>NC_135903.1:37740792-38275792 GCF_964194155.1 Cetorhinus maximus | reverse complement strand
GTTTCTGCTGTTTGGTATGCAAGTAGTCCTGTGTTGTAGCTTCACCAGGTTGACACCTTATTTTTAGGTATGCCTGGTGCTGCTCCTGGCATGCCCCCTGCACTCTTCATTGAACCAGGGTTGATTCCCTGGCTTGATGGTATTGGTAGAGTGGGGGATATGCTGGGCCATGAGGTTACAGGTTGTGGTTGAGTATAATTCTGCTGCTGCTGATGGCCCACAGCGCCTCATTGATGCTGTTTTGAGATGCTAGATCTGTTTGAAATCTATCCCACTTAGCACAGTAGTAAGTGCCACACAACATGATGGAGGGTGCCCTCATGGACTATGCGGTGGTCACTGCTACCAATACTGTCATGGGCAGATGCATCTACGACAGGTAGATTGGCAAGGGCAAGATCAAGTAGGATTTTCCCTCTCATTGATCCCCTCACTGCCTGCTGCAGGCCCACTCTAGCAGCTTTGTCCTTTAAGACACAGCCAGCTCAAGTCAGTATAGTTGCTACTGAGCCACTGTGGTGATGGACACTGAAGTCCTCCATCCAGAGTACATTCTGTGTCCTTGCCACTTTTCTTCCAACTGTGTTCATCATGGAAGATGCTGATTCATTAGCTGAGGGCGGGGGTGCGGGGTGGTGGTGCAGTTTGGGGGGCGGTAGATGGTAATCAGCAGGAGGTTTCCTTGCCCATGTCTGACCTGAAGCCAGAAGAATTCATTAGGCCCAGAGTCAATGTCGAGGATGCCCAGGGCCACTCCCTCCTGACTATACACCACTGTGCCTCCACCTCTGGCGGGTCTGTCCTGCCGGTGGAACAGGACATACCCGGGGATGGTGATGGTGGTGCCTGGGACATGATCTACAAGATCTGATTTGGTGAGAATGACTATGTCAGGCTGTTGCTTGACTAGGCTGTGAAACAGCTCTCCCAATTTTGGCACAAGCCCCCAGATGTTAGGATGGAGGACTTTGCAGAGTTAACAGGGCTGGGTTTGCTGTTATCATTTCTGGCACCTTGGTCGATGCCGGGTGGTCCGTCTGGTTTTGTTCCTTTTAGATTTCGTAGTGGTCTACTCAGCCATTTCAGAGGGCAGGGAAGAGCCAACCACATTGCTGTGGGTCTGGAGTCACATGTAGGCCAGACCAGGTAAGAATGGGAGATTTCCTTCCTTAAAGGGCATTAGTGAACTAGATGGGTTTTTACGACAATCAAGGATCATTTCATTGCACTTTACTGAGACTAGCTTTCAATTCCAGATTTATTATTTAAATTTTAAAAATCTGCTAGCTGCCATTTGAAAAAGTGCCCCCAAAGCAATAGCCTCAGCCTCTGGATCACTAGGCCAGTGTCATTACTACTATGCCATTGCCTTCTTACATTGATTCACCTGCCATGACTACATTAAGCCATGTTTTTTTGTAATTCATTCTGGGGACATGGGCATTACTGGCAAGGCTGACATTTAATGCCCCTCCCTACTTGCCACTGAGAAGGTGGTGGTGAAACACTTTCCTGAACTGCTGCGGTCTGAGCAGCGAAGGGATTCACTTGGTGCTGTAAGGGAGGGAGTTCCAGGATTCTGACCCAGGGTTGATGAAGGAGGAGTGATACATGTTTAAGTCAAGATGTTGTGTGGCTTAGAGGGGAACTTGCAGGTGATGGTGGCCCCATGTGGCTGGTGCCCTTGTCATCCAAAGTAAAGGTTCACTTCTGGCGATGCTCAGTTGTTACTCTGGGGGTGTCCACCTTCCTGCTACTACAAAGGGGATCAGCGCACGTGTATTTACACTCTACGTCATTGCATGCAAAATATATTTTCCAACTCAATCATAAATGGATTGTAAAATCGCCTGCTGTCCAAATAGAGGACCCCAGGGTGTAGGCGGGAATTTCCACAGCTGTAAATGTGATGAATTGTACAGCAGCTGCTTTCCACACCTCCGGCCGTCCATCAGCAACTGTCCTTCTTCATAATGGAAGATAATGTGATGGTTATATAGTGTGAACTCGCTTCTGCTTTTTCAATCCAAACCTCTTTTATTCTCTTTGAATTACGATTTATTTTGGAGAGGTCCTGCAATTGCCCCATCTGTGTTTTCATCCTCCTCCTGATTGCAATTCCCCAAGGCTATTCTGGATGGAGTAAACAGCGGCACCGCTAACAATCTTCTTCGAATGTTCAGGAAGATGCCTTAAAAGGTTTTACATTAACAAGGATAAAACAGACACTGAGCACGAGGAGAAAGGGGTAAAGA
Source organism: Cetorhinus maximus (assembly GCF_964194155.1). Classification (NCBI taxonomy): domain Eukaryota; kingdom Metazoa; phylum Chordata; class Chondrichthyes; order Lamniformes; family Cetorhinidae; genus Cetorhinus; species Cetorhinus maximus. Next base: position 38,273,537 of record NC_135903.1, on the reverse strand, counting down.
GAGAGAGAGAGAGAGAGTGGGGAACCAAAAGGGCCATTCAAAGAGAAAGACTTTGCAAATAAGGAAGAATTTGGAAAGGGAAAAGCAAGGGCTTTGGTGGTGAAGGTGTCGGGGGGTGAGGTGGTTGCAACTGATTCAACAGCTGCTAGTGTTAGAGTGAAGCTCAAGGAGTTGGTTGGTGTTAGAGCAGTGGAAGGTGTGAGTCATTGATGTGATGTAGGAAGACTTAATCGTTCCACATTGAGCAGGGCCATTGAGGGTGTCAAGATGAGAAGTTGCAGAGGCGCTGGTCATAATCTTTCTGTCTTCCCTCGACTCAGGGGCTGTGCCAGAGAACTGGAGGATTGCAAGCATTACGCCCTTGTTCAAAAAGGGTTGTAAGGATAAGCCCACCAATTACAGACCAGTCAGTTTAACTTCAGTGGTGGGCGAGATTCTAGAAACAATTATTCGGTATAGAATTAGTAGTCACATGGAAAAATATTGGTTGATAAGGAAGAGCCAGCATGGATTTCTAAATGTGAAACCGTGTTTAACTAGCCTGCTGGAGTTTTTTGAAGATGTAACAGGAAATGTCGATGAGAGTAATGCTGTTGATGTGGTGTACATGGACTTTGAAAAGGCATTTGAGAGAACTTGTGAGAAAAGTTATTGCTCATGGAATAAGAGGGACAGTAGCAATATGGATACAAAATTGGCTGAAAAATAGGAAGCAAAGAGTCATGGTCAATGGATATTTTTCGGGCTAGAAGAAGGTTTGTAGTGGAATCCCCCAGGAGTCGGTATTGGGGCCCTTGCTGTTCTTGATATATATTAATGATCTAAATCTTGGTGTGCAGGCAACAATTTCAAAGTTTGTGGATGATACAAAGCTTGGGGGTGTTGTGACCTGCGAGGAGGATGGCGTGGAACTTCAAGGGGACGTAGACAAGTTGGTGATGTGGGCAGATAGGTGTCAGATGAAGTTCAATGCAGAGAAGTGTGAGGCTGTGCATCTTGGTAGGAAGAACATGGACAGACAATATAAAATAAGGGTTGAAATTTTGAAGGGGGTGCAGGAGCAGAAAGACCTGGGTGTTTATGTGCATAAATCGCTGAAGGTGGAGACAGTAGTTAATAAAGCATATAATATCCTGGGCTTTATTAATAGGGGCAGAGTACAAGAACAAGGAGGTTATGCTGAATTTATGTAAGACACTTATTAGACCTCAGCTGGAATATTGTGTACAGTTCTGGGCACCATATTATCGGAAGGATGTGAACACATTGCAGAGAGTGCAGAAGAGGTTTACAAGAATGGTTCCAGGGATGAGAAACTTCAGCTATGAGGATAGATTGGAGAGGTTGGGACTGTTCTCCTTGGAGAGAGGAAAGCTCAGATGAGATTTGATAGAGATGTTCAAAATTATGAGGGGGCTGGACAGAGTAGATAGGGGGAAGCTGTTCCCACTCGTAAAAGGATCGAGAATGAGAGGGCACAGATTTAAAGTGATTTGCAAAAGAAGCAAGTGTGACGTGAGAAAAAACTTTTTCACACAACGAGAGGTTCGGGTCTGGAATGCACTGCCTGGAAGTGTGGTGGGGGCAGGCTCAATCAAGGCATTCAAGAGGACATGAGATGATTATTTGAATAGAAACAATGTGCAAGGGTACGGGAAAAGGCAGGGCAATGGCACTAGGTCATCATGCTCATTTGAAGAGCCAGATGGGCTTGAGTGGCCTACTTCTGTGCTGTTAAGATTCCGTGATTCTGACTAATAGTAGTGGATGGGAGTAATAGTAGTTGTTGGGAGTAAAAGTAGTGGAGGGAGTAATGATAATGGAAGCGAGTAATGGTAGTGGATGAGTGTAATGGTAGTAGATGGGAATAATGGTAGTGGATGGGAGCAATGGTAGCGGATGGGGGTAATAGTAGACGGGCGTAATAGTAGTGGACAGGAGTAATAGTAGTGGATGGTAGTAATAGTAGTGGATGGGAGCAATGATGCTGGATGCGAGTAATAGTAGTTGATGGGAGTAATAGTAGTAGATGGGAGAAATAGTAGTAGATGGCAGTAATGGTAATGGATGGGAGTGATAGTAGTGGATGGGAGTAATAGCAGTGGACGGGAGTAATGTTTGTAGCTGGGAGTAATGGCAGTGGATGGGAGTAATGGCAGTGGATAGCAGTAATAGTAGTGGATGGGGGTGATTGTAGTGGGTGGGAGTAATAGTGGTGGATGAGAGTAATAATATTGGATGGGAGTAATGGCAGTGAATGGGAGTAATAGTAGTGGATGGGAGTGATGGTCATGGATGGGAGTAATAGTAGTGGATGGGAGAAATGTTAGTGGATGGGAGTAATTGTACTGGATGGCTGTAATGATGGTGGATGGGAGTAATGATAGTGGATGGGAGTAATAGTAGTGGATAGGAGCAGTAATAGTGGATTTGTATGTTGATAGTTGATAGGAGTAATGGTAGTGGATGGGAGTAATAGCAGTGGACAGGAGTAAAAGTAATGGATGGGAGCATTAGTAGTGGATGGAGTAATGGTAGTGGATGGGAGCAATAATAGTGGATGGGAGTAATAGTAGTGAATGGGAGTAATAGGAGTGGAGGGGAGTAATATTGGTGGATGGGAATAATCAGTAATGGTAGTGGATATGAGTAATAGTGTGGATGAGAGTAATGATAGTGGATGGGAGTAATAGTCATGGATGAAAGTGAAGATAGCGGAAGGGAGTAATGGTAGCAGGTGGGTGCAATGGTAGCAGATGGGATTAATGGTAGTGGATGAGTGTAATGGTAATGGATGGCAGTAATGGTAGTCCTTGGGAGTAATGGTAGCAAATGGGGGTAATGTTAGTGCATGGGAGTAATGTTAGTGCATGGGAGTAATGGTAGCAAATGGGGATAATGGTAGTGCATGGGTGTAATAGTAGCAAATGGGAATAATGATAGTGCATGGGTGTAGTGGTAGCAAATGGGAGTAATGGTAGTGCATGGGTGTAATAGTAGCAAATGGGAGTAATGGTAGTGCATGGGATGAAGAGGGTTGAAGATCAATGAGGCATCAAGTAATTTGACACACACATTGAGTTCAATAGCTGTTGATCTGGAACCATGGAAGTGCCATTAATGAATGGTAAAACACTTAGTTTTGCAGTGAAGGAACAGTGATATAGTTCCAAGTCAGGATGGTGTGTGGTTTGGAGGGCAACTTGCAGGTGATGATGTGCTCATGCACCTGCTGCCCTTGTCCTTCTAGGTGGTGGAAGTCACTGGTTTGGAAGGTGCTTTTGAAGGAGCCTTGGTGAGCTGCTGCAGTGTATTTTGTACATGGCACACGCTGCAGTCACTGCGTATCAGTGGTTGAGGGGGTGAATGTTTAAAACGGTGGATGTGGTGCCAATCAAGTGGACTGCTTTGTCCTGGATGTTGAGCTTCTTGAGTGTTGTTGGAGCTGCACTGATCCAGGCAAGTGGAGAGTATTCCGTCACACTCCTGACTTGTGCCTTGTAGATGGTGGACAGGCTTTGAGGAGTCAGGAGGTGAGTTACTCGCGCAGAATTCCCATCCTCTGACCTGCTCTTGTGGCCACATTATTTATAAGGCTGGTTCAGTTCAGTTTCTGGTCAATGGTAACCCCCAGGATATTGATGCTTCATGATGCCTGAATAGGTTTAGCACTGTCAGCGCGTATTATTCCCAAATCCAATTGTCAGCTGAAATATTGAGAGGAGATTTATAGCAAATGGGAAGAGAGGCTGAAGTTAAGACAGAAGCAGTTGATGTCCCTGTCATGGTTCAAATAATTGAAGAAGTTGTGAGTAATTTATAAAAAGTTGAACAGAAACATGTGATTATTGTCAATCTCCAGGAATAAGCTCTGTCTTTATATAAATTGTTATAATTTATAAACATTAAGATGAATGTGCTGTTGTTCCACAGTCTCACTCACATTATTCCAATCTAAGCAGGTGATTGATGCCATGACAGCATGAATCTCCAGAGATGCGGTTTGCTCCTGAGACTCCAGGTTTCTGCCCCAGTGAAGGCTGCACTGGCCCCTCAAACACTGACCCTCCACTGAGGATTATGGAATCAGTGGGATGGCATCTCATTTGCATGAGACAGGCAGCACAAGTGCCCTTGGGCTTGTCCTTAGACACCTCCCTGCAATGGGAATTTAGTTTGACATTTATCCATAATTTGAGCCCCATGGGCGGATTAAGGGCAGTACCAGGTCACAAGTGCACCGGTGAGTCCCAGGGGCACCCTTGTAGATGCCGATAATCTTCCTCCTCCTCAGTGTGACCTCCTCCATCTCTCCAACTCTCTGAGACCTGTGTGTTTCTCCAACTCTCCGCGATCTCTGCGTCTCTCCAGTTCTGCCCTCTTGTGTACCCTGATTATTTTCACCGCAGTGTCGGTGACCATGCCTTCGACTGCCTAGGCGCTAAAGCCTGGAATTCGCTCCATAATCCTCTCCATTTTTCTAACTCTCTCCTCTTTAAGACGTTCCTTACAATCGACCTCTTTGACCAAACTATCGGATTGGTCGGAATATTTCCTTGTGGGTCTCGGTATCAAATTTTTACCTGATAAAGCTCTTGAAAAGCACCCAAGCACGTTTTACTACTTCAGGTGAGCTATATAAACGCCAGAAGTTGTTGCTGGTGTGCAGGCTGTCAGTGAGGCACTGGGGTCGAATTTTAATGTGTAGGGGAGTGCGGGTTTGGGGATTAAAACCGGGGAACCTGACAATGCATTGGGAAGCTGGCTCAAGTCCAGTGATGTCTGTATTTAACTTCCAACATGCTAGTCAGCATGGCCGCATCCCCCTCGGGAGAGGGGTTGTCAATTTCAGTACATTAATTACTCAATTGCAGCGAAAGTAACATGGGGCTGAATCGTATGTGCCCTCAGCGGGCATGTTTCCTGTGGGGGGGGGTACATGTAAAATGGGGTGGGCACCCATTACACCACCTTCCCACCCACCTCAAGCTCTCCCACATAATGAAGGGTGCAGGCGGGTGCCACATGTACATGAATAATTAAGAGTCAATTCGGCTTGCTATTAAGTCAATTGACCCAGATAAAATGCTGCCATAAAACACTTGGCGTGGGAAGGAGGACAGGAGTGGGAAGCCCGAACTTTAACCTTAAAGGTTTAAAGGGTGGGAAGGATGGGAGGGGTCGCTGCTCAGGGCCTGTCTGGGGCCGATTGCGAGGTGACCCCCTATAGATCGAACCCCTCCCTTCCTTCCTACCCGCTCCTTCCCTTAAACCTACCCCTCCCCCACCTCTGCACCTCTCCCTAACCTCTAACCTGCCAAACCCTCCCAGCCCAAGACCCCGGGCCTACCCGCTCAGGGGATCCACGGGCCTTGAGCTTTCTCTTCTCCTGTCGTCCCGGCAACTGCCACTGGCGCCTTCCTGGCTGCTGCCTTGACTGATGAAGCTGCCGGCCAATCAGATTCGCCAGCAGCTCCAGAGAGCGGGACCTGTGCCCCAGTGAGGGGTGGGAGACCCCCTTGACCCTTGTTAATCACCCCCGCAGCGTTTTACGGCTGCAGGGCGGGGTGACGTAGAGCATGTCAGCTCCACACCAAGGTGGTTTCCAGGGAAGGGGCCATCTGTTTCCCCCACCCCGTATTATTCGGTCCATGGATTTTGCAGTTTAACTGTGGGCTCACAGGCTTCCCATACTTCTGCATCCTGCCAGTGAAGCCAAGGTGAGACAATTGAAGACGTGACAGAGAAATATCGCTGAGTACTGAACGCTCACCCCCGCTTTCTCGCCTACTTGCTGGAAAGGCTTTGTCCACAGTACTTGTGCTGAGAGGTAACTTTGACAACTTTGGAGATTATTTTGGTGACTTTATACGTCTAATCTGGCCTTTGTGCTCTGGTCAGCATTGGCACTGCTTATCCTGTAACTTTGGGCCTCAGATGAGGACAAAATTGACATCATTAGCAGGATGATAGCAGCAGTAGCCTGATCCTCACAGACTTGGCACTTCACAGGAAAGAAAGAATGAACAGAGGAGAGCAGCTTATAGGAGGCCACACCAGAGACACAGGGTATGCAGATCGAGTGCCAGCTTTATGGGCATGTCCGAAAATGGGTGTCCCAGAATATTATTCAAATGGAGGGAGACTGCAGAATTCTGCAGTACAGAGGGACCTGGGTGTCCTTGTACATGGATCACAAGTGTTAGCATGGCAGATACAGCAAGTAGTTAGGAAGGCAAATGGAATGTTGCCTTTTATTGCAAGGGGGGTGGATTATATAAGTAGGGAAGTCTTGCCACAAGTGTACAGGGCATTGGTGAGACCATACCTAGAGTACTGTGTACAGTTTTGGTCTCCTTATTTAAAGAGGGATATTCCTGCATTGGAGGCAGTTCAGAGAATGTTCACTGGGTTAATTCCTGGGATGAAGGGGGTTGTCTTACGAGAAAAAGTTGAACAGATTGGGCCTATACTCATTGGAGTTTAGAAGAATGGGAGGTGATCTTATTGAAACATATAAGAATCTGAGGGGACTTGGCAGGGTGGATGCTGAGGGGATGTTTCCCCTTATGGGGGAGGCTAGAACTAGGGGTCACAGTTTAAACATAAGGGGTGTCCCATTTAAGATGGTGGTTAGGAGGAATTTCTTCTCTCAGAGGGTCATTAATCTTTGGAATTCTCTACCTTACAGATCAGTGGGGGCTGGGTCATCGATCACATTCAATACTGAGTTAGACAGATTTTTGATCTGCAAGGGTTATGGGGGACAGGCAGGAAAGTGGAGTTAAGGCCACAATCCGATCAGCCATGATCTTACTGAATGGCAGAGCAGGCCCAAGGGGCCGAATGGCCTACCCCTGCTCCTATTTTTTACAACAATGAGACTCGGAATGTCGGGTCAGGTGCTGGCAGACATTTGCAGCCTATTGGAACAAAACCTGCTGCTAAGTGGACCTGGTAGCCACACTTTACAAGTGGTTGTCAAAGTCACTACTCCCCTCAACTTCTTTGCCTCTTGATTCTTCCAAGGCTGTGCCGGAGACATTTGCTGAACTTTGCAGTCAGCCATCACAAATGACGAAGAGAGGCAACTGATGAGTTGTTGGCCAGGGCTGGCAGTAATTTGATATTTTCCCCTAGTGACACCATCGGGATGAGGGAGGTACACAGGTTTGCGATACTGGTTGGCTCACCATGAATGCTGGGCTTCATTGACTTTATCCTCAGACATCACCTCAGAGTTTACCATCCCATCAGTATACAGGCACAAAAGGATCTTTTTGTTGCTGTGCACAAGTTTCCTGGGCTGCTGCCATGATGCTTTTATCCTGTAGCAGTCCACTCTCCATGATCTCTTCGTACGTGGATGCAGACTTACTGCTAGCTGCTTGGAGCTTAACATGGCTGATAATTCCCATTAGGAACTCAATCAATGAGCCCAGGAACAATACAATGAAAGCAATATGACAATGAGGTGTCTTATTGAGCAAGGTATTGGAATGTTGCAAATGTTCTTCAGGTGTCTGCACAGACTTGGATGTGGCCTGCACTACATACCAGCCAGGGTCTCCAGAATGATTGTGGTTGCTACACTCTGCACAGCGCAATGGTGAGGTTTTGACCTGCAGGGGCAATTAGGTAAAGAGCATAGAGTGTCTTTCAGAGGCTCCAAGGAGGAGGAAGGGAAGGAATCTAAATGTGATGCAGCTAAGGCACCAGCAATGGCTCACGTTGCTATTTGGGATGCCCTTGTTATTGTGAGGTTCACTTAGATTCCACCAGTCCACCCATCTGACAACCAGAAGCTACTTGCACCCTCACCCCTTTCTATTCCCTAACACAAAGCAGTCCTGCAAACAGCTCTCCACCTGCCTGGATGAGTGCAGCTCCAACAACACTCAAGAAGCTTGACACCATCCTGGATAAAGCAGCCCCGCTTGATTGGCACCACATCCACCCACTTTAAACATTGTCACAAATATCTAGTTCATGGGTCATGTTAATATTTTAGATATAATGTTTAGTTTTGGGAAGATTGTTATTTTGAACGTAAGATAAATAAAATGCTGGGCTTTAGAGATGGCCAGAACATCTAAAAGAAAATGGGAGTTCAGAAGGTTACCTAGGTTTGTTTAATAAAGTCAGAATAGAAGAGATGGAGCCACAGAACAGCAGGTGGGCTTACTTACTGGAGAACTGGAGACATGATATCTACACTGCTTGCAAAGAAGTGCAGTCCAGAGGGATATCTTGTTTTGGAGTTAAAGCTAAAGTAGTTTAAAAGCAATTAGTGAACCCTGAAAGGCTATGTCATCATGGAGATGGGTGTAGCTATGGAAGGCTCTCTGCTTTCAATTTATCTGAGTGTTCAGCAGGGGAAGAGGCTCCAGACTAAAAACGGAGCTGCTGATAGCAGGCTGCAGGCAGTTAGGGCTTGAAGAAGCCCTGGGAGCCATTGGTGCAGCTGAGGGTTGCAGTTTGGACCACATGTGGTGTGCAGCTCACTGATAAACCCTGGGATCTGCTAGCAGGCTCCAGGCAGTTAGAGTTCAGTGAAGTCTTGGGGAGCTGAGAAGGTGGTGGGAGGTCACTGGTTCTGTGCCAGGCAGTTAGGGCTCGGAGAAGCCCCAGGAGGTATTTATAGCATAGTGCAGCTGGAGATTGGAATTCAGAGAAACCCAGGGGCAGTGTGAGCTTAGTGAAGCTAGCAGTTTGCAAAAGAGTTGGAATTATGCCAGTATTTAAGGCAGGAGTACAGCTTTGTAAATCATGTGGAACACAGTCTCAGGAGGAGGGATTGAGCCATAGGGAAATGAGCAGGCATTGAGACAATCTGAGTTGGAGCAGCTTTTGAGGGAATTGAGAGACTAAATCTTTGAAAGTGAACAGCTGAAATCCCTCATGAGGAAGACAGAGTTTAACAAGATACTGTGACTCACAGTGGTCACTGACATCTGGGTGGATTACTGAGAAATGCTTGGGATCTGTCTCGGTCATATCTGCCATTTAATGTGCAGTGTGGTGTATTTGACCATAGTTTGCAGTTAATTCAGATTTACCTCATATTAATTTGAATGTTAAAGTATAAGACAGATATTGTAGATTGTCTTACTTTTCTGACTTTTTACAGTAAAGTTTATTTTGTTTAAAACCATGGAATCTTGTGGTTTTATTCTCTTAGTGGGTAACTGGGGTTTCAAACTTTGTCTACTTTAAACAAAAAGTTCTGGTCCTTAACAGGTTTGTAACAACATTCATTCCTCCACCACTGATGTACAGAGGCAGCAGTGTTTACCGTCTACAATATACACTCAGCATCTCAGCAAAGCTCCTTCAACAGTATCTTTCAAATCTGCTACCTCTGCCACCTAGAAGTACAAGGGCTGCAGATACATGGGAACGCCACCACCTGCAAGCTCCCCTCCAAGCCACTCACCATCCTGACTTGGAAATGTATTGCCGTTCCTTCGCTGTTGCTGGGTCAAAATCCTACAAGAAGGGAAAGAAGGGACCTGTGAGTGAGGGTAATGGCGTGTGTGGAGGGAATTGGTTGAAGGTGACTATGAGGCAGAGGCATGATATCACATGGGGATAAGGATGAGTGTCAGTAGTGGAGAGAGAGAGAGAGAGATGAGGGTGTGAGGAAGTGCATTAAGAGGGAGGGGGATGAAAGTACTGGCAAGGTAAGTTGTTGCGAAGGATGATGTGCTTGGATAGGCTTGAGTAGGCAGAGTGAGGTCGTTTGGTGTGATACTCACATCAGGATGTAGGCAAATGTGCCACTCAATTCGTCTTTCTTGCCCTACTTTGGTTTCAAATCAAACCACATCCTGCATTGAATCCATGAGTGTGGCACCACACTCTTGCTGATCTCATAGGCAACCTCCAGCCCTGCCTCCTTTGCTTCACCGGCAGTCTCCTTCCTCCCAGGATTTGGGAGAGGATCTGCCTGAGGGTCCTTATACCCTCCAGCAGAACATCCAGGGAAGCATCACTAGGACAAGGCACAGGCTTTGAATGTCTGCCAGTTCCTTCTGCTCTAAGCTGCAGAATCTATCAAGCTGCATGGTTGGAGCATTCTGTTAAACGTTGGAGTTGCAATCATGCCATATGGGTCATCATCCTGCCGATTTATGCTAATTGGTTGGGAAAGTCAGAAATATTATGGAAAAGCAGTGGCTTACTTAAAAAAAACGCTGTCAGTTGGACTGCACTTCCAGGTTTCCTGCACACTACTGGAACGCTCCTCACCTCCCAGTGTGCTGGGAATTTATAATCGAATCCTTAAGCTTTATTCAAGGTCTGAACCAGGAACTTTCATTCTCAGGCCAATCATTTGAGTTATGGGGGAAATTTAACCCCCAAAAATAGGTAGGTTTGGATCGAGTGGGATGTTTAAATGTTAAAAGTCTTAAACCCAACTCTAACCCACTTCATACTCACCCGCTTCCAGTTTTAACGGAGGTGAGTTGGGCGGGAGGAGGGTGTCAGGTGACCAACCTGCTTACAGGTAGTGGATCACTCATTTAAATAATTAATGAGGCTGCCTGCCTGAGATTTTACATCCATTTTAAATGTTATGCTGGCTGGCCGGTGGTGACTGCTAGATGGAGCAGGGAAGTGTTCTTGCAGCAATTTTTGTGGTCCGGAAGGGCTAGGAGTTCCAAGTCTAAACTCCGTCCTCACCCACACCGCTGATGTAAATCACCAGGAGTCCATATCCCCACACCCCAGACACCATCCCCCACTGATTATATCCCCAATCACCCGGCTCCCTTCCTCGGTCTTTCTGATCACTGCCTCCCCCATTTGCAGTTCCCAGCTATAGGTTCTGATCTCCTCCATGGCTTTTCCAATCTTCCCCATTCAATCACCTTGGCCCCTTACCAGCATTTCTGATTTCAGAGGGCGGTTAAGAGTCAACCACATAATGTGATATTATAATGATGTAATACCTGGGGTATATTTACTGTAAAAGATAAGAGACACCAGTTGCTCAATAGGGATTGGGTAATGAAGGATTGGGTAACCACATAGTGGGTTCATTTATTAAGACTAGGCACATGAGAACAGTTATACACAGGTATAAAGCTTGAAGACATCAGAGCTGTGTGAGTGTGCTCTGCTCAAAGTAAAAGTGAAACTAAAACTGGATCACATGACACATTTCCCTTCTAGTGATGTCATGTTGATATCCCTTAAAGGTATTTTATAGCACACCCTTCCTTTTTAAAAATACATTCCCCCTTCCAAAGAAGTATAACTATTTACAATACATATTCATGTTTAGTTGCCATTACACAAGTACATAGAACTGATGAATCTATGAGTCTCTAAAATGTAAAGTTAATCTACTTGTATGGCCAGATCATGTGGTAGTAACCTTGTCTGAAATGATTGTCATTCTTGGATGTTGTTCCTGGTTACATTTGGGATCTCGTCTTCGATGCAGTAGGACTGTATAACTGATGAGGAGCTGCAGTGGATCTGAATTGTCCTCAGTTACACCTCACCATTGCATCTTTGTCTGTAATGACTTCATAGGACCTTGGTTCTGAACAAATCCTTGTCACCTTGGTTGGTTGTCACATATATTCTGTGGGGTTCTGGGTGTGAACATGTTGTCCCAAATGTAAATTTGGCAATTCTTTACCTGCATTTTTATCATGCACATTGATCATCTTCTCTTGTAGTTTTAAAATGTTCTCACTGGTTTCTGAGAGAGTAGATGGGTAAGAGTAGGTACATTGGTATGCACTGGTCTGCCAGCAATGCAGTAGTTACACTTAAAGGTGCTGCTCTCAGATGTAACATTGCAGTGTGTAGACCTTGTTTGGTCTGTCTACTTTGAGAATTAGGGATTTCACCGTGCGAATCATTTATTCAGCTAAGTTATTAGATCTAGGGTAATGAGGAGAAGAAGTAGTGTGATTGATATCCCACTTCTCATACATATCCTGAAATGGCTTACCAATAAATTGCGGACTGTTATCTGTAATGATTTTTCTAGGCACACCAAATAAACCGAAGCTAACATTTAAGAGTATGCGCGACAGTTGTGCTTGACGTATTGTGCAATTGTTGAATAATGGGGGTATTATGTAAAGTAATCGACAATGATGATAAAGTCAGTGCCTTGGACATGAAAGGAATCAGGGAGATTTTGGACCAAGGATGGGTATGAACTTTATGTGGAATCAATGGTGCTTTGTACTGACTTGGCATATGCTCTTGACATGCCTCGCACCTCTTGGACGATGACCTCCACATAATTGTTCATACTAGGCAAATAGACTGTCTGTCTTGTGAGTCTTCTCATCCGATATATGCCCATGCGTGAGTGATGAAGTTGTTGAAGAATATCAGTTCACAAAGATTCTGGTATGCTGATTTAAAAATGACTCCCCAGAAGATGCCTAGCTCATCCCCAATGAGGCCAAAATGGTCTCATGTGTTCATGGACATGCAGGATTAGATCAGGCCAGACACAGTTTCTGTAGTGTAGAATCTTCCACCATTTTTTCGTGTAGCTGCTGGCGTTTGTGTTCTGCAAAATGTACCAGGTTAATTTGGGAACATCTTCAAATTCGATGTCAACGAAGTCAACTTGTAGATCTAAGGGTATATCTTCTGTTTGCGCTGTGTTATGCAATCTGCTAAGTGTACCTGATGTGACCATCGAGTAGCTTGACTTGTACCTAACCTCACATTCGTAACCTTGAATCTTTAACAAGAGACGTTGCAATCTTGGGGGTGCACTGGTCAATGGCTTTCACCAAATCATCTCCAGTGGCTGGTGGTTGGTCTCTACCACAAATCTTTTGCCAAATAGATACGTATGAAAACGCTTGATTGCAGACACTAAAGCTAATGTTTCCCACTCAATGTTGGAATAGTTGGATTGTGTTATGGACAGAGATTTTGAAGCAAAGGTAATTGGTTTGTCTTTTTGTAGAATGCCTGCTCCTAGATCTTCGTGTGAGGCATCTATCTCCAGGGTAGTCATCTCCCTATGATTGTAAAATTGCAATGTCAATGCTTCTGATAATGACTGTCTCAGTGCTTCGAAGAGGTATTGGTGGTCTTCGTGCCACAGGAAAGGCATATCCTTTCCCAACAATTCCCTTAGCGATGAAGGTTTTTGAGTGAAATTGAGAATGTATGGAGACAAGAAATTAAAGATGCTGAGAACTCTTTGAAGATCGTCCTTATCTTGAGGAGTTGGCATAGTCTTGATATCCTCTATTTTACTTGGATCGGGACATATACCAGCAGTGGAATAAATTGCACTGAAGAAATTGATCTTCTGCACGTTGATTGGCATTGGAGACTGTTGAACACCAATCCTTCACTATCTGCTGCTTCCACCAATAAGTGAAGATTATGGTCATGTTCTTGCTTAGTTCATCTCACGGTAGCTATGTCACCTGAAATACAGATGCATCCTGGTACAGTGCATGTTATGTAGTCCATGTGAGCTTGAAAGAGATCCTGGCTAACAGAGAGCCCAAAAGGAAGTCATTGAAAACAGTATTGTCTGAATGGGGCACAAAATGTAATACGCACTTGCAAGGTGCACTGACCAGTAACCATGCTTGGCACCAGGCTTCAGGCATCTTTAAATCTCGGATTTAACTCTTCTAATGTTGGTGTTTTGTAAGGACAATGCTTCAATGTCATGGATCAAGGCATCCTCTCAATGATCTATCCTTCTTTATGACATGTGATCGAGCTGCACCAATCTATGTGCCCTTGTACTTTTCTAATGATGCTGTATTTCCCCATTTTGTCGAGTTTGACCTTCAGTTTGTCTTGTACATGGATACTGCACTTATGTGATGGATCAATTGATTGAATTATATTCTCCTGCAAGTATAATGTTTCAGCTCCCTTCAAACTGTCAATTTAAAAAAAAATATTCTGCATTTTTCACTGTTTGGTTGTGAACTGAGGTGATAGGAGTAGTTTCTGATGTTAATCTGCCTTGTGATGCCTGACTGATCCCATGAGTTGTTACTTATTTGAGGTCATGACATGCCGGTAGACCTGCAATCACTGGGCCTTTAGTTTCCATGATGTAGGATATCTATGACACCCAGGAGGATTAATTGTACTTGCATTCCAGGACTGTGGATCCTGCACACAGAATTAGTGAACCATTGTACACTGAAAGGTTCACAGTAGCAAGTTTCCTACATTGCTTTGGGTATGGAGTCACCTATAGGCCACCAGGTAAAGACAGAAGATTGCCTTCCCTGATAGACATTAGTGAACCAAATGGGTTTCGACAACAATCCAATAGCTTTATGGTAACCATTACTGAGACTAGCTTTTAATTCCAGGTTTATTAATTAATTGAATTTAAATTCCCCCAGCTCCCATGGTGGGATTTGAACTCATGTCTCTGGATTATCCACTATGTTGCCATACACCTGATCTCCCCACCACATCCTGGCCTTTTCAGTTTCCCTACTCTGCCCTCAAATCCTTGTCCTCCCCCCCATAACCCTCCCAGGCCTCAGATCTCCCTCCTTCGCAGGGTCACCAATTTCTCCCCACCCTCTGGCCTTTCTGATCCCTCCTTACTCACCGGTAGCAGTCTGCTGTCAAAGATCTATTCCCCCACAAACCGCCAGCTAACCTCTCTCTCTGGCTGGCTACCGCTGGGAAACAGGGACTAAACATGTTCATCAGGACCTGGTGTTCCTCCAAGTTTCCTGAATGCAAAACAGCCCCTCCTCCCGCTCCCTCTCTGCCTCCCGGTAAATTTTAGGGTCATAAATTCTGCCCCTTACAGGTTAAGGCAGAATCTGCCTCCATTGTCTTGAAGATTCCACCCATCTTCCATCAAAGGAACAGTGGGAAACCAATAGAACCTCTGTGGAATTTTGAGGCCAACGAGTTTTAAGCTTAGGTACAATGAAGGCAATTGGCTGAAGGATCTGGGTGGAAGAGAGGAGAATTTTTTTTTAGGCAGTGAGTTGTTGTGATCTTGGTTGTGCTCTCTGAAAAGGTGCCAGAAGCAGATTCAATAGTAACCATCACAGGAGAGTGGGACTAATTGCTGACCCAGGCATGATTAGCTGAATGACCTTCTCCTCTGCCATATGATTCGATAGTAAGAGACAACTGAACCATCAGAACTAAATAAACAAAAGTGTTAAGGCTGATTTTGCTCTGCTTACTTCTGGTGTTGTTATTATCCAGTGTTCTTCAGGTGTTAAAGATGTCATTCCATTGTTAATGCCTCGTTAGCACACCCTCTCCCATATTTAGCAGGATGCTTATGATATCTGGTGGTGTTGGTACAAGAAAATACACTGAGGGTGAAGAAACAAATGACAAGGGTCATGGCCCAATTCTTTATCCCCTTTCTCCCATTAACACACCAAGAACTGCAATGAAGATGAGGCAAATTCTGCCTAACAACTACATTCTGGGACTAGTTGCTTAAGGGAAATGAAGACACAGACTAATTGGGCTCAATGACCTCTTTTTGTTCAGTAACTTTTATGTAAACCAAACTGGACCATCCCCTGGGTGCAAAGCTTTTTGGAAAAAAAAAATCACAAATATACCACAATGGAAAATAATAAGCCAGAAGTATGATACACGACAGGTAGGAATGTGCCGGTATATCAGACTCACTAGCAGGGAAGGCTGCTGAAAGAGTCTGAGTGGGTTTGAGGAACAATTGGATGCATTTCTCGTGTGAGAATGGATAGAGGGATGTGATGTGAAGTTGTTGAGGTGAGTTAGTTTCTGAGAAAAGGCTGGACTTCTTCAGTTTATAAACATGCTGATGTCCTTTCCCTGCCCACCAAATCATTGGGAATTATATAAAATTATATAAAACCTACAGCACAGGACTAGTCCATTCCACCCAACTGCTCTACACTGGTGTTTATGCTGCATATGAACCTCCTCCCTACCCTACTTTATCCTACCCCATCAACATAGCCTTCTATTCCTTTCCCCTGATCTGTTTATCTAGCTTCCTCTTAAATGTGTCCCTGATATTAATCTCGACTACTGCATATAACTAACAAGTTACAAATATATTCTGCGTAAATTGCTGACTCCCAAGTTATATGTACATCTTTGACGGTATGTAAGAGATACAGATTGCAAGAATTTGCTTGAGAGTGAGCTAAAACTGTATCTTTATTCAGAGAAGCTGACAAGCACAGACACCCTCACATTCATTAGCAAGAGAACCATATCATATGACAAATTATAAAACAAAGTTAAAGAAATAAAACTAAAGCACCAACTGAAGTGCTAGACAATGGGTTAAGAAAGGCAGCATTAGCAGTGGGGACGTTGATTATCCCACTGCACTCAATGCTAATAGCTGCTATATGCCTTCAGCTACCTCTGAGTCATTAATCTGCTCTGAGTTATTCCAGCATATTTTTCTACTGGACCAGGGGACTGAGTGTTAAGTAAAATACAAAGTAGAGCTGACAGTTTTTATCCACTTGAGTTGCATTGTTCCACTTGGGGATGTCCATTATGGCCATTACTGGATGGATAGCGACACAGCTATTGAACTGTCACAGCTAAACACACTCTCAGATTATAAACCTTTAGCAAACATTCAATGATGTCTACTCTTTCAGCCAATCAGACCGTCAGGAGTCAATTATCTATCTATGTGAGATGTTGTACGGCAGAGCCTCATTGTAAACTTTGAAAGCAAATTTAGTGCTTGACAAGCTAACAAGCTAACTCAGTCAATTCAAAGGCCAGCTATACTAACCTGTGATAATAGTACTCAAAGGACATCTATACTAACCTGTGATAATAGTACTCAAGGGACATCTATACTAACCTGTGATAATAGTACTCAAAGGACATCTATACTAACCTGTGATAATAATACTCAAAGGACATCTATACTAACCTGTGATAATAGTACTCAAAGGACATCTATACTAACCTGTGATAATAATACTCAAAGGCCAGCTGTAAAACATAGAAACATAGAAAATAGGAGCAGGAGTAGGCCATTCAGCCCTTCAAGCCTGCTCTGCCATTCATTACGATCATGGCTGATCATCCAATTCCCACTTTCTCCCCATGTCCTTTGATCCCTTTCGTTCCAAGAGCTATATCTAACTCCGCCTTGAAAATATGCAATGTTTTGGCCTCAACTACTTTCTGTGGTAACGAATTCCATAGGCTCACCACTCTCTGGGTGAAGAAATTTCTCCTCATCTCAGTCCTAAATGGTCTACCCCGTATCCTCAGACTGTGGCCCCTGGATCTGGACTCCCCCACCATCGGGGACATTCTTTCTGCATCTACCCTGTCTCGTCCTGTTAAAATTTTATAGGTTTCTATGATATCTCCCCTCATTCTTCTAAACTCCAGCGAATATAATCTTAACCGACTCAATCTCTCCTCATATGTCAGTCCTGCCATCCTAGGAATCAGTCTGGTAAACCTTCGCTGCACTCCCTCTATAGCAAGAACATCCTTCCTCAGGTAAGGAGACCAAAACTGCACACAATATTCCAGGTGTGGTCTCACCAAGGCCCTGTACAATTGCAGCAAGACATCCCTGCTCCTGTACTCGAATCCTCTGGCTATGAAGGCCAACATACCATTTGCCTTCTTTACCGCCTGCTGCACCTGCACGCTTACCTTCAGTGACTGGTGTACAAGGACACCCAGGTCTCGTTGCTTTCTCAATTTATAACCATTCAGATAATAATCTGTCTTCCTGTTTTTGCTACCAAAGTGGATAACCTCACACTTATTCATGTTACACTGCATTTACCATGCATTTGCCCACTCACTCAGCTTGTCCAAATCACACTGAAGCATCTCTGCATCCTCTTCATAGCTCACCCTCCCAACCAGCTTTGTGTCATCTGCAAACTTGGAGATGTTACAGTTAGTCAGTTAGTTCCCTCATCTAAATCATTAATATATATTGTGAATAGCTGGGGTCCCAGCACCGATCCCTGCGGTACCCCACTAGTCACTGCCTGCCATTCAGAAAAAGACCCATTTATTCCTACTCTTTGTTTCCTGTCTGCCAACCAGTTTTCTATCCATCTCAATACAGTACCTCCAATCCCATGCGCTTTAATTTTACACGCCAATCTCTTATGTGGGACTTTGTCAAAAGCCTTCCGAGAGTCCAAATAAACCACATCCACTGGCTTCCCCTCATCAACTCTACTAGTTACATTCTCGAAAAATTCCAGTAGATTTGTTAAGCATGATTTCCCTTTCATCAATCCATGCTGACTCTGTCCGATTTTACCACTATTTTCCACGTGCTCAGCTATTGAATCTTTTATAATGGACTCTAGAATTTTCCCCACTACCGACGCCAGGATGACTGGCCTATAATTCCCTGTTTTCTCTCTACCTCCCTTTTTAAATATTGGGGTTACATTAGCTACCCTCCAGTCTGTAGGAACTGTTCCAGGGTCTATGGAATCTCAGAAGATGACCACCAATACATCCACTATTTCTAGGGCCACTTCCTTAAATACTCTGGGATGTAGATTATCAGGCCCTGGGGATTTATCGGCCTTCAATCCCATCAATTTCCCTAACACCATTTCCCCACTAATACTGGTTTCTTTCAGTTCCTCCCTCTCACTAAATCCTGTGTTCCCAACATTTCTGGTATGTTATTTGTGTCCTCCCTTGTGAAGACAGACCCAAAGTATGTATTTAGTTGGTCAGCCATTTCTTTGTTCCCCATTATAAATTCCCCTGTTTCTGACTGTATGGGACCTACATTTGTCTTCACCAATCTTTTTCTCTTCACATACTTATAGAAACTTTTACAGTCAGTTTTTTATGTTCCCTACAAGCTTACACTCGTACTCTATTTTCCCCTTCTTAATCAATCCCTTGGTCCGCCTTTGCTGAATTCTAAACTGCTCCCAATCCACAGGTCTGTTGTTTTTTCTGGCCAATTTGTTTGCCTCTTCCTTGGATCTAATACTATCTCTCATTTCCCTTGTAAGCCGAGGTTTGGCCACCTTTCCTGTTTTACTTTTGCGCCAGACAGGAATAAACAATTGTTGCAGTTCACCCATGCGCTCTTTGAATGTTTGCCATTGCCTATCCATCGTCATCCCTTTAAGTGATGTTTCCCAATCCATCATAGCCAACTCATGTCTCATACCGTCGTAGTTTCCTTTATTAAGATTCAGGGTCCTAGTCTCAAAATCAACTACGTCACTCTCCATCTTGATGAAGAATTCTATCATATTATAGTCGCTCATCCCCAAGGGGCCTCACACAACTAGATTGCCAATTATTCCTTTCTCATTACACAATACCCAGTCGAGGATGGCCTGTTCTTTAGTTGGTTCCTCAAAATATTGGTCCAGAAAACCATTCCGTATACACTCCAGGAATTCCTCCTCTACAGCAATGTTACTAATTTGATTTGCACAATCTATATGCAGATTGAAGTCACCCATAATTACAGATGTTCCTTTATTGCATGCGTCTCTAATTTCCTGTTTAATGCCATTTCCAACATCTCACTACAGTTTGGGGGTCTATATACAACCCCAACTAATGTTTTTTTCCCCTTAGTGTTTCTCAGCTCTACCCATACGGATTCCACATTGTCAGAGCTAATATCTTTCCTCACTATTGCGTTAATTTCCTCTTTAACCAGCAATGCAACTCCACCGCCTTTTCCTTTTTGTCTGTCCTTCCTAAATACTGAATACCCCTGGATGTTCAATTCCCATCCCTGGTCACCCTGCAGCCACGTCTCTGTAATCCGAACTATATCATACCTGTTTACATCTGCGCGGTTAATTCATCCACTTTATTGCGAATGCTCTTGGTGTTAAGACACAAAGCCTTAAGGCTTGTCTTTTTAACATTATTTGTCCCATTCCCACTACTTTTCACTGAGGTCCTGTTTGATTCTTGCCCTTGATTTCTCTGCCTATCACTTTTCTTATTCTCCTTTCTGTCTTTTTTTCTTGATTCCCCCTCCTCTGACTCCTTGTATAGGTTCCCATCCCCCTACCATTTTAGTTAAAACCCTCCCTAACTCCCCTCCTCAAGCAAATATTCCCCCGAGGACATCAGTCCCGGTCCTGCCCAGGTGTAACCCATCCAGTTTGTACTGGTCCCACCTCCCCCAGAACCAGTCCCAATGTCCCAGGAATCTGAAACCCTCCCCCTCACACCATCTCTTCAGCCACGTATTCATCCGATATATTCCTCTATTTCTACTCTGACAAGCACGTGGCACTGGTAGTAATCCTAAGATCACTGCCTTTGAGGTCCTACTTTTCAACTTACTTCCTAACTCCCTATATTCTGCTTTTACCTATGTCGTTTGTACCAATGTGTACCACGACCACTGGCTGTTCACCCTCCCCCTTCAGAATGTCCTCTAGCTGCTCAGACATCCTGGACCCTAGCACCAGGGAGGCAACATACCATCCTGGAGTCTCGTTTACGGCCACAGAAACGCCTATTTATTCCCCTTACAATTGAATCCCCTATAACTATTGCATTCCCACACTTTTTACTCCTCGCCTGTGCAGTAGAGCCAGCCATGTTGCAACGAATTTGACTGTTGCTGCTTTCCCTTGAGAGGCCATTCCCCCCAACAGTATCCAAAGCGCTATATCTGTTTTGCAGGGGAATAGCCACAGGAGATTTCTGCTCTGCCTGGTGGTCACCCATTCCCTTCCTGCCTGTGGACTTTTAGCCTGTGATGTGACCACCTCTCTATACGTCCTATCCACGATACTCTCCGCCTCGCGGATGCTCCAGTGTCCCCAGCCGCCGCTCCAGCTCCAAAACCTGGGCTTCCAGGAGCTGCAGCTGGAGACACTTCCCGCGCACTGCTTGCCCCGGGTGCTGGAAATGTTCCCGGCTTCCCACATAGAGCAGGAGGAGCACACCACGGCTTTGATCTCTCCTGCTATGACTTACCCCTTTAAATTAAATTAAACCTTTTGGAAGATACTTAATATCAATTACTCCTGGGCCCTTCTTCCCTGCTCCTCGCTGTTACAGAATATAGCCCTTAGAAACGATGAACTGCAAAATAAGACCTTAAAAACTATAAACGATATAAAGTTGTAAATACTTACCCGGCCATACGGCACTCAAAGGATCACCTCGTGCCCTCCTCACTGATCTCCCTCAGTCACCAAACTCCAACTTATGCACTCTACTGCAGCCCAAAGTAGCACTCCAGTTAGAGACAAGTAGAGGAGAAAAGTTTCATCCAAGGGCGATGGTCTCTGAAACTCATTGTCACATGGATTCAGCCCTTCTCACCTCCCTTAAACTGCCAGCCACTGTACTAGCCTGTGACAATAGTACCCAAAGGCCAGCTATACTAGCCTGTGAGATTAGTACTCGAAGGCCAGCTATACTAGCCTGTGAGATTAGTACTCGAAGGCCAGCTATACTAGCCTGTGAGATTAGTACTCGAAGGCCAGCTATACTAGCCTGTGAGAATAGCCTGTGAGATTAGCACTCGAAAGCCAGCTATACTAGCCTGTGAGAATAGCCTGTAAGATTAGCACTCGAGAGCCAGCTATACTAGCCTGTGATAACAGTATGGGTGAGTCTGTTGCTGCTAATGTTCAATAAGCACCAGCTCATGAAGCTGGGTCAGTTGAAGATTTCTTAACTGAGACTTCACCCTTCATGAATCAAACTTGGGTAGAATTGTGATGTTTGATGATTTGATAGCCTCTGTGGACTAGGACTGCTGGGTCTTGCTGATTTAAATTGATCCAAGAGCTTTTGAGAACTGTTGACAATTCAGAATTAAATGAGAGATGAACAGCCCAGCATTAACAGAGTGAGGTGTAGGGTTTTGCCTTCACCATGTCAACGGTACCGTGTCAGAACGAATCATCCACGGAATGAAAATCCACGGGTTCTCTAAGGGGTGGGGGATTCACTCTGTGGGGTTACTCCCCATGGATAATGATAAAAATCTAGCCCAGGGTCTCCTGTTGAAAGGCCCAGTTCTGTGAAACCTCATTATACATTAACACGTTGTTAATTAAAAGGATCGTGAATTTTGTTGTGTTAATTAAATCTGCTGTAGACAAGGATATTAGGTGTTAGCCTCACTTATACTTTCCATAATTTTAGTCTCACACCACAGCACATAATCTAGGTTTACACTCCACTGAGGGGGTGCTGTACTATCGGAGGTACTGTCTTTCAGATGAGACATCGAGTGCACGCAAAAAATCCCATGGCCCTGTTTCAAAGTAGAGTAGAGCTGTTCTCCATGGTGTCTGGTCAATATTTATCTCTCAGCTAATAAAAAAAGTAAAAAAGATTTTCTATTTATTATCACATTCCTGTTTGATGGAGCTTTCCCAGTGCAAATTGTCCGCCGCGTTTCCTACATTACAACAGCCACTTTGCTTCAAAAATAATTCTTTGGCTGGGAAGCACTTTGGGATATTTTGAGGCGGTGCAAGGAGCTATATGAATGCAAGGCTTTCCTTCTGTACGTACACTGCAGACATGTTATGTGTGTGTTGCTGAATTGGATATGAGCTGCACTCCGTTGCTACATGTTTGCAGCATTCCGAGTTATTATTCAGTGATGTTACATCCTTACAGCCTACATCCTACCGCATGGCATCCCAAACCGGGGGGGGGGGGTCGCGACCTCCCAGTGGACTTGCAAGATGAGATCCTGGGGGCAATGGCTGTCATGGAGCCCTGACTGAATGTTAACAGCTGCGAGGTCCCTTTAAATCCTTGTGTTTGTTGTAATGGTGGGCGTGGCCTAATTGGCTGACGCTTGAAGCCTGGCTGATTTCTGCTCCAAAAAACACACTGGAAAGGGAAGTTTTAAAAATCCGTGAAGATTAAAAACTCTGTCCCAGCGCTCTCACAAGTCTCTCCACTCACCCCCGACAATCCCCCTCCACTCTCACAGGTGCCACTGAGGGGGAGGTCACAGCAGTTTCGAAACTTGGAATGGGGCCACAGTGGGAAAAAGTTTGGGAAACACTGTTCTACTGTGTGTGAATGAATGAGCATCCATGTACCTTTAAGTGGCATTTTGACTTGTTGGCACAACATGGGATTTTTGTGTGTGACATGAAACACTCTCTTCAATGCCAGTTGCAAGGTTCTAGCACAAGCACTAAGGCTGTGGGGATATTGCTGTGCAAGGTGAGTGGGACTACGCTATTGTTTCTCCTGCTCCAGTTCCAGAGCAGAATTTAGTGCTGAGTGTCTCCCATGGGCAGAAGGGGAAGCAGGCATACCTCCCACTCCTGCCCACCCCCGAATGCCAATAGTGATCACGCACTGGCTGGCCAATCAACAGCTGGCCAGCAGGAATGACACCATCGCAGAGGCCCAGAGCAGGCTTGGAGGTGGTGGGCTCAAGGGCAGAAGACACTGTCGGTGGGAGGGTTAAAGTGACGGCGGCAATGTCATTCAGCACTAATGGCGGGGGTTGGACCTCTGAGAGGACTCGAGGGAAGAGAGAGTGAGTAAGGGAAGGCAAGCTACATTCAAAGGTGCTGTGATCCTGCCAGGTCGAACTACTGGAAGCTGAGGAGAGAAGATGAAGGGCTTGCAAAGAATCAAACTCTACCGTACCCCTTCAGCAATGGTAGAGGACTGTACCTGGATGATCCAAGGACCCTTCGAAGCCTCCTCCAGGCTGTCAGTGAACGGCGGGAGTTTCTCCCCCCATCGGATGGCAAGAGGAGACCTCTTCATCTGACTGAGAAAGTCTGGATGGAGGTGGCAGAGGGTGGTCATTGCTGTTGAGTTGCCAGTAGGCCCTGGCTCTGCAGTGAAAAGGTGAATGACCTCTGTTCTGCAAGGGTGATTGAGGCAGTTTAATGTCAACATGCTCCCACAGCTATGTCAGGTTATGTTGATGGTGGGCCTGGGACAGGGGCTGCCAGGTTTGTGGATATATGGTCCCCATATGCCCACAATGCCAACTGAATTGTCAGTAACCTCCCAGGCTCTGGAGGGACTGGGGAGTGTTGACTGGGAAGGTCATCCACAAGGGGAGTGGTGCAGAAGCACCAGAGTTGATGGTGATCTATCTGAGTGGCTGATCCATCCAGATATGGGACTCATTAATCTCCCATTATCTTCACAGGAGAAGAGGCCTCATAATGGCCATGAGAAGTCCCTGGCAGATGGTGAGGTGCCCAAACTGGCAGTGCCCAACCTGGCAGTGCTAACCCAGATGGAGAAGGACATACTGGGCCTCACCAATCAACAGACTGGTGGGCAGATGAGAGGCCAGAGTCAGTGCTGGGCTAATGAGTATCCTAGGGACTCTCAGCAATGGGCATGAATTTGTGCGAGGGTGTGTGAGGCGCAAGGGTTCAAGATCAAAAATGCCTGAGCCGTGTGTCATGTGCTGCAGCTCTGTGTCCGAGGTGACACTGCTTTGACTCAGTGTTCCTCCTCATTGTAGATGTGCACTCACCTGTCTTACTCCTTCAGCAGGTCATTCATCGGGCCAGCAGAACTCTATCCCGAGGGTCCAGTATTGGCCTCTGAGGAGGAGGGAGGAAACGTAGAGAGTGCACCATCCCGCCCTTGCTCTGCACCCTCTGCCAGCTCAGACACTGGCATCTCCGCGGGGCTAAGTGCCTCGGCTGAAAGGGCAGCACAACTGTCGGGAGCACAGCACCGTCACCGGACCAGCTGCAGGAGACTGTGACAGCCCAGGCCTCTGACTGTCAGACCAGGATGATGCTGAGCCAAGTGCAGATAATGAGTCTCCGGAGTCGAGCAGGAGGAGTGTGAAGATCTGGCAGAGATTCCAGAGGGTATGCATACCCTGGCACAGGCAGTGGAAGAGTCCATCCAAGCCATGAGTGCTGCCTTCTCCCTCTACTCTGAACGAGTGGCTTCCTCTATCCAGAGATTGTTGACTCTCACGGAGCCCAGTAGCTCCATCAGGGGTCACTGGGTAGACATTCAGACCTGCAGCCCAAACACTGTCAGTGACCTCAGGTGGATATGGCCAGTGTGAAAGATGGACAAGGCACCAGGTGTCCAGAGTAGGTCCAGCAGGGCAGCCAAAGCAACAGAACTGAATCTTGAGCAGACCTACAGTGCCTTTCCAGTAGGCAGGGAGGGGGTCAATTGGACCTCATGTTGTGGATGAGCAGCATTTATATCAGGGGTCTCTTCTCAGGGCACTTCTGAGGGTGACAGCCGCTCCTCCACCCCACTGCCAGTGATACCAGTACCTGCGACGATAGAGGAGGCTGCTACCAATGTGCCTCAGGTGAAACCAATAGAGCATCAGGATCAGTGGCCTGCCTCTCTCACAGCTGGCAGAGATAGGGGAGCACCAGTTCACAACACTCGTACACAAATGAAGAAATCACTGTAAACGTAGAGGGGTCATCACTGGTGTTAGCTGCATGTGTAAAGAGGAGTGTTGTGTTGCTAACCCCTTTTATTAAATTTGCCAGTTACAATATAGTGTTTCATTGTTAATGTGTGGACTGTGGATTAACTTATAATGATAGGGACCAGAAAGAGGAAAATCATAGGCCCTTGTACGAATTGTTTCCAGAGATGAGACTTTGGGAATGTTCATTGTTTGGTTCATTTGTTGGGACAGAAATCAGATGGTGCCTCTACACTGTAGATGTATGATGAGAGCAAGACCTTGGCTGAACCATCTCATAATAAGGGTCTCTCATGCCTCTGTGGCACCCATTCTCTGTTGCCCACCACGTGGGTCACCATGGAGTGTTCAGCGCCTGGTTCCTGCTCTGAGTCATCGCTGGACTCCTCACCTGAGGAAGCAGGGTGATCCTCCATCTCGCCTTCCACAAGGTCCTCTCCTCTTTGCATGGCAGGTTGTGCAGCACCCAAGACATGATGATAATCAGGAAAACATGATCTGAAGCATATTACAAGGCACCGGCAGGGCAGTCAGAGCAACAAGACTGAATATTGAGCAGACCTACAGATCTCTTGATGACTGCCTTGGTGGAGGCATGGTTGACACTAACTCTCACTTCCACCTGAGACCATAGATATCTGATGGGCATCATAAGCCACCTCTTTAACAGGCATCCCTTTATACTAATCAACCAGCTATCCAGCTGAGCGGGGAGGGGGGGCACAAATAGCCATGGCCTGAGAGAACTCTCAGGGTGCCAAGCACACTCCTGTAGGATGTGCTGATGGTTATCACAGACAATCTGCACATTCAGAGAGTGAAAACCTTTACAATTGACCATAGCCCCTGGCTGGCTCGCAGGTGCCCTAATGGCCAAGGGGTACAGTCAACGATTGCTTGCATCTCAGGAAAGCCCACCATCTTCCCGAAGCCTCGCACTATCTCAGCCTGAAACAAATGAAGTTTTCCAGTCTCCTGAACATGTGTCCATTGGAACTGGATTACAATGGTGGGATGGTGATTGTGAAACACTGCACAGATCCCCTGCAGATGCTTGGAAGGATCTGGACACACACAAGTTTGAGGCACTGTTACATTTAACTGCACACCTTGCTGGCCACCCATGCAATTGGAAATGACCTGCCACCAATCATATCGTATTTGGATGTCACCACCTCCCTGGATAGATGGAGCTAACCGAGGCACTGGTGCTCACTCACCTCAAGTGGTTACTGTGCAGCCTGTAAGCCCGTCGCTCAGGGTTGCGTCTTCTCCTGGTGCTCACCGGCCCTAAATCCCTTCACTGGCCTTCAGGCCTTCAGCACCATCAGGATGGTCACGCAACGGGTGTGTCAATTGCTGGTGCCCATGGCCAACAAATCTCCTCTTCCTCCGTCCCCTTCCCTCGTCCTCGCTGGAGGAGCCTGCACTGGAGTGGACTATTCCCGCGGCTTCTGTTGATGCAGACAGCTCTGAAATCGCCCCTCCATGATTCAAGCTCTTTGGCAAAATGAGTCTCTCGGAAATGACCCCTTTAATTCCTCAGCAGCAATATTTAGATACTGGACAACTTCACAAAGCTCTTCTGCAGCCCCCTACCCCTCAGTGTCCTCGTCCCTTAGCCTGTGCTGCAGCCCTCCTCAGGCACCCTGCCATAACTACCCACCACTGCAGCCCATGCAACCACCATTAAATCACACGGGGCTACATTACATCGGGGACAATTTCTTCGCCAAGCACTTAAATTACTCGATAATTATCCTTAAATGAAAGGTGGGTGGGATTCTGACTTTCGGGCCTGTTTGCCTCCTGTAAAGTTGGATTTGGTTGGGGTGGTGTTGAGGCCGTGCCCTGATACCCTCATGCCTGATTTAATGGTCAATTGGGAGGGACTGGTGTTGCCCTCTCAAATGTTAATTTTTTTAATATTCATTTCCAGGTTGTGGACTTTGCTGGCCGGGCCAGCATTTATTACCTACCTCAAACTGCCCTTGAGAAGGTGGTGGTGAGCTGCCTTCTTGAACCACTGCAGACCCTGTGATATAGATACACCCACAGTGCTGTTAGGAAAGGAGATCAAGGATTTTGACCCAACGACAGTGAATTGCGATATATTTCCAAGTTAGGATGGTGAGTGGCTCAGAGGGGAACTTCCAGGTGGTGGTGTTCCCATGCATCTGCTGCCCTTGTCCTTCTAGATGGTAGTGGTCATGGGTGCTGCCTAAGGAGCCTTGGTGAGATTCTGCAGTGCATCTTGTAGGTGGTACACACTGCTGCTACTGTTTGTCAGCAGTGGAGGGAGTGAATGTTTGTGGATGGGGTGCCAGTCAAGCGGCTGCTTTGTCCTGGATGGTGTCAAGCTTCTTGAGTTGTTGGAGTTGCACTGATCCAGACAAGTGGAGAGTATTCCATCCTGCTTCTGACTTGTGCCTTGTAGATGATGGACAGGCTTTGGATAGAAAGGAGCTGAGTTACTTGCTGCATGATTCCTAGCCTCTGACCTGCTCTTGTAGCCACAGTATTTATTTGGCTAGTCCAGTTCAGTTTCTGGTCAATGGTGACTCCCAGGATGTTGATAGTGGGGGATTCAGTGAGGGTAATGCCATTGAACTTCAAGGGCGATGGTTAGATTCTCTCATGTTGGAGATGGTCATTGCCTGGCACTTGTGTGGCTCAAATCTTACTTGCCACTTGTTAGCCCAAACCTGGATATTGTCCAGGTCTTGCTGCATTTGGACATGGACTGCTTCAGTATCTGAGGAGCCGCGAATGGTGCTGAATGTTGTGCAATCATCAGTGAACATCCCCACTCCTGACCTTATGATGGAAGAAAGGTCATTGATGAAGCAGTTGAAGATGGTTGGAACTAGGGCACTACCTTGAGGAACTCCTGCAGTGATGTCCTGGAACTGAGATGATTGACCTCCAACAACCACAACCATCTTCCTTTGTGCTAGGTATGACTCCAACCAGTGGAGAGTTTTCCCCCTGATTCCCATTGACTCCAGTTTTGCTAGGGCTCCTTGATGCCACACTTGGTCAAATGCTGCCTTGATGTCAAGAGCAGTCACTCTCACTTCACCTCTGGAGTTCAGCTCTTTTGTCCATGTTTGAACCAAGGTTGTAATGAGGTTTGAAGCTTAGAGACCCTGGTGGAACTCAAACTGAGAGTCAGTAAGCTGGTTATTGCTGAGCAAGTGTCGCTTGATAGCACTGTTGATGACCCCTTCCATTACTTCACTGATGATTGAGAGCATATTGATGAAGCAATAATTGGCTGGGTTGGATTTGTCCTGCTTTCTGTGTACAGGACATACGTGGGCAATTTTCCACATTGCTGGGTATATGCCAGTGTTGTAGTTGTACTGGAACAGCTTGGCTAGGGGCACAGCAAGTTCTGGAGCACAAGTCTTCAGTACTATTGGCGGAATATTGTCCGGGCCCATAGCCTTTGCAATATCCAGTGGCTTCAGCCATTTCTTGATATCACATGGAGTGAATTGAATTGGCTGAAGACTGGCATCTGTGATGCTGGGAACCTCCAGAAGAGGCCGAGATGGATCATCCACTCGGCACTTCTGGCTGAAGATTGTTGTGAATGCTTCAGCCTCATTTTTTGCACTGATGTGCTGGGCTCCCCCATTATTGAGGATGGGGATATTTGTGGAGCCTCCTCCTCCAGTGAGTTGTTTAATTGTTCACCACCATTCACAACTGGATGTGGCAGGACTGCAGAGCTTAGATCTGATCCATTGGTTATGGAATTGCTTAGCTTTCTTTATCACTTGCTGCTTAGGCTGTTTGTCACGCAAGTAGTTGATTGACATCTCATTTTTAGGTATGCCTGGTGCTGCTCCTGGTATGCCCTCCTGCACTCTTCATTGAACCAGCTGACTGCCTGGCTTGGTGGTAATGGTAGAGTTGGGGATATGCCAGGCCATGTGGTTACAGATTGTGGCTGAGTACAATTCTGCTGCTGCTGATGGCCCACTGCACCTCATGGATGCCCAATCTTGAGTTGCTAGATCTATTTGAAATTGATCCCGTTTAGCACAGTTGTCGTGCCACACAACACGATGGAGGGTATCCTCAATTGAAGACGGACTTTGTCTCCACAAGGATTGTGTGGTGGTCACTCCTACCGATACTGTCAGGGACAGATGCACCTGAGGCAGGCAGGTTGGTGAGGATGAGGTCAAGTATGTTGTTCCCTCTTGTTGGTTCCCTCACTACCTGCTGCAGACCCAGTCTCGCAGCTATGTCATTTAGGGCTCGGCCAGCATGGTCTGTGGTGGTTCTACCGAACCACTCTTGGTGATAGACATTGAAGTTCCCAACCCAGAGTACACCCCGCGTCCTTGTCACCCTCATTGCTTCCTCCAAGTGGTGTTCAACACGGAGGAGCACTCATACATCAGCTAAGGGGTGGGGGGGGGGGTGCGGTATGTGGTAATCAGCAGGAGGTTTCCTTGCCCACATTTGACCTGATGCCATGAGACATCTCTCCTGACTGTATGCCACTGTGCTGACACCTGTGCCAGTGGGACTAGGTTGTATCTCTGGGACATGATCTGTAAGGTATGATTCTGTGAGTATGACTATGTCAGGCTGCTGCCTGACTAGTCTGTGAGACAGCTCTCCCAATTTTGGCACAAGCCCCCAGATGTTAGTAAGGTCAACAGGGCTGGTTCTGCCATTATCGTTTCCGGTGCCTAGGTCGATGCCAGGTGGTCTGTCCAGCTTCATTCCTTTTTACTGACTTTTTAGTGGTTTGACACAACCAAGTGGCTTCAGAGGGCATTTATGAGTCAGCCACATTACTGTGGATCTGGAGTCACATGTAGGTTGGCAGATTTCCTTCCCTAAACGGCATTAGCGAACCAGGTGGGTTTTTATCACAATCGACAATGGTTCCATGGCCATCATTAGGCTTTGAATTTCAGGTTCCATGTGCCGTGGTGGGATTAGAATCCGGGTCCCTAGAGCATTACCCTGGGCTTCTGGATTACCAGCCCATTGGTAATACCACCAAACCACCATGTCCACCTAAATTCTGCCCACTGTTCCTGCACCAACTACTGGGTACAGTGCTTATGACATGGATACTATGGTCAAACTCTTAATTTGAGTGGTCTTACTGTGGACAGGTTCATGAGCATACGGAATTTACATCAAGCTGATCGCGTGGACCTAAGGGGTAAATTGATTAAGGGAGATTGGAAAATTAGATTAATAGATATAGCAGTAAACAAGCAATGATGAACATTTAAAGAAATAATTAATTCAAAAGTCTCACATTTCATTGAGAAGTAAAAACTCCACAGGAAATTAGATTTGTCCATGGTTAACTGAGGAGGTTATGGATAACATTAGATTAAATGAAGAGGTTTATAATATTGCTAAGAACAGTAGTTAAGCCTGAGGATTGGGTGAGCATTTATGATCATCAGCAATTTGATGATGGAGGAGAAATCAGAATATGGATTGGATTTAATGCTTCCCTGTTGGCAGGTTTGAATGCAGTGGGGTGGGGGGTATGTTAAATCTAGCAAGCGCTGTGCCCCCACCTACCTGTCTGCCTCTTCCCCATCATAATTTTGCCACTAGTGGGGTGGACATCAGACAGTGCACCTGCCCATGGCCAATTAAGGCTGCTGATTGGGCAATTAAAGCTGCAACCACTAGGATTTAACTGGCAGCTGGAGAGTCCCATACCAAGTGACCAGCCCAGCAGCCTAGCCTGCGCAGGCCGGTGGCAGTGGGGCAGTGCCTCTTAATGAGCCCCATAGGGCCATCAGAGCTGCCCCCCCCCCACCCCCGCCATTCCCACCCCCACCCCCAATAAGGCATAACCCTACCCCAGATTCCCATCTCTTTCTCCCCCAGCCCTCCCATCCACCTCAATGGGGTCTGCCAGGCATGGCCCGAGACTCACCTGCCAGCCTAGATCCAATATGGCACACCTCCTCTCAGCCTTGCTATAGTACAGACCATTGGCTGGCAGCTCTCTAAGGTGGGACTTCCTGTTTCTGAGGGGCGGAAGTCCTGCCTCAACTCCATTAATGGCCCATTGGCCTTTCACTCCTGTGGGGCAGCCATCTAGCTGCGACCTTTTAGCTGGAGGATGGGCGGGGACTACAGTGCTCTGTTAAATCCAGTCCTATGAGATTAAACTGGTAAAAAATATAGAAGCAGATTGTAAGTGCTTCTATAAATATGTAAAAAGGAAAAGATTTGTGAAAGTCTCCTAGAGGTTGAGGCAGGAAATATTATAACGGGGAATAAGAAAATGGCAGAGACATGTTGTCTGCCTTCACAGTAGAAGACACAATAACAAACTAGAGATGGTGGGAACTCCAAGGGTTTAATGAAAGTGAGGAACTTAAATTAATTAATATTAGTAAAGAAAAAGCGCTAGAGAAAATAATGGTAGGGAAAACTGCCAAATACCCTGGAGCTGACAACCATATATAGCATTGGGTTCTAAAAGAGTTGGCTTCAGACCTTCCAAAATTGTGGTTGTGATCTTCTAAAATGCCCTAGATCCTTTAATGGTGTCAGTGGACTGGTAGATGAAAAGTCAATATTTAAGAAACTATGAAACATTGGAGTGGAGAGGAATTTGGGTTTCCTTGTACAAGAAACACAGGAAGTTAACATGCTGGTAGCGCAAACAATTAGGAAGGTAAATGGTATGTTGCTGTTTATTGAAAGGGGGCTTGTGGTACCTGAGAAAGGAAGTCTTGCTGCAATTGTATAGGGCTTTAATGAGACCACACCTGGAGTACTGTGTACAGTTTTGGACTCTGTACCTAAGGAAGGATGTGCTTATCTTAGACAGTGTGCAACCAAAGTTTACTAAACTAATGTTCTGAACCTAAGTTCCAAAGAAGAGTGATACGGAGTCGAAACATTAACTCTGTTTCTCTCTCCACACATGCTGTCATACCTGCTGAGTTTTACCAGCATTTTCTGTTTTCATTTACTGGGCAAATTCCTGGGATGAGAGGGCAATTCTATGGGGAAAAGTTAAGTAAATTGGCCTTCCACTCTGGAGTTTAGAAGAATGAGAGAGGATCTCACTGAAACATATAAGACTCTGAGAGGGCTTGACAGGCTAGATGCTGAGGGGATGTTTCCTCTGGTTGGAGAGTCGAGAACTAGGAGGCACAGTCTCAAGATACGGGGATGGCTATTTCAGATTGAGATAAAAAGAAATTTCTTCACTCAGATGTTTGTAAATGATTTGAATTCTGTACCCCAGAGAGCTGTGGACCCTTAGTTCAGCCTTTGCATAATTGATCTTCCATCTGTTCTGGGCCAAAGTAAACACCAATGTTTAAGTGGAGCAGCAGCCCTTCAAGTGCTGCTTCTCCCCTTTATCGTCTGCTCCTCCCCATTGAATGCTATTGCTGCCGGTGCCCAAGAGAAGAATCCACAGAGTACATGGAGATTTTCAAAAGAGTTGACTGTGTTGAATCTGGTGAGAGCTCTTCATTTCCCAAGCACAGCCCCCTCACCCCCACTGCCCCCACTCACATCTCGACTCCCAGTTTCATTATTAGGGGATGACAGAACTAACCCTTGCTCGGGATGGCTCTTCAAGTAAACCTGTATTTGAGTTGAACAATGCAGTGCTAAGAATAGCCGTTACCTCCAAGGCCACTGATTATGCTGATTTCTTTTAATCTCCTGTGAAATAATAGTGTTTGAATGGTTCTTTGGCATAGTGGAAAATGATTGCTCATTCATATAAATACATGGCTAATAACCAGGGGCAAGAGACAAGAGGTTTCATGTAACCAGCACAACAGTGTGAATTTATGCATGAAAGGAACCAAATGATTTCTATTGAAATAGACATTAATTAGAGAGGAGCAAGAAATCTAAGGATAGGGAAGTGTAATGGTTACACTGATCAAACACTCCAGATATGATAGAGGACAAAGAGAAACATTGTCTGTCAGAAGCAAGCTCATTCCATGATGAAAATGTTGTTGACTTTGGCAGAATGTTAATGCGTCATTTTGTCTTTTTTTTTTGCAGCCGTGCCTCAGTTGGTGACACTCTCGTCCCTAGATCAGGACGACCTGGCTTCACGTCCCACTTCAAAGACTTGGGGTTGGATTTTTAACAGGTTCGGGATGGGGATCGGAGGTAGGTGTGCGGCCTACCTGATCCTGGCCACAAGCCATTTTGAATGAGGGTGGCTCAGGGTTGGCAATTTTGTTGGACTGCTGAGTGGCTTAGCTAACGGAGGCCAATTAGTGTTAATTATGGGGCGTATTACAGCCCTATTCCTGCACCAATTAGAATTTCTTGTTGGCAATCCAGGCTGCCCATAATTAAGGTGGGAATGGGAGGGTGGGTCACCGATGGATCAAGCGAGGCACCCTCCCCCACCACATACTCACAGCTGCTGTCGCTGGTGACACCCTGGAAGGTTTACCCCTCCAGAGCCATGACCATGAAGCTGTGGCTTTTTCAAACATAAAAATAAACTCACCTTCATTTGTCCCTCGCTGTCTCCATGTCCACATTGGTAGCCCCTGCCTTGGCCAGTGGGGCTGCTGTGAGTGCTGGGGAGCCTCCCATAAATTCTCCTGATTGAACAGCACGTCTGCTTCCTGTCCTTTAATTGGCTGGAGCATTGAAGATTGCAGTGGGCATATCTAAAGCAGGCGGTGGGGCGACAGGGGGTGGGGGTTGCGGGGGGTAGGGGGCGGGTGGGTTGGTGGTGGTGGGGTCATGACACAGAACTGGCCCCCATTTCCTGTTCCTGACCCTCTTATTGAAATTACAGCTCTCGAGCACAACATTTAGACTGACACTTACAGTACTGAGTGAGTGCTGCACTATCAGTGGTATCACCTTTTGAATGAAGCCCCATCTGCCCTATTGAGTGGATACAAAAGATTGCAGGGCACTCATTGAAAAAAAAAACAGTGGAGCAGGAACCCTGGCAAAATTTTCCCTCAACCACCGTTAGCAAAATAGATTTTCTGGTCATGATCACATTGCTGTTTGTGGGAGCTTTCTATGCACAAATTGGCTGCCATATTTCCTACAATGACTATGCTTAAAACAAACTTCCTTGGCTGTAAAGTACAATGAGACACCCTGAGGTTGTGAAAGGCACTATATAAATGCACATTCTATCTACCTTTCTTTTCATACTGGCCTTGTTTTCAATGAAGAGATTAAGATTATGGTGGAACATTTAGTCAAAATTCTTAAACAATGTGAAAAAAACAGATCCAGGGTGATAGATTTAGAACTTGCCTTTAGACCTAGTAGTTTTTGACTGGAAATGCAGTTCACATAATGAGCTTTCAGGAGCAGGAATTAGTTGTTTTGTCCCACTTGCCAGTTTCTTCATGATGTACCTGATCTGCCGCCTTATTTTTGATTAGTAGATTCGCTCAGTAGGTCACTTTCCTACCTCAGATTTAGAAGATGTTGAGTTTGACCCCCACTGTAGGATTTGAGTGGGTCAGCTTAGGCTGACATCTCTGGATAATGCTGAGGGAGCATTCCATTGCCTGAGTCGCTGAGGGAGACTTTCCAGAGGATTCTGCTGTTAGTCCACTCCAACTTTGGCATAAGAGCTGTGAAAAGCCCAGAGAAACAATATCGAAGAATTAATTGCGAGGCAAACTATGTTAACCTGGCTGGTTCTTATGAGTTTTCTAAAGGAAGGCTTTTCTCCCCAAAGTAAAGACCAAACAACATATTTAAATTTGGCTTTGTTGCTGATTTATATCATGAACAAAATGAAAATCAATAGCTGAGGATGACAAAAATCAAATCATCTAGATTTTTCTTGAAATGGCAATTCTTTTAAAATTGGCAGTTGTATACAGCAGGAAATTGCTGCTATTGAGTTTGAGAATTATTGACAACCTCCAGGAAGCACTGGGAACAGAAGTGAAAAGAAGTTCCTGTTATAAGGATGTAAGGAACATTAAACGTGAATAGGTCAAAGACTTTCAAGACTACTGCTTGCCCAGATCACAATCCACAGTGTCCATTACATCCCTGGGAGTCAAAATTAGGCTAATAAATACTCACTATTCTCAAAGGTGATCGACAAAATCTCCAAGGTATTCATCCCTTTCTACATCTCTGCTGTCCATCTTTGCTGGATCATGCTCTGCACAGATGACAGTCCTATCCCCCATTACCAATAGCAGAGGACCATCATGTCCCACAGTGTGACTGGGTCTATGACGAACATTGGTTGTATGTCTCATAAGAGTTTTTGCCTTGTGTGAGTTAGTGTTTTACAAAACGTTTAGATACTACAGTCGCCAGCAATTGCCTCATCACTGGTTACCCCTGAACAGCCTCCAACATTGGGAAAATGGTGCACTCCATTAGCACAGGTGTTGAAAAGGCACAGCTCAAACTGTATGAAGTATACTGACTACTTTGGACAGTTTAATCAGCTGCTGACACCCTTCTTTAGTCCCATTCACAACATTCTGTAATTACATAGAATTAGTTAGGATGTACAATGCAGAAGCAGATCATTCAGCCTAACGAAACTCTACCATTGTTCATATTCCACAGGAGCCTCTTCCCACCAACAGATCCCCTATTCCTTTCTCCCCCGTGCACTCATCTACACATCACCTAAATACAGCCAAGCTTAACCACTCCTTGTCCCAGTTGTAACCATTTACTCTGTAAAGGCATTTCTCCTGAATTACTTATTGGATTTTATAGCGATACCTTATCGTCAATGTCTTATTAATTACAAAAGCTTGTAGGTAATGGGAGGCATCACAACTGAGACTTATCTTAGAATCATAGAATGGTTGCAGCGCAAAAGGTGGCCATTCAGCCCATTGCGTCCATGCAAGAGCAATGCAGAAAGTCCCACTCCCTCGCCTTTTTCCTGTATCCCTGCAAATGTTTTCTCATCAGATAATTATCCAATTTCTTTTTGAAACCCATAATTGAAACTGCCTCCACCACACTCTCAGGCAGTGCATTCCAGATCCTAACCACTCACTGCATAAAAAAAGTTTGCCCTCATATAATACTGTTGGGTCTTTTGCCAAACATCACAGCTCAGTGTTCTCTGGTCCTCGATCCAACCGGTGGGAATCGTTTGCCCCTTTCTATTTTGTCCAGACCCTTCATGATTTTTAATATCTCTATCAAGACTCTCAAATTTATTTTATCTAAGAATTACAGCCCCAGCTTCTCCAGTCTGTCCACATAACTGAAGTCCCTCATCTGTGCAACCATTCTTGTAAATCTTCTCTGTACTGTCTCTAAAGTCTTCACATCCTTCATAAAGCGTGATGCTCATAATTATACACAAGACTCCAGCTGTGGCTGAAACAGCGTTTTATAAAGGTTCAACAGAACTTCTCTGGTTTTGTACTCTATGCCTCAATAAAGCCTAGGAAAAGTGTGCGCCTTCTTCTTCAGTTCTCTGCCTGAAGGCAGGTCCAACCAACAATGCCACAATCTCCATCATGGGTGGGACAAAAGAGGCAGGTCCCAAATCCATCCCAGCCGGAACAGGGTTGTAACCCATGCTGTTGGCACCAATCTGGTCCACACCAGCTGTCCAGCCAACTGAGGAGTCTGAGTTGCTGTGGTAACATACACTTTTACATGCATGTTGTAGCCTGGAACTATGGATAGCGATGGTAGAAGCTCCAATTTCCTTTCATCACATGGCTGATCAAGAATTTCAACCACTCTTAGCATCTGCCATTGGCATCTATTGGAAGCTGCTCCTCAATTCATTTGGCTGTGTTATAAATGCACGTTCCTTGGCCATCAAGTCCTGGGGTGGGATTTGAACCCAGAGCTTTTGGCTCAGAGGCAGGGACACTACCCGCTGTACCACAAGACCTCCCTGTATACCATCTACAAGATGCAATGCAGCAACTCACCAAGCTTCTTTTGACAGCACCTTCAAAACTGACAACCTTTACCATCGAGAAGGACAAGGGCAGCAGACTCAATGGAAAACCACCACCTGCAAGTTTGCTTCCACACCAGACACCATCCTGATTTGGAACTATATCGCTGGCCCTTCACAAACATTGAGTCAAACTCGTGGAACTCCCCTCCTCCCTTCCTACAACACATAGACTGCAGCAGGCCAAGAAGGCATCTCACCACCACCTTCTCAAGGGCAATTAGGGATGGGCAACAAATGCTGGCCTCACCAGTGACACCACAGCCCATGAAAGAATAAAAAGAAACCTTTAAAACCATGTTTTCATTCTGCCCTCCCACCTTCAATGATTTATGCACATATACCCCCAGATCCCTTTGCTCCTGCACACCTTTTAGAATTGTACCCTTTATTTTATATTGTCTCTCTTTGTTCTTCCTGCCAAAAATGCATCACTTCACGTTTCATTGCATTAAATTCCATCTGCCATCTGTTTGCCCATTCAACCGGCCTGTCTATGTTCTCTTGAAGTCTATAACTATCCTGTTCACAGTTCACAATTCTTCCAAATCTTGTGTCACCTGCATTTTGTCTTCACTGACATTTACATATGCACACACTCTATCACCGATCAGCAAACAATGATTTTAACTAAAATGGGGCATTAGGAAAATTTACCTTGCCTTCTTCGACTGATTAACACAGGAATCACAGCCAGAGCATTCCTCATCTCTGGGCTACACTGAGCAATATCAACCATGTTTCAGTAGGTAGAACACTCCTCTCTGTGTCAGACTCTAGAGACTGTGGCACAAAATCTCAGCTGATATATCAGTGCAGTACTGAGGGAGTGCTGCACTGTCAGAAGTGTCGTCTTTCAGATGAGACCTTAACCTGAGGCCGCCATCTGCCCTCTCAGGAGGACATAAAGATCCTGTGGCACTAGTTGTCAAGAAGAGTGCTCCCCAGTGTCCTGGCTAATATTAATCCCTCCACGCAAAACGGGAAACTATATTATGTAAAATAAAAACAGAAAATGCTGGAAATACTCAGCAGGTTAGACAGCATGTGTGGCGGGAGAAACAGAGTTAACATTTCAGGTCAGGGCCAGGTGCTGGCAAGTGGGATTAAAATGAGCGGCTAGTTTCTTTTTCCTCTTTTTGGCTGGCGCAGACACGATGGGCTGAATGGCCTCTTTCTGCACCGTGATGTTTCTATTTCTAAGGTCCTGGGCTCTGTGACCCTTCATCTGCAAATATGAACTCAGGCTGTCATTTTAATTCTCCAGAGACCACACTGCCACTTCACTAATGTTTATCACAACGTTGTCAATGGGTTCTGCTGTTTGCAAATTAACTGTCCTGTTGCATTACAATGGTGACCGCACTTCAAAAAACACTTAATTGGCTGTAAATTTGAAACATCTTTCTTTTCTGTTTCATTTCTTTCAGTTGCAGCAAGAGACAGTTGTAAAAACACCACACTGTTAAAATGCTTTATTAATAGTATGGACTAACGTTACCTCCATTTACCAGGTGTAAAAGTAGGGTCTGAAAATGATTTTGGGTCACTTTATGCCCCATTTACACTGGCCCAGTGGCTGTCACCGTCATGGGCAGGGTCCAGAAATCCATGACCAGTAGGGTTGCCCCGACTCTGGTTGAACATATTCCAGGAGACGTTGGCAGAAGCGACATCACGGAAAGCCGGCAGCATGGCGGGAGCAGGCCTGGGGATGCTGCAAAGTACCAACTCACTCCCAGGGGATCTTCTCCATCCCTGCCTAAAGACGTTAACACAAAAAGTGCACATTATTCTGACGGTAAGCCCCCTCGCCTCGTTTTGGACTGTCCAGGGTAAAAGAGGATCCAGTACCTACCTGTAAACCCCCAGCTCCAGCTCCCACTGCCCTGGGCCATTTGAAGGCCCCAGGCCGGAGAGCTGTTGCAACCGATCAGAGCCGCAGGGCTACAGATGTTAACACTTCCGGAAGCAAAGCGGCCGTGTCCAATCAGCTGGAGTGTCTGAACGTTCAACAATGGCTGAGGGTGCAGACACAGGCTCCACACATGTGCATCAGTGTCAGCTACCTGCATTAGAGATGGTGCAGGCCAAGCAAACACAGATGGCAAGCCCGGTCTGAATGACTGCACCCTTCACCACTGATGTTGCGGTTTAAAATCTCTCAGGAGGCTTCCTTTGGCTACCGGGAGGTTAAATGCTGATTCTGGAGACTCCCGGCCATTTCAGGAGGGTTGGCAACCCTCGCGACCAGGGTGTCTGCCTGTGCCAGTGTCACATCCAAAAAAGGGCCCTCTAATGAACGTAGGACAATGATTGCAATCTCTGGGTACAAATAAACTCCACTGCTCTTTCTTCAATAAGGATCATTTGCATCCATCTGAGCAAATAGACAGGGCCTCAGTTTAATATTGTATCTGCAAACAAATACCTCAGACCATGTCATCCTGGAGTGGAGTTTAAACCCCTAACCCTCTGGTGAGAATGCTACCACTGAAGCCTACACTATTAAAACGCTGTTTAATATCGACTAACTTATTGCCTCTGCCCCCTGTACAATTGAATAGAATTTCAGATTTTTGAAGTGAGCGTTTTAAATGGAATGAATCATTTGAAAGAGCCAACTGTCTTCCAAATAACACAATTATTTGGTGTTATTTCTCCCCTACATATTACACCAGTTGACCTCTCCGTCATTATATCTACACTGCGTGATGACAAACCTGATCAAATCGTGCCCTGTTGCACAGTACAAATTACCTTGTTTCTTTTACAGTTCAATAGAGACTGTCAGTGGAGAGAGCTGCCCCTCAATGTGCGGCAGAAATAATTCACACAGTACAGGGATCATGCAGCCAGCAGAAAATTACCTCTCAGTAAAAGCTTGTGGCAGAGCGACTGCATCTGAGAAGAGCAATTATTCCTGTCACCGTTCCAATTTTGCCTTTTGGGAGGAAGGAAAAAAAGAAAATTAATACCAGGCACTAGGCAGGTAGCTAATGAAGGGCATGCAATTGGGGTGAGTAGGACTGCGTATTCTTCAAATGGAACTAGGATTATCACTCTTCGAGGGTTGCTCTGGACTCTTCAGGGCATTATTGTGAGAAACTGCTGGGCATTAAAAAATGTATTCTTTCAGTTAGTTTCTCTGGACACTTCTATTAATTAATATTGGAGATGAGATAAAGGCTGTTTGACTGACGTTGAATCATTGAATTGGCTAATAAAAAGTCTACTCGTTTTCCAATTGGTGCTGGAAGGCGGGACACCGAGGATGACCATGTGGGGTGACCAATGATAGGAGAATGGGGGGTGGGGCAGTTGGAGGCAGGGGGGGTCATTTGATGAATTGCCCAGGAATATGTCCAACTGGAATTGCTGAGCCTAACGAGAGCCCAAGACACAGGCTTGGAGGAAGGCACAGGGCCATCAGTGTCACATGGAACTTATGAAATCCCAGTTGTCCTTTGATGTGGGGAGGTGGGGGCTTTTTTTATTATAAGCGGTGAATATATTAGCAGAATGCTTCTTTATTTAAGATGCCGGATGTTGAAATCCTTCCAAAGTCCAGCAGGAAAAGGGGTCATCCAGTTTAACACTAATCCCAGAGTGTTTCACAAATGCTGCCATACCTGCTGAACTTTCCCAGAATTTTCTGTTTTCATTCCAGAATGTCATCTGTTTCTCCGCTGGGCTAATGATTGGGTTGGTAGAGTTGGGCATCCCATATGCAATCCTACAATTTTTCCACGAGTTTGCAACTGGAAATGGGAATTTGTGCTTTGATCCCATTGCTGCAGCTCTCTTACTGAAATATTTCGGACACTTTGAATTTCAGGGGTTTCAGGCTGGAAAGGGGAAGGGCAGTGGTTTGTTGCACTACAGTTGGTGGATTTGGTGTAAATCAATTTCTGACAGAGGTGGCAAAGGGAGGGAGAGAGAAACATGTTCAAACATAAGTAGAGTAGAGACAGAAACAAGCTCCTGCATGGGGGAAGAGGCTGCGAGAGAGGCTTGAATACTTGAATATTTAAGAAGAGGAGAGAAAGAGGCACATTCAAACATGGGGAGAGACAGAGGGAGAGAAAAGTTCAAACATGAGGAAGGGATGGTGGGGGGAAGTGAGAGTGAGAGAGAAAAGAGGTCTGACATGAGGGTTAAGGTGAGGGGAAAGCTCAAACACAACAGAAGAGAGAGAGAAAGTGGTAAAGAGTTATTGAGCGACTTTCAGCCACAATGATGGAGAGTCACAGATGCACACTGAGATAGAAGGGTCTATAATTCATGGTCAATCCACTGGAATCCCATCAGAACTTTTATTGGAGTGCAGCAGAATATCTGAAGCTATGCCAGAAACTGGTGAGACCAAGTCCTGAGCCAACAGCAAGTTTCCTACTTGTGGAGGCAAAGCCTCTGCCAATCCCTGATAAGGCCATTGATATAGGGGGTGGGGAGCAGGGTGATGCTGAAAATTGAATTTCATGTACTCTGGGCCTTTTTAAGTAATGAGTGTATGGTTGGCAATAGTACACCTGGTGTAACCAAGAAAACCCAGTTGGCCAACTTGCTGGGTAGGCCAGAAGCGTGGCCTGGATCCCCAAGATTACAACTTTATTGAGATGCCCCCCCCCCCAATCCCTTCACCACCCCTTTGCAAGTGAGTTAAAGGGACAGCGGGGGTGAATGGGGAGGAAAGCCTGAACACCACCAATACCCAGATTG
Organism: Cetorhinus maximus; assembly: GCF_964194155.1. Lineage (NCBI taxonomy): Eukaryota > Metazoa > Chordata > Chondrichthyes > Lamniformes > Cetorhinidae > Cetorhinus > Cetorhinus maximus. Next base: position 38,231,475 of record NC_135903.1, on the reverse strand, counting down.
GTCACACTCCAATTGGCAGCCTCTTACTCCAGGCAAGTCCCTGTCATGAGGCAGATACCTTCCTGAATGGGGAGGTGGGGGAGTCTAGGTGTCAGGGGTGCAAGTTAGGTGAAATCTTCTTTGCCCAACCTATTCTGGAAGGGCCAGTGGCAGAGGTCACCAGCAGGTTAAGATAGCTTGTCTGCAGGTTTTCAGGACTGGTGAGGAGGGGAGAGAAACTGATGCAGAATTAGAAAGAGAAGAATCAGATATAGACAGAGGTATGAGAGAAGGCTAGAGTCACTGGCCAGGACTGGGATCAGATTTGCTTATTTACAACCATGGATGAGTGTGTCATGTGGTTATTGAGAAAATATCTAACTAATCCCCTGCCTGTCTTCTCTGGATTACTGTTCAGATAAAAATAATATTCAGTTGATTCTCTCTCCTGAATATTCTGTTAACACAAGTAATATGATTTCAAGTGGAATTTCATTTGCTCTGTCACTCTCTTCAATCCTTTAATCCTCATTCAAGAGAAAAGACGAAACTCAGTCCTAGCTATCACCCTAGCAACAATATAGGTTTCTGGAAAAGAATGGTTAAAATGGTGGAGAGGAGGGGGTGGTGTTTGGAGGTGGGAGGAGGGGATCATAAGGCAGGTGGAGAGGTTGAAAGCAAAGGGATGGAATATGTTGCGACCTTTGGAATCAAGGGAGGTGTTAGCATAGTGGAGTGATACCAAGAATGAGTTTCAGGAGCAGAATGGTCTGCAGTGATGGGATTGAAGGAGCCTGCATGGAGGAGTACTTTGGTTCCAGAGGAGGTTATGAGGGGTGACCTGATGGAGGTCTTTGAAATTAAGGAAAGAGTCTGGGAGGACAGATGTAGAGAAGATGTTTCTGCTTATGAGGAGTCCAAAACTAAGGGTCAAAAATATAAGATAGTCATTAATAAACCCAATAGGGAATTCAGGAGAAAAAGCTTTACCCAAAGACTCATTAGAAACGGAACTGGCTACCATATGGAGTAGGTGAGGTGAATATCATAGATACATTTAGGTAGAAGTTAGGTAGAGTATGAGGAAGATGGAAATGCTAGGAGATGCTGGTAGCATTAGGTGAAATTGGGTGTGAGGAGGCTTGTGTAAAGCATCAACACTGATACAGACCAGTTGGTCTGAATGGGCTCTTTCTGTGTCAGTTGGTCTCAATGAGCTCTTTCTCTGCTGTAAATTCAAAGTGATTTTTAAGAGCTTCTATGTATGTGCTGGGCCATGGGGTTGGAGGTACTTCCTGAGGTAGAATGAGCCAAGTGTTTAATTCATGGCTTGTACAAAATCAATTGATTGAACTCCCTGAGCAGCAGATGACTCAGGAAGTTCATCATTTGGTCCTGAACACAGTACCATGAAAAGGCCAATCGACTGAATGAGGATTACCCACTCTACCAGAGGCTGACCTCGCCATCATCTTCAGTATCCTCACAGGCTACATTCCTGAACTGTACATTATTAGACCTTTTACCTTTTACGATTGGTTAATTATGTTTTATCTCTAAACATGATCCAATAAACTTGTATACTTATTTAAACATCAGACTAAGAATCCACCAAGGTCTTAGTGTCGCCAAGGCTGCACAGCCAAGAAAGTCCCAGGTTAGATTGCTGCTTTTTACTGAGTTGGATGACCTGATTCCGGGCAGCAGTTGAGGGGCTACAGTATACTGGCATGGGAGAGTGATCTAGCCAGAGATCCTGCCCCTCAATACAATCCAGTTTCAATGTGGAATCCTGGTAATCAAATGGAAGCAAGATTGGGTTCAGCCTCATCTATGATGCCCCCAGAATGGAATAGCCCAACTTTCCCTGTCTGGGTTCACCAATGGGGAATTGACATTAAGAAGTGGTACCAGGTGTCACAGATTATGGGGAACAACACCTCACAAAGTGAAGGCCTTCAGAGGGTGGGGGTTGTGAAGATTGTGAAAAATCCACTTTTCAACTATCAAACAATCAATAGCTCTGGGGACTGATCTGGCCTTCCATTCTACTGATCATCATTCACTGCCTCCCCCTCTCAGTGGTTCATATTTTAATTACAATTAGCCATAGTGTAAGGAAGGAAAAGCTTGCATTTGGATAGGGCCTTTCGCAACCCAAGAATGTACCAAAGTGCTTTACAGTCAATGAATTGCTTTTGAACTGAAGTCACTATTAAAATGTAGGAGATACGGCAGCCGACTTATGCATAGCAAGATCGCCCAAAAAGTAATGAGGGAATCTGTTTTTTCAATGAATAAATATCAGGCAGGACATTGGGGAGAACCCCATTGCTTTTCTTTGAAAGAATGCTATGGGGTCTTTTATGCCCACCTGAGAGGGCAGACAGGGCCTCAGTTTAATTTGCCATCCAAAAGATGGTGGGCAAGATTTTGCCATCCTGACTCTGGGAGACCCGACATCAGGCGGTCAAAAATAGAGGTGAGGGGAACTTAAATTTGAATTTTCCACCTGATTCACGCTGGCCACCATGTTGACTGTGCAGGAAACGGTGATCCCAACCACACTCAAAGTGACAATCCCGACCCCTGGGGTGAAAAATAACTTGCTTGCGGGATCAGTCAGAATTCGGATACATGAAGTCGGCAAACGGCCTGACTTGCAATTCCCAAGCCAATGGTGAAAATCTGGCCTGCTACCTCCAACAATGTAGCACTCCCTTAGCACAGCACTCGGGATGTCTGCCTCGATTTTGTGCTTAAACCCCTATCGTGGAACTTTAATCCATGACCTTCTGGTTCAGAGGTGAGAGTGTTTGCACTGAGCCACAGCCGATCTCCAGTTACCCTGAGGGTTAGGAATTCATCGAGTTCATTCTCATAGAGCAGCACGCAGTGTTTTAGATGAACTCATCCTAGTCTGAACACTCCACTTATTTATTCATTGTTTTACTACATTGAGGGTGCTACATAAATCCAAGTTGTTGTTGACTGAAGATCTATCCCTTTGCTGATTCCCAAATAGTTCACCTATCAATGTGAGTGCGTTTTCTCACTTTCTGTAAAATTTGGAAAGCTGTAGCATTAGTAAAATGAAGTCGCCATTAGAAACTGGAGATTAGAGCTGGAGAGAGATCACAGTTATAAGAGCACGAGCTGATGTCAAACTGAAGTATAATTGGAATGTAGAGCCCAGATAAATGAGATTCTGATGGATGTTAATTTTGGCAAAGAGAGGAGATTGCATGAAGAAGGAGCTACGCTTTTTATGTGTTAGCTGAAAAAGCTATACATCTGTAAAGCTAAAATAAATATTTATCTTGGCTTGTCCTGAAGAAGGATTGTTACAGGAGTTTGCCAAAACCTATTTGAAAGTCATAGGCACTCTCAGCTTTAGAGGGCAGAATAGGAATGTAGGAACAGGAGGAGGCCATTCAGCCCCATGAAGCCTGTTTCACCGTTGTATTAGATCATGGCTGATCTTTATCTCAACTCCATTTCCCCAACTTGTTGCCGTAATCCTTATGGAATAGAATCTGCCTATCCCTGTCTTCAAAGCTCCAACTGATTCCCAGCATCCACATCTTTTATGGAGCGAATTCGAGGGGCAGGATTTAATGTAGGTAACAGAGGGTTTCGCCCACCGTGTGGAGAGCCCCTCATCGCCTCTGTTTGGGAAGACCAGTTGGCTATCAGAGGCTGGCAGCTCTTCATCGCTTGGCAGTGCCATGGGGGAGGTGGCGGCTGCTGCCTGTGATGCACCCACTCGAGGCCCAGGATCACTGGGGGACCCAGGCCACAGGTGACTGATAGTGGGAGGGGTGGGGGTGGTGGGGGGGAAGGTTGGGGGGAGAGGGGAAGCGGGGAGGGTGGGTGGGTGGGGTTGCAGGAGAAGTGGGGGGAGGGTCTGGAGCAAGGGCAGAGTGGGTGTGGCTCTCAGTGGGTCCCCCGTTCCCAACGCTGGGTCCCTCAATCAGGCACTGAGTGCCTTTGAATGAGTGAATCTCACACCCTCCCATCTCTACCCCACCCCACCCTCCCATCTCCACCCCACCCCACCACCAGCAAACAAAGCAACTCTGACAGGGGGTGCTTTTTGGGCTTCCCCCGCCCGCAGTTGGGTGAACTTAGGTCCTTAAGCGGGCATTAACTACCCAAATAAAAGCCTCAGTTGGTGGCAGAATGGGAAGGCCATCCACGTGCCTTCCTGCAACGGACTTAATTGGGGTGGAGGTGGGAAAGCAGTAGAGTCCTCACCCACCACCCTCCCGCCGAATTAAATGCCTCCACCACCACCAAACACGCCATGGGCATTAAATTCCACCGCAGGTTTCCACTACCCTTAGTGTGAAGATGTGGATCTTGGCTTCACTCTTAAGTATCTGAGTTCTATAAAGATTTTACCCCCTTGTTCTAGGTTCCCCCCACCAAAGGAAATAGTTTCTCTGTAGCCCACCTTATCGACTGCCTGCTCCAAACATTCACAAAGCCCTTGACGGTGTGAGGCCCTGATACCTGAGGGGACCTTTAGCTGCTGATGTTCTCCAGCTGAGAGAAGGGTGCATGAGGCGTAAAAGAAATGGCGGCACAGGGAACAGGGTAAGCCAAGAAGAGGTTAGGGAAAATACCAATAAGGAAATCGAAAGGAAGACCAGACTTATACAGCCATTTTCACCACAATGCAGAACTGTGAAAGGATTAAGGGGTGATATCATTGAGGTACTTAAGGTAATTAAAGGATTTGATAGGGTAGATAGAGAAAAACTGCTTCCTCTAGTGGGAGGAGGTGTCAGCAGTGGCTCAGTTCATAGCACCCTCGCCTTTGAATCAGAGGGTTGTGGGTTCATGTCCCACTCCTGGAAAACCAAGAACTGTGATTGTACTCGAAAGAGTTGCAATCTGTGACTGTTGATAACTCAAAAGAGTTTCCTCTAGTGGGAGCATTCAGAACAATGGCCTTAAAATTGGAGCTAGACTGTGTAGAGGTGATGGAGAGAAGCTCATCTTCACACAAAGGACAGTGGAAATGTGGAACTCTCTCTCCCCCAAAAAGCTGTTGGGGGTGGGGTTCAATTGAAAACTTGATAGATTTTTGCTTTTTAAATTCTTTTCATGGGATGTGGGCTTCGCTGGCGAGATCAGCATTTGTCCCCCATTCCCTGATTGCCCTTGAGCTGAGTGACTTGCCAGGCCTATTCAGAGGGAAATTAAAAGTCAACCATACTGTTGTGGGTCTGGAGTCACATGTAGGCCAGACCAGGTAAGGATGGCAGATTTCCTTCCCTAAAGGACATTGGTGAACCAGATGGGTTTTTACATCAATCGATGATAGTTGTTATGGTCACTATTATTGAGACTAGCTTTCAATTCCAGATTTTTAAAACTAATTAATTGATTGTATAAAATACCACCTACTGCTGGTAGTGAGATTTGAACCCATACCCTGAGCCTGGGCTGCTGATTTACTTGTCTAGTGACATTACTACTATGCCACCCTCACCATAAGGGCAAGCATATGAAGGAATATGGAACCAAAGCCGATATATGAAGTTACAATACGGACCAGTGGTGATCTAGTTGAGTTCCAGAACATGCTCACAGGGCTAAATGGTTTATTGTTCTTCCTATGCAATGAAATATGGTTTAGAATGTACATCAAAATGAGAGTGGCAGAATAATCCTGCAACTGAGTTAATCTGGCCCCAGGGTGCATGAAAGTGAGGCAGGTAAGAAAGCTGTCTCACATCATTTGTGCTGGGCACCATGTGGAGTATGGCTCCAATACCATGAGAAGCCATGTTAGATGATTGCCCAGGTAGACCATTACCTTGAAGATCCAACGCTACCCAATTTGTGAATGTGCTTACAGAGCTCTCCTGGCAAAACGAGGGCAATTCACAGAGAATCGCAGGTGGTAGTATAACTCAGGTTTAACAGACTGAGCAACACACTCCACAGCGGCCCACCTCACAGCAGTCATGTAGGATAACTGCATCTTGTTGGAGAATAAATATACTTGGAAATAAATTGAAACTTTAAAGCTAAATTGAGTAGCAGCGCAGTTATAAAAATGAATAAAATCCTTGCAGTCTAACTTTCACAGCAGAGAAAAGCAGGAAAACGCCGTGGAGTGAAAATATAATGCACACTTAAAATAAAGAATATACACAAACATATGTTTGTCACATTCGTTTCCTATTGTCACCTTTTCATAACTTTGAGGTAGAATGCCTAGAGTTGATTTCTGAAGTGTAGCAAGCATTGTCTGCTTTGATAATGTTCTGCAAGGTGAGATTTAACACATCTGGCAATGAGTTGAAGGTTGGGCAAAATGTTTTTTTAATTCTTTCATGGGATGTGTGTGTCTCTGGTTAGATCAGCCAAACCCAACTGCCCTTGAACTGAATGTCTTGCTTGGCCATTTCAGAGGGCAGTCAAGAGTCAACCACATTGCAGTGGCCAGACAGGTAAGGAACCAGTGAACCATATGGGTTTTTAATAACAATCAATGGTAGTTTCATGGTCACCAATACTAAGACTAGCTTTCAATTCCAGATTTTACTAATTGAATTTAAACTCCACCAGCAGCTATAGCAGGATTTGAACCCCAGACATCCAGTGACATTACCACTATGCCACCATCTCCCCCAAAGTAAACAGTCTGTTTTACAGTAAAATAAAGTCTATTTACTCAGCAGAGTTTGTTTAAACATCACAGCACACCAAACAGCCTACAGAGCCTATTTAAAAAAGAATTTCAACAAAAGGAACTCATGACCAAAACTGTAGCAACATCCGGCTCCCAATTAAACTGGGTGGTTACTCCAGAAAAAGCAGTGAGTGGAGGATTACACTCAATTATTGATGTTACATTGATCCCAGTCGCTTACTTGTGTGCTGCAGGCATGATCTACAGCAGAGTTGTTACCTCTATTCAGGTTGAGGATAGTGGGATCACTATATGCAGCCTGCTTTTACGGTTAACGCTGTATCAACTACTGTGCCCTCCAACTACAGGTGGTGATGTGCTGTCAAACAGGTGTGCCAACCATTCTGTCACATTCCAACAAACACATCTAGACAATCTCGATAATCCCCAAAGTCTTCAGGTTTCTGTGTGTCATCACAGACTAAATGGCCCTAGGAAGTGTGTCAGTGTTTGCAATGGGACCTTGGGAATTAGTCAGGATTTACAGTAAATCTATAAGTGTCTCATGTACCTAGGATTGTGTCAATATGTGCAGGGGGTATTCAGGAGTGTGTCAATATGTGCAGGGGGTATTCAGGAGCATGTCAATATTTGCAGGGAGTATTCAGGAGCGTGTCAATATTTGCAGGGGGTATTCAGGAGTGTGTCAATATGTGCAGGGGGTATTCAGGAGCGTGTCAATATTTGCAGGGGGTATTCAGGAGCGTGTCAATATTTGCAGGGAGTATTCAGGAGCGTGTCAATATTTGCAGGGGGTATTCAGGAGCGTGTCAATATTTGCAGGGGGTATTCAGGAGTGTGTCAATATTTGCAGGGGGTATTCAGGAGTGTGTCAATATGTGCAGGGAGTATTCAGGAGCGTGTGAATATGTGCAGGGAGTATTCAGGAGTGTGTCAATATGTGCAGGGGGTATTCAGGAGTGTGTCAATATTTGCAGGGGGTATTCAGGAGTGTGTCAATATTTGCAGGGGGTATTCAGGAGTGTGTCAATATTTGCAGGTGGTATTCAGGAGTGTGTCAATATTTGCAGGTGGTATTCAGGAGTGTGTCAATATGTGCAGGGAGTATTCAGGAGCGTGTGAATATGTGCAGGGAGTATTCAGGAGTGTGTCAATATGTGCAGGGGGTATTCAGGAGTGTGTCAATATTTGCAGGTGGTATTCAGGAGTGTGTCAATATTTGCAGGTGGTATTCAGGAGTGTGTCAATATGTGCAGGGAGTATTCAGGAGCGTGTGAATATGTGCAGGGAGTATTCAGGAGTGTGTCAATATGTGCAGGGGGTATTCAGGAGTGTGTCAATATTTGCAGGGGGTATTCAGGAGTGTGTCAATATTTGCAGGGGGTATTCAGGAGTGTGTCAATATTTGCAGGTGGTATTCAGGAGTGTGTCAATATTTGCAGGTGGTATTCAGGAGTGTGTCAATATGTGCAGGGAGTATTCAGGAGCGTGTGAATATGTGCAGGGGGTATTCAGGAGTGTGTCAATATTTGCAGGGGGTATTCAGGAGTGTGTCAATATTTGCAGGTGGTATTCAGGAGTGTGTCAATATTTGCAGGTGGTATTCAGGAGTGTGTCAATATGTGCAGGGAGTATTCAGGAGCGTGTGAATATGTGCAGGGAGTATTCAGGAGTGTGTCAATATGTGCAGGGGGTATTCAGGAGTGTGTCAATATTTGCAGGTGGTATTCAGGAGTGTGTCAATATTTGCAGGTGGTATTCAGGAGTGTGTCAATATGTGCAGGGAGTATTCAGGAGCGTGTGAATATGTGCAGGGAGTATTCAGGAGTGTGTCAATATGTGCAGGGGGTATTCAGGAGTGTGTCAATATTTGCAGGGGGTATTCAGGAGTGTGTCAATATTTGCAGGGGGTATTCAGGAGTGTGTCAATATTTGCAGGTGGTATTCAGGAGTGTGTCAATATTTGCAGGTGGTATTCAGGAGTGTGTCAATATGTGCAGGGAGTATTCAGGAGCGTGTGAATATGTGCAGGGGGTATTCAGGAATGTGTCAATATGTGCAGGGAGTATTCAGGAGTGTGTCAATATGTGCAGGGAGTATTCAGGAGTGTGTCAATATGTGCAGGGAGTATTCAGGAGCGTGTGAATATGTGCAGGGGGTATTCAGGAGCGTGTGAATATGTGCAGGGGGTATTCAGGAGTGTGTCAATATGTGCAGGGAGTATTCAGGAGTGTGTCAATATGTGCAGGGGGTATTCAGGAGTGTGTCAATATTTGCAGGTGGTATTCAGGAGTGTGTCAATATTTGCAGGTGGTATTCAGGAGTGTGTCAATATGTGCAGGGAGTATTCAGGAGCATGTGAATATGTGCAGGGAGTATTCAGGAGTGTGTCAATATGTGCAGGGGGTATTCAGGAGTGTGTCAATATTTGCAGGGGGTATTCAGGAGCGTGTCAATATGTGCAGGGAGTATTCAGGAGCGTGTCAATATGTGCAGGGAGCATTCAGGAGTGTGTCAATATGTGCAGGGAGTATTCAGGAGTGTGTCAATATGTGCAGGGGGTATTCAGGAGTGTGTCAATATGTGCAGGGAGTATTCAGGAGTGTGTCAATATGTGCAGGGGGTATTCAGGAGTGTGTCAATATGTGCAGGGGTTATTCAGGAGTGTGTCAATATGTGCAGGGGTTATTCAGGAGTGTGTCAATATGTGCAGGGGGTATTCAGGAGTGTGTCAATATGTGCAGGGGGTATTCAGGAACGTGTCAATATGTGCAGGGGGTATTCAGGAACGTGTCAATATGTGCAGGGGGTATTCAGGAGTGTCAGTACTTGCAGGGGCTGATTTGTGTGGATACTCAGGAGCATCAATATTTGTCGGGGATATTCAGGAGTAAGTCAGTACTTGCGGAGGGTATTCAGGAGTGTCAATGTTTGCAGGGGGTATTTGTGGGGGTATTCAGTAGCGTGTCCATACTTGCAGGAGTCTCCTCACAGAACGGTTTGCAGGCCTCTGTCAGAAGATGTGTTGCATCCTTTCACTGCGAACAAATCAGTTGCACAGACTTTCTGCCAGAACGGAATAAATTGCTCTGCTGACAATTCCTTCCAGCTGCCTGCTCAAGCCTGGCTGCTGTTTACCATGTTTAGCTTGTTCTCTGCATTTACACCTCCCCTGGTGCCCTGCATGTACCCTGTCCAACATCTCTCAGTACATTGACGTAGGAATTACCTGACCAGTCAGTGTCTTTAAATAGCGCTCAGCCGTGAACTGTCGAGTGTCCTGCTGCTGTCCAGCCTGCTGCCTGGGTTTGATCTTTCCAGCAGGCCTTGGTAGATATTTCCACGATCTGTTGACAGATCTCACCTTCAAGAAGTTTGCTCCTTATCTCCTGTAGCCCATTTGCTGAAACTGGAATCTTTGACAAAATGACAATCCACACATCAATTTGTTCCAAGTTGCAATCTTCGATTTGCTTGGCTTCCTCCTGATAACAACAGCCTGTCACTTGCTGATATCAGGTGTTCCCAGGTACATGAGATACCATGTACAAAAATCTCATACGGTGAAGGCAGTGTCTATTTACTGTACCCCCGTGTCTGCCATTTTCATACAGACACTGATACAATCTTTCATTGTCAGTTGCAAGGGAATAAGGATTAAGCTCGGAGCTGATTAGGGTTTCCAACTTTCCAGGATTGTCCTGGAATACCCAAGGAATGAGAATTAAATCTCCTGGGCACTGCAGTGAGCAACCAAGGATAAAAAATAATTGAGGCATTAAAAAAGAGTCGAGTGTTTTTATTCATTTAAGATATTTGTCTCCAGTTTTTATCATGGTCCAAATCTTCCGTTATCCTTATCGTTAAAACCTAGGCTTAAGTTGGGAGATGTGCACCAGCATCAGCACCCTGCTGAAGTCCTGACACTCACACACGTGCTGAAATTGCCTGGAAAGTTTAAACTTCCGATGGGCTGATTTCTGCTCTCTGGCACCCTCCGCGAATAACTAGGGCCATCTGCCACTAGCTTGTCCTGCTTGCTACCCTTAATGTCCCCATTAGCACATTCCTTAGATAATATCACCACCGTCAATACCCCTTTGTCCTTTTGTCTATGACATCTTTGGCAATCTCTTCTTTGCCTCCACCTATCACTGACCCCCTATCGAGGTCTATCTGCCCCACGCCCCTTCAACCAGCTTATATTCCACCTCATTTCTATATTTCCTTAGTTCTGATGAAGAGTCATACGGACTCGAAACGTCAACTGTATCCCTCTCCACAGATGCTCTCAGGCCTGCTGAGTTTTTCCAGCTGTTTTTATTTTTGTTTTTGTCTCTGACACTGAGCTCAGTGTCAGGGACTTGGGCCAGATATGCAGGACTTACCTGCGTACCTACCTGGAAATGTTATGTTGGTTAATACCTGATCTAACTCAGAGATTATGTAGCATTACTGAACCGAGCATCACAACCGACATCTCAATCACCTCCTCAAAACTGTCTCGAGTATCCCCTTGACCCCATTACACCGCCCCCCTGACCTGACCCAACTACTCCCACCACCAGACTACCCTCCGCCCGGCTTTCCTTCCACCCCAAACCAACTACCTCCCACCTGGTTACCCACTCACTCTCTCACCCACTCACTCTAAAACTCACTCACTCACCCAGCCACCCACTCACGCTATAACCCACACATTCATTTGGTCTGCACTGGAGTGCTGCTTTGGGTGCATTAGAGTGTTTACGTTGGAGTTTGCCTCCAATAGCTGGCTGTTACTTTGCTACGGGGAAGCCCATAAAGCAGCGGGAGTTCACAGAGAGAGAGCCCATAAAGCAGAGGAGAGATAGGGCCACGAGCTTACAGATTAAATCTAAAAGTAGCATCACAGGAGTCCCATAAATTGATTGGTTGGTAAGTATAGGCCTTTCCCGACTTGGCACAGAGAGGATGATTGGTGAGTGACAGTTGAGTTATTAGATTATACCATTTTGTGGTAAACATTTTATATAAAGTTTAAGGTAATGTCAGCACAGCTTGGCTATGTGGAATGTGCATCCTGTGGGATGTGGGAAGTTGTGTAGGCACAACGTGCTCTCGCTGATTACATCTATAGGAAGTGTCACCAGCTGCAGAAACTTGAGCTCTGGGTTGTGGAACTCGAGCGGTGGCTGGAGTCACTGTGGTGCATCTGCAAGGCTGAGGATTGTGTGGATAGCACATTTAGAGAGGTAGTCACACGGCAGCTAAGAAATACACAGGCATAGAGGGAATGGGTGACCACCAGAGTATCTAAGAGAACCTGTAGGTAGTGTAGGAATCCCCTGAGACTATCCCGCTCTCTAACCATTTTTCCATTTTGGATACTGGTGAGCGAGATTGTTCCTCAAAGGACTGTAGCAAGAGCCAAGTTCATGGCACCACGGGTGGCTCAGCCACACAGCAGGTGAAGAAGAAGAGTGGCAATGCTAGAGTGGTAGGGGATTTCATAGTTAGGGGAGCAAACAGGCATTTCTATGACCATAGACGTGATGACTCTAGAGTGGTATGTTGCCTCCCTGGTGGCAGGGTCAAGGATGTCACAGAGCAGCTGCAGGACATTCTTTTGGGGGAGGGTGAACAGCCAGAGGTCGTGGTCCACACTGGGATCAATGACATAGATAGGAAAAGGGATGAGGTCCTGAAAGCAGATTTTAGGGAGTGAGGAAGGGAATTAAAAAGCAGGACCTCAAGAGAACTAATGTCAGGATTACTCCCAGTGCCATGTGCTAGTGAGCATAAGAATAGGGAGATTGAGCAGTTCAACACATGGTTGGAGAAATGGAGTAGGAGGGAGGGTTTTAGATTCATGAGGCACTGGGGCCTGTTCTGGGGCTGGTGCGACTTGGAATGATGGGTTACACCTTAACAGGACCGGGACTAATGTCCTCGTGAGGAGGTTTGCTAGTGGTGTCGGAGATGGTTTAAACTAGATTGGCAGAGGAATAGGAACCTGAGGGGAAATTCAGAATGGAGAGGGGAAAAACTGGTAGTGGGATGTAGAGAAGTATTAACTGATAAGGAGGATATATCAGAGAGTAGTAACAAGGTTAATAGAATACTTGGAAAGTTTGATAGAATTAAAGGAGGCAATAGTAAGTCATTAGATAGGGTCAGAATAAGGGGGAAAGTAAGAAAAAGCCTAAGTCAGGCTTAATGTGCATGCATAAGAATGCACGGAGTGTGGTCAATAAGATTGGTGAACTACAGGCACAGGTTGACAAATGGAATTATGATATTATTGCTATAACGGAGACCTGGCTCAAAGAAGGGCAGGGCTGGGTGTTAAATATTCCTGGGTACAGGTATTTAGGACAGACAGGAAAGGAAGAAAAAGTGGGGGAGGGGGGAGTAGCAATATTGGTTAAAGATGGCATTACAGTACTGGAGAGAGAAGGTGTTCCAGAGGGGTCAAGGGTGGAATCTCTCTGGCTAGAGGTAAGGAATGAAAAAGGTGCAATAACATTGATCTGTGTAGTATACAGACCACAAACTTGTGGAAGGGATGTAGAGAAACAAATTTATGAAGAAATTACAAAGAGGTTCAAGAATTATTGAGTAATTATAAGGGGGGACTTCAATTATACAAATATAGACTGAGATAGGAATAGTGCAAAGGGACAAGAGGGGCGAGAGTTCCTGGAATGTGTTCAAGATATTTTCTGCAGCAGTATGTTCCCAGTCTGATGAGAGGGCAGGCACTATTGGACTTTGTTCTGGGGAATGATTTGGCCCAAGTTGGTCAAATATCAGTGGGAGAGCATTTAGAGAACAGTGACCATTGTATCATAAAGCTTAGGTTGGACATGGAAAAGGACAAGGAACAATCCAGAGCAGGGATAATTAATTTGGGGAAAGCCAACTTTGATGGGATAAGAATGCATCTGAGTCGTGTGAGATGGAATCAAATGTTGGCAGGGGAGAGGGTGGCTGAACAATGGGCCAAGAAAAAATATTGTAGGAAGTGTCAAGGTATTTTCCCTTGAAGGACAACTAAATCCAGAGTGCCCTGGATGACGAGAGAGATAGAGCTGAAGGTGAAAAGGAAGAAGTGCGCATACAACAGATGTCAGGTAGAAGATACAATGGAGAATCAGGCTGAATGTAGAAGGACCAGAGGGGAAGTGAAAAAACTATTAAGAAAGGAGAGCATGAAATGAGACTGGCAGTGAACATAAGAGGGAATCCCAAGGTCTTCCATAAGCATGTAAATAATGAAAGGGTGGAAAAAGAAAGAGTAGTGCTGATTAAGGATAAAAAAAGGGGACTTGCACGTGAAGACAGGAGAAATAACAGAGGTATTAAATGAATACTTTTCATCTGCCTTTGCAAAGGAAGAGAACACAGTACCCAGGCCAAGGTGAGGGAGGAGGTAACTGGTACACATGAAGAGTTTACAATTGAGAAGGAGGAGGTGTAGAAAAGGCTATCTTTACATAAAATAGATAAGGTACCAGGACTGGATGGGATGCATCCAAGGGTACTGAGGGAAGTGAGAGTGGAAATTGCAGAGGCACTAGTGATAATCTTCCAGTCTTCCCTAGACACAAGGGAGGTGCCAGAGGATTGGAGAATTGCGAATATTACACCCTTGTTCAAAAAGGGGTGCAAGGATAAAGCCGGCAACTACAGACCAGTCAGTTTGACCTCAGTGATAGGGAAAATTCTAGAAGCTATAGTTCAGGACAAAATCAATAATCACTTCGACATGTGCAGGATAATTAAGGAAAGTCAGCATGGATTCATTATGGGAATATCACGTTCAATTAACTTGCTGGAGCTTTTTGAGGAGGTAGCAGAGAAGGTTGATGAGGACAATGCCATTGATGTGGCATATGTGGATTTTCAAAAGACATGTGATCCAGTGCCACACAACAGACTTGTGAGCAAAATGTGATCTCATGGGAAAAAAGGGAAAGTAGGCATTTGGATAATAAATTGGTTGAGTGACAGGAAACAGAGAGTAGTGATACATGGTTGTATTTCAGATTGGAGGAAGGTCTGTCATGGAGTTCCCTAAGGGTCAGTGTTGGGACCCTTGCTCTTCCTGATGCATATTAATGACCTAGAGTGTGGAGTTCAGGGCATGATTTCAAAATTTGCAGATGAAATAAAGATTGGAGATGTTGTCAACTGTGATGAGGATAGTCTTGAACTACAAAAGGACATAGACATGTTGGTGGATTGGGCAGACAAGTGGCAGATGAAGTTCAATGCAGAGAAGTATGAGGTGATTCACTTTGACAGTAAGAATATGATGAGACAGTATAAAACAAAGGGAGAAACTCTAAAGGAGATGCAGGAACAGAGGGACCTCAGTGTTTATATACATAAGTTATTGAAGATGGCAGGGCATGTTAAGAGAACAGTTAATACAGCATATATTAGGCTTTATTAATAGGGACATTGAGTACAAGAGAAAGGAGGTCATGTTGAACTTGTATAAGACGCCAGTTAGGCCTCACCTGGAGTACTGTGTCTAGTTCTGGGCGCCATACTTGAGGAAGGATGTGAACGCATTGGAGAGAGTACAAAGGAGATTCACAAGAATGATTCCAGGGATGAAGAATTGTAGCTATGAGGATATATTGGAGAGGCTGGGACTGTTTTCCTTGGAGAAAAGAAGACTGAGAGGAGACGTGATAGAGGTATTCGAGATCCTGATGTATACAGACAGGGTAAATAGTGAGAAACTGTTCCCATTCAAGAGAGCGTCAAGAGCTGGTGGACATAGATTCAAAATAATTGGCAAAAGGAGTATAAGTGATGTGAGTGAAACTTTTTTCACCCAGAGAGTGGTTGGAGTCTGGAACAAGCTTCCTGAGAGGGTGGTGGAGTAAGGTGCGATCAAAGTATTCAAAAGGGAATTGGATTGCTCTCTGAAAAGAAAGAATGTGCAAGATTATGGGGATAAGGCAGGGGAATGGGTCTAGGTAGAATGCTCTTTCAGAGAGTCAGTTCAAGCTCAATGAGCTGAATGGCCCCCTTCTGTGCTGTAAAGACTCTGTGATTCTGTGATCCACTCGCTCACTCATTCACTCACTAACCCACTCACTCATCCACTGACTGAAAGTAAGACCTATAAAAATGACCTGAATAGGCAGCTAATGCCAGAGAAAGGAGGCATGTCCTCTTTTCGACCATGTTCTCCTCCACTTATTGGTCTTCTGTGAGGATGTCTGTGCTGACCTGTCGCTGCTGCAGCTGGGGTCAGAAGTCCTAGCTAAAAGTGTGCAAATAAAGTCGGGGCATTGGACTCTTCATTGGCAGCGGCAATGCGTGCAGCATCGACATTGACCAGAGGATTGGGCCAATATTGGAAATGGAAAATCACTATTGGCTGTTGGTGATGGCAGGCCAAGTGATGAAACCCAAGAAAATATCCAACCAAATGGCAACCATAGGGGCTACTCTGGTAAAGGATTTTCAGTTTAACCTGACTCTACCCAACCGTTTGGAAAGCATATTTCCATTTTTACTCTATCTACCTGGGTTATGAGTCCAGCTCTTGACCAGAAGGGTGTCCTAGTGATCCATGTCTAACCTCTCACAAACATAAATTTCTGCACAGGAACCCTCAGAATCACTCTTGTACCTAGAGCATTACGCAATATACTGAATGTTAATTGCCTTTTCATTAATCCTGCTTCCTTTTCATTATACTGAGAGTTGACAATTTATAAATGAATGGAAATTTTTATGAAGAGCAGTGTTATTGGGCAACATTACTCCCTTGTTTTCTATTGTTCTGGAAAATTCTGCTCTTATCCCTTTTGAAATTATTCAGATCATCTCCTGTCCTTCACATACAGTGAACAGGTTCACTTTGCTGCTAACAATGCAGTATTATGGTTGCAAAATTCAGCTCCTTAGTGCCCAATTGCTGTTCTCTCTCTAACATAGCTGAGGTGGACTACATTTTGGTGAAGGCATTAGCGCGCACAGAGGGAGGCCATTCAGTCCAATGAGTCCACGCCAGAGTCCATTTTGGTGCTCAACACTCCAGCTAACACCATCATTTAAACATACACAGCTGAAATGTGTTCAGCAACAGGAAGGAATCCCAAAAGCTATTAAACGGGATTAAACTATTTTCACTTCAATTACAAATTGGCTTCTACCAGCTTTTGTTGTGATTGGTAGTTTGGTTGTTTCCAGAGTTATTTAAAGTTGCTGAAGCCTACGTAGAGTGGTGTGTCACATGCTAAAGTACTATTTCCTGACTTCGAGGTTTCTGCTTAGAACATTTACTCACAATAGATTGCATCCCCCTTGACCTACAGCATGACTGGGGCAATGAGCAGAGACAATGCTGAGTAGGACAAGTTGCTAGAAGAAGGACCATGATGGAGAGAAAGGTTCTTAGCAGGAAGCCATCTCCACCAGGCTTCAGGGAGCAATTCTTCTGAACCTTAATGTAGTGTTCAATGGTTTGATTGATCTGTGTTTGAGTATGTTAGCTTGTTCACTGATCTATGTTCATTGTACTTGATTGCTTAATCCTGCAGGTGGAACTAGAGAGTTAAGTAGCTGACATCAGAGAGAAGGTTCCAGAGCAGCCTGGATGCTGGCTGAGTGCATGAATGGAGGAATCTTTAATTGCTGAAATAAAATCAAAACATTGCAGATGCTGGAAATCTAAAATAAAACGGAAAATTCTGGGAAAACTTAGCAGTTTTGGCAGCATCTGTAGAGAGACAAACAGGGTTAATGTTTCAAGTCCACATGACTCTTCTTCAGGGCTGAAGAGAGGTAGAAATATGATGGACTTTATACCGTTGAAGAGAGAAGGTGGAGTAGATGGAGAAAAATAGAAGGTCAGGGATAGATGGGAGCTCTGGAGAGATTTGACAAAGATGTCATGGACATAAGACAAAGGAAGTGATAATGATAATGTTAAAAGACTAAGGCAGGTTTTAATAGTGGCACAAAGGTCAGTTAGCACAATGTTAATAGCAGAACAAGGGTCACTGCTCTCTGAAAGCAAGACATGAAAACAAGTTAAAGATTGCCTTTGTGGGAGGAGGGGGTTGGAAAAAGTATAAAAAATATCAGAATGGAGGAGATAGTTCATGGTCTGAAGTTGTTGAACTCAATGTTCAGTCCGGAAGGCTGTAAAGTGCCTAGTCGGAAGATGAGGTGCTGTTCCTCCAGTTTGCGTTGGGCTTCACTAGAACATTGCAACAGGCCAAGTACGGACGTGTGGGCATGAGAGCAGGGTGGTGTGTGGAAATGGCAAGCGACAGGAAGGTCAACCCTGAACAGTCATATGGACCCGAAAAGTTAACTCCCTCTCTCTCCGCAGATGCTGCCAGACCTGCTGCGTTTTTCTAGCATTTTCTGTTTTTATTTCAGTTTTCCAGCATCTCCAGTATTTTGCTTTTATTTTAGTGTTTAATTCACTGCCACTTCTCTTCCAGGAATGCTTCCCTTGAAGAAATACTGCTCTTCTCTCTGATGGGATTTCCATTTGTCTCTTTCACTGTTTTCACCTTCATTGCTTTCCATTTCCCTCCTGGTGTTTGACAAGGTGTTTACCAAAACTCGCTTTCACAGCCATATTTCCTTCCTCAGTGACTATCTCCGTCTCTGACTTACCCCACGTGGATTCCAACTGAAGTCCCACCCTTCATGTTTTGAATGCACCCAGGATTACAGGTATCTCTGGGACATATAACAGTCCTCGGGCTGCTGTTCTCACTGCATTTGCGATTCATGCTCAGTGCCATGTTCTGCCACATGTACACGCTCAAGCTCTCTTGCCAGCTGCACCAACTCACCCTATCTCAAAGTTGTCCTTGTCCCCAGTTCCATTTCATTATTCATCCGATTCTCTTAACAAGAAACTTTTTCTCATCCTTTCAGTTGTTAAGGAACGCAAGCTCCAATAACTTATTGATACCAACACCCATCTGGGCCCCTCCACCCCTTCCCATCTCTCTGACCCCATCCCTTTTTCTGCTCCCAGCTCCTGTCATCTATTCACTACACCCCCTGACCTTACTCTGATGCTTAATGCTTTGAGCTCAGCAAAGGACTCAGTTTTATCCCCATACGCCCTCACCTCAATGAATTTCAGGCTTGGCACGATGCTGACATCTTCTTCTGTAGCCTCTGTCTCTGTGTCCACTTCTTTGGGCAGGGATCCTCCCTCTGTTCACCAGGTCCTTTCACCTGCCTCCAGTATTCTCCTTCTACCTGGACCCCTCCCTCTGGCCTCTTACCTGCACTTGACCTTTTCATTGAGAATTGTCGGCGTGACATCGGCTGTCTTAATTTCTCTGCTCCTCTCACCCACTGCAACCTGTCTCCCTTGGAACTTTCTGAAATCCATTCTCTCAGGTCCAACCCTGAGTTTGTTATCAAACCTGCTGACAAGGGTGGTGCTGTTGCTGTCTGCGGTACCAACTTCTACCCTGTGGAGGCTGAGTGCTAACTCTCAGACACTTCTTCCTACCTCCCCCTGGACCATGGCCCAACCACTGAACATCAAGTCATTGTTTCCAGGACTGTCACCGACCTCATCTCCTATGGAGATCTTCCCTCACACAGCCCCCAACCTCATAGTCTCCCAACCCCCCACAGCCACTTCTACCTTCTTCCCAAAATCCACAAATAGGAATATCCTGTTAGACCCATTGTTTCAGCCTGTTCCTGCCCCACTGAACTCATTTCTTCCTATCTTGACACCATTCCCTCTCCCCTTGTCCTGTCTCTTCCCACGTACATTCGTGATTCCTCTGATGCCCTACGTCATTTTAATAATTTCCAGTTCCCTGGCCCTAACTGCCTCCTCTGCACTATGGACATCCAATCCCTCTACACCTCCATCCCCCAGCAGGACAGTCTGAGGGCTCTCCGCTCCGTCCTTGAACAGAGGCCCGAACAATTCCCATCCACCACCACCCTCCTCCAACTGGCTGAACTTGTTCTTTCACTGAACAATTGCTCCTTTAACTTGTCTCACTTCCTCCAAATAAAAAAGGTGTGGCTATGGGTACCCGCATGGGCCCCAGTTATGCCTAGCTTTTTGTGGGGCATGTGGAATTTTCCTTTTTCCAGTCCTATTCACAGCTCTTTTTTCAGGACATTTTTGACTGTATCGGTGCCGCTTCATGTTTTCACCTGGAACTGGAAAAATGTATTGATTTTTGCTTCCAAATTTCCACCCCTCTCTCACCTTCACATGGTCCATCTCTGACACTTCCCTTCCCTTCTTTGACCTCTCTGTCTCTATTTCTGGTGATAGACTGTCCACCAATATTTGCTACCAGCCCACCGACTCCCACAGCTACCTCATCTACAGCTCCTCACAAGCTGCTTCATGGAAGGACTCCATCCCATTCTCCTTGTTACTCCGCCTCTGTCGCATCTGTTCTGATGATGATATCTTCCACAACAGTGCTTCTGACATGTCTTCCTTTTTCCTGAGCTGAAGTTGCCCCCCACAGTGGTCAACAGGGGTCTCAACTGTGTCCGACCCTTTCCCGCACTTCTGCCCTCACCCCTTACCCTCCCCCCAGAACCAAGATAGGGTTCCCCTTGCCCTCACTTTTCACCCCACCAGTCTCTGCATTCAAAGGATCACCCTTTGCTATATCTGCCAACTGCAGCATGATGCCACTACTAACACATCTTCCCCTTACTTCCACTGTCAGCATTCCATAGGGACCATTCACTCCATGATACCCTGGTCCACTCCTCTTTCAGCCCCAACACCTCATCCCCTTCACAATCACAGGGGGTGTAATACCTGCCCCTTTACCTCCTCCCCCCTCACTGTCCAAGGCCACAAACACTCCTTTCAGGTGAAGCAGTGATTCATTTGTACTTCCTTCAATTTAGTCTACAGTATTTACTGCTCACAATGTGGTGCCCCTACACTGGGGAGGCTAAACGCAGACTGGGTGACCGCTTTGTGGAACATCTTTGCTCAGTCCACAAGCATGACCTTCCTTTCATTTGCCATTTCAATTCACCATTGTGTTCTCATGTTCACATTCCTCTCACCGGCCTGCTACAGTGAAGTTTAATGCAAACTGAAGGAACAACACCTCGTCTTCCGATTAGGCACTTTACAGCCTTCTGGATTTAACATTGAGTTCAACAACTTCAGATCATGAACTCTGTCCTCCATTTTGGTATTTTAAAAATTTTTTTCTAGCCTCCTCCCCCCACAGGGCCAATCTGTAACTTGTTCTCATGTTTTGCTTTCAGAGAACGCTGACCCTTTTTCTGCTATTAACACATTGTGATAACTGACCTTTATGCCACTATTAACACCTGCCTTAATCTTTAACACTATCCGTACCACTCTTTTTGTCTTGTGTCCATGACATCTTTGTCAAATCTCTCCTGAGCTCCCGCCTATCCCTGACCTTCTATTTTGCTCCACCTGCTCCACCCTCTCCCACAGTATAACCTCCCTCACATTTCTACCTCTCTTCAGCTCTGAAGAAGAGTCATACGGACCACACTGTTTCTGTTTCTGCAGATGCTTCCAGACCTGCTGAGTTTTTCCAGCATTTTCTGTTTTTATTTTAATTGCTGAGATATTTGGAAGTGCTGTAAATAAACCTGTAGTAGACTTAGAACTAATGTCACCTCTGCATTGCTCTGAGATAAATCAGATATATAAAAGCAAACAGGCAAATACATAACACTTGACAGGGAATAACGTGTCTGGCTTCTTTCTTCATGAAGGATGTCCTCATTGAAATGTGCCATTCGCTGCAGCCACAATTGCAGTTTGATCGTAGGGCAAGGGTGGCATTACCAGTCATATACTTTTATGCAAAGGCACCTACCAGGCTGCAGCAGGTGATATTTGCGACATCCCCTGGTTTGCCATCCACTAGTGCATAAGGGAGGTCTAAGTGGTTCGGTATTTAAAGAGAGTTGGATACTTTTCATTCTCTCTTCTCAGGCAGAAGCAAGGGGAATGAACACATGGGTTAGTGATGATTGCAGGCTTCCCCTTGATGCAGGGTGCCATTGACTGCACATACATCACTTTGCCAGTGCTACATGTCAACTCTGAGATGTACCATAATGGAAAGGGGTTCCAGTCCCTCAACATCCAGCTGGGGTGTGACCATACTCAGCATAACATGCAAATCAAGGCTTGGTATCCGATCAGCGGTTAGGATGGCTGTATTCTGTGGCATTCTGCAGTGCCAACTGCATTAGAGCCACCTTGGCAAACCAGAGGGTGGCTACTGGGCAACAAGAGCTATCTGCTGAAAACCTGGCTCATCACTTTGATGCATCACCTATAGACATGTGGGCAGCATGAATGTAATGAAAGCCATGCTGCCACACAAAAAGCCATTCAGCAGACCACTGGAGTGCTGAAGCAATAGTTCTGTTTCCTGGAATATTCTGGAGGAATCCCAATTGATTTTGTTTCCTTTTTTAATACATTCATGGGACCTGAGTGTAATAGCCTTGCTATTTTCCCTAATTACCCTTGACAACGTGGTGGGGAGTCAACTTCTTGAACCACTGCAGTCCATCTGGTATAGAATCAGGGAACGGAAACATCACAGTAGAAAACCATTCAGCTCATTGTGTCTTTACTGTCTTTCTGAAGAAGCAATTTATCTAGTGCCACTCCCCCGCCTTCTCCCCATAGCCCTGAAAATTCTTCCTTTTCAGATAGCAATCCAATTCCCTGTTGAATCCTATTAAACCAGCTTCCACCACATTCTCAGGCAGTGTATGCCAGATCTTAACCACTCACTCGCTGCCTGAAAAAGTTTTTCCTCATGACGCCATTGCTTCTTTTGTCAATTACCTTAACCCTGTGCCCTCTTGTTCTTGATCGTTCCACCAATGCGAACAGTTTCATGCTATATACTGTGTCCAAACCTCTCATAGTTGATTTTGAATATCTCTATCAAATCTCCTCTCAACTTTCTCTTCTCCAACTCTCTCTCTCTCTCCAAAGTCCCAATTTTTCCAATCCATTTGTATAACTGAGGTTCCTCATCCTTGAAACCATTCTCATGAACCTTTCCTGCAGGTACACTAACAATCCCACAGTGCTGTTAGACGGGTAATTTCAGGATTTGACCCAGCGACAGTGAAGGAATGGCAATATATTTCCAAGTTAGGATGGTGCGCGACTTGGAGGGGAACTTGCAGGTGGTGGTGTCCATGCATCTGCTGCCCTTGTCCCTTTAGGTGGCAGAGGTCACCGGTTTGGAAGGTCCTGTCAAAGGACCCTTGGTGAATTCCTGCAGTGCACCTTGTAGATGGTACACACTGCTGCTACTGTGCGTTGGTGGTGGAGGGAGTGAATGTTTAAGACCCTGGGAAGGGGTGCTGATCATGTGGGCTGCTTTGTCTTGGATGGTGTCAAACTCCTTGATCGTTGTGGGAGCTGCGCTCATCCAGGCAAGTGGGGAGTATTCCATCACACTCCTGACTTGTGCCTTGTAGATGGTGGACAGGCTTTGGGGAGTCAGGAGGTGAGTAACTCAATTCAGAATTCCCAGCCTCTGACCTGCTGTTGCAGCCACGCTATTTATGTGGCTGACCCAGTTAAGTTTCTGTCAATTGTAACCTCCAGGTGTGGATGGTGCGGGAATATAGAGATGGTAATGTATTTGAATATCAAAGGGAGATGGTTAGATTTTGTCTTGTTGGCGATGGTCTTTGCCTGACAATTGTGTGGCGTGAATGTTATTTGTCACTTATCAGCCCAAACTGAATGTTTCCACGACTTGATGCATGTGGGCATAGACAACTTCAGTATCTGAGGATACTCAAAGCTACTGAACATTGTGCAATCATCAGCGAACATCTTCATTTCTGACCTTGTGATGGAGGGAAGGTCATTGATGAAGGAGCTGAAGATGTTTGGATTTTGGACATTACCCTGAGGAATTCCTGCGGCGATGTACTGGGACTGAGACGATTGACTTCCAACAACCAAAACCATCTTCCTTTTTGCTAGGTATGACTCCAACCAGTGGAGAGTTTTCCCCCTGATTCCCATTGACTCCAGTTTTGCAAGGGTTCCTTGATGCCACACTCAGTCAAATGCTGCCTTGATATCAAGGGCAGTCACTCTCGCCTCACCTCGAGAGTTCAGTTATTTTGCCCATGTTTGGACCAAGGCTGTAATGAGGCCCTGGCAGTACCTAAACTGAACATCAGTGAGCAGATTCTTGGTGGGTAAGTGCCTCTCAACAGCACTGTTGATGACACCTCCTATCACTTTGATGATTGAGAGTAGACCTTTTAGGTAGTAATTGGCTGGAATGGATTTTTCCTGCTTTTTGCGGACATGACATACCTTGGCAATTTTCTGCATTGTTGGATAGTTGCCAGTTTTGCAGCTGTGCTGGAACAGCTTGGCGAGGGGTGCAGATAGTTCTGGAGCACAGGTCTTCAACAGTACAGCCACGGCTGTCAGGGCTCATGGCCTTTGCAGTATCCAAGGGGCTGACCATTTAAGACTAAGATGAAGAGGAATTCCTTAACTCAGCGGTTGGTGGATCTTTGGAATTCTTTACCTCAGAGGGCTGGGGAAGCTCAATCATTGAGCAGGTTCAAGTCATAAATTGATAGATTTCTGGTTACTGATGACATCAAGGGATATGGGGATAGTGGGGAAAATTTGCATAGATGTAAATGATCAGCCGTGATCTGTTTGAATGGCGGAGCAGGCTCAATGGGCCGAATGGCCTACTCCTGCTCCTACATTTCTGTATAGCTATCCAGTGCCTTCAGATGTTTCTTGGTATCGTGCACTTATCAGAGCAAGTGTCAAGATTCATGCATTTCCTGACCATAATTTTGGCATAGCTCCTGGCACCAGCTATATGGTGACCAGCAGCACAGGAGGAGGAGGAAGAAGAGACAACCAACACAGACTCTTTGTAGCTATGCCTGTCCATCAGTCGCTTGTCCAACTGCTTAACCAGTTACTGCAATTTCCCATTCACCAACAGCTCTGCAACTAATCTTCACTCTATCGCTCCCTATCACAGCACACCCTCCTGGACATGATGCTTAAATAAAAGTCATCACAAAAGAAGCATTCAAAGCCAATTTTATAAATCAAACTATGTCAAATTGCATGCAAAAGTTAAATAGACATCCTTGAGCATTCCCTTAGTGCATTTCTTCCATGTACATTTGCCTGTCCTAACGCCCCACTGACTGCAGAATGGCCGATGGGAGATTGCAGAATGGCCGATGGGAGACTGCAGGAGGGGACTGCAGAATGGCCAATGCGAGACTGCAGAATGGCCGATGGGAGACTGCAGAATGGCTGATGGGAGATTACTGGAGGGGACTGCAGATGGCCCATGGGAGACTGCAGGAGGGGACTGCAGAATGGCCAAAGGGAGACTGCAGAATGGCCAATGGGAGACTCCAGGAGGGGACTGCAGATGGCCTTGCAGGACAACTTTGAGCAATTCAGATCCTAGAAGGGCTGCCTTCGAATAGCACCACATTGGCATGGGTGGCAGCAGCATTCTGGCATGGTTGGCTAGCATCAGCAGAGGTTCTGGTGGAGCAACAGTGGTGAGTGCACAACAGCTGTCATCCCAAGAGAGGACAGCAGGTTCCTGCTCCATGGACAACTGCCACGCCCCCCCAGGGTGACACCTCAACAATCCAATGACCTGCTGGAGCACAGATTGCTGGACCCGCTATGAGTTCCTGCAAACTCCTTTAAGCACTGCTATCCACAGCCATGATGGCAGCTTGCAAGGCAACAAGCTAAGCTTGCATGACCTCAGCCTGGGCACTCAGACATTTTTTTTTAATATACTCATTCATGGACTAGGCCAGCATTTATTTCCCATCCCTAACTGCCCTTGTTCAGAGGGCATTTAAGAGTCAACCAAATTGCTGTGGGTCTGGAGTCACATGTAGGCCAGACCAGGTCAGGACAGCAGATTTCCTTCCCTAAAGAGCATTAATGAACAAGATGGGTTTTTACAACACTCAACAATGGTTTCATGGTCTTCATTAGACTTTTAATTCCAGATTTTTATTGAATGCAAATTCCACCTTCTGCTGTGGCATGATTCGACCCCGTGTCTCTTGATTACTAGTCCAGTGACAACACCACTATGCCATACGCCATCAGCTAGCTGTTGCTTGTGCTGCAGTGGAAACTGAGGCATTTGCCATCAGATGGTGCATCATGGTTGGATTCACTTGTGTGCTAATGGAGTTGGCTATCCTTTCCATGCTGAAAAGGATGAGCTGCATGGTCTGCTCAAATCCCTGTGCCAAATTGTTCCATTCTCCTTGACACTGAATGCAGGCTTTCTGGCAGGTTTCCCAATGCATCAAGCACTCAAGTGTGCACCCAACCAGAAGCCTTCTTCTGTAGAACGCCCCATCAAAGTCTTCTGCAACAGAACTCATGTACAACCTCGCTCTCTGGCTAGCTGGCACCTGTGTTACCCTTGCCCCATGAGCTGGCTTCAGGACACTCATGACCAATGTCTGACCACATGCACATCCCACCCATCCCCTAAACTCCATGCAGCGTCAGGGTCTGAGCTGATGGCTGAGTGTGAGATTGAGTGACAGTGTTTCCTCTTCATTACCATCTTCCTGCTCTTCCAACCCTTGCTCTTTCTCTCTTGCCTGGCTAGGTTGCAATTCCTGGGCATTTGAAAGGAAAAAGGCACAAAGGTAGTGTTGGAGTGAGGGGAAGAAATGCATATTCACACCACTTGCAGCTTGTCAATCAGAAGACAATGTAGGATGAGGGAGAAGCGAGATTTAAGGAGGATTAGTTATGTGGATATTGTCATCTTCGATGGTTTCAGTCTCATTGCTGGCTATGGTCTTGATCATGGTTGCTTCAATAATGATGAGCATCGTCACTTTAAAAGAGGTCAGGACATATAACCATGGCTGTTCCCCGTTCGTTAACTGTTTCTGCTTCCATTTAGGCGCCACTTTGTCCTTCGAAAGTGTGCAAGGGAGTTTGGTGCAATATGTTTGAGTAATGTGGCTGTCATGGCTGAATAGCTGGTAGTGTATGTAAGCCGTGAGATCTGGCTGTACAGCTTG
Organism: Cetorhinus maximus; assembly: GCF_964194155.1. Taxonomy (NCBI): domain Eukaryota; kingdom Metazoa; phylum Chordata; class Chondrichthyes; order Lamniformes; family Cetorhinidae; genus Cetorhinus; species Cetorhinus maximus. The sequence goes on along the minus strand of NC_135903.1, from coordinate 38,204,732 downwards.
CAGCAGTACTAAGTGTTTGGGGGTAAGGTGAAGCTGTGAATGTGAAGTATGAGTGCTGATTGTCAGAGATTGTTGGTAGGTGAGCGATGGGGATGTATGCATTGAACAGTGTGTGAAGTTAATGGTGTAGGTGATGGGATATGGCATTTGAAGGTACATTCACTGACCTTGACCATTCATCAGTGAACTTCATGCGACACTGCCTCCAGGTCCCTGACTAGACTCCTGACATTGATGGCCATGGCTATTTGCTCCCACGGCCTTCACAAGCTTCATTTAGAGGGCTTCTTGCCCTTTCTAGATGAGTGACATCTCTCCTTCTCCATCTCCTGCACTAAGGCCACCTGTCAGCACTGGGCAATCTTGGAGGCCACTCTTTTCCATGTTGTGCCATTCCCAGGTCAAACTCACTTTTGGAATGGCTTCAGGACTTGTTGCAGCTGAACCACAGCCCCCCTTTCAGAGGTGCAGGCTGGCTTTAAATAACTTCCAGCTGGCCAGCTAGATTGAACTCGTGCTAACCTATCGCGATGTGCGCTCCCTCCTCAACTGTGAATCCACTCGGCAGCGCACTTAATGCAGGCTGCACATTGCAATTAGTTAAATGAGCAAATTGGACAAAATTTGCATTCTACCTGCATTGGAAGCGATGAGTGCAGTTCGATTGCACATTGTGAACCCTGTTCCCATTTCTGGGGGCTTGTCCAAGTTTGTGCCCACATCGCTCCTGGGGTTGTAACAGTAATCGCACCACATTTATCATAGATTACGTAGTGTGGTACAGAGTCTACAGTATAAAAACAGGCCATTCAGCCCAACTAGTCTATGTGAGCCTCCTCTCTCTCTCTAATTACCTTTTCGCACCCTTCCCCTGTATCCCTCCACTCTCTTCTCCCTCAGGCATTAAGCCTCGATCCCCAGGTTGTCTTTCCCCATCCTCTCTCATTTTTTTGAGAATGTCCTTTAGCTGTATGTTTTCCCACACTGCCATTATCTTTCCAATTTTATCAATGTGTCAATATTTATGCTCCCTCTGGCTGTCTAATTGCTGCCTGCTGCTTCTCAATAACTTCATGGTGGTTGGTGTCTCTTTAGTAGAGGGGGAAATGTTGCCTCACTTGAAATGCGGCATTGAAGCGTTTATGATGTACCAGATGCAAACATTTTTGGTGCATAATAAATAATAAACGGTTATTGTATTTTATGCACGACCCCAAGAATGTTTCGAAACAAGATAAGCCCCTTAGACCTGAGCAGGCTGTCACTTTTCACTGAACCCATTCGACCACATCACTTCTCTCAAAATCTTCCCTCTCCAGAAACACATCAAGTTGTCACTTGGAACCATTTCAATTGTCTGCTCCAATAACCTTCTCCTGGAGTTTAGTGCGCACTCTATCAGCCCTGGGGTGAAAAAGTTCTTTCTCTTGACTTGTGTCCCTTGGAATTTGAATCTGTCTCCAAAGTGTGTGATTGGCCTGAATCAACTTTGTCAAATCCTTTCACGATCTCAGACCCCGTCTTCTCCTGAGGAAATGAGCTCAACCTCCTTAACTTATCCTCGTGGTTGAAATTTCTGGTGCCAGTACAACGAATGATGTCTGAGCAGTATCTTGTACAGCAACAATTCAGTCAAACTAAATTAACCCCATGTCTTGTTCCGTTTCTTTACTAAAGTAAGCACTGGCTGATGGACTCTTTGACCAACAGCAAAAACGGCAGCAATAAAACCCCTTGACTCCCCAAAGCCTGTCCACCATCTATAAGACGCAAACCAGGAGTGTGATGGAATACTCTCCACTTGCCTGGATGAGTGCCGCTCCTACAACACTCAAGAAGCTTCACACCATCCAGGTGTCAACAAAGCAGCCCGCTTGATTGGCACCACATCCACAAACATTCACTCCCTCCACCACCAACTCACAGTAGCAGCAGTGTGTACCCTCTACAAGATGCACTGCAGGAATTCGCCAAGGCTCCTTAGGCAGCACCTTCCAAACCCGTGACCAGTACCATCTAGAAGGACAAGAGCAGCAGACACATAGGAACACCACCACCTGGAAGATCCCCTCCAAGTCACTCACCATCCTGACTTGGAAATATACCGCCATTCCTTCACTGTTGCTGGGTCAAAATCCTGGAACTCCCTTCCTAACAGCACTGTGACCACATGGACTGCAGCGGTTCAAGGAGGCAGCTCACCACCTCCTTCTCAAGGGCAACTAGGGATGGGCAATAAATGCTGTCCCTGCCAGTGAAGCTCACATCCCGTGAATGAATAAACAAAACCATAAACATCGACAACACAAGCATTAAAATCACCAGCAATAACGTCAATAGCCATCAAAAAGAAAGTAAACATCAATGCACACCTCCAACATCAACAACAGACACAAGAGCTTGTTATGACATGGCAGGTGATGTGTGCCAGACAGACCAAATCCACAAGGGAAACTTGACAACGTTGTCACAATGGTTTTGCAATTTGTATTTATTACAAGAAGATGTATGCACTGAACTCAGAAGTAATGAGTCCACTAAGACCTTTAGAGATTTTAAAAATTAAATTAAAATATTTATTAACTAAAGAAAAGGTTTCAAGCACATACATTCGGCTACAATTACTTAATACTATAATAAATTGTAAAATTCCTAATTAACCTGACTCCCTATTACACACCCCCTTTGAGGCAACAGTTCAGAATAGATTTTAAATTTAAAAAGCAAGCCAGAAAGCAGCCATTTGACAGTGGAATTCACAAAAGCTTGCCTCCAACTTTAGTTACTGGACACAGTAGACTTATGCAGAAATGGCTAGAGGCTTCCCAAAAGCTGTTTCACACACTCCTGTTAGACCTTATGTGGCCCCCCAACATAGCCTTTCATTCCCCTTTATATACGTTTCTCTCTATTTAATCTGTAAATTCCATTGTTCCATATGTCTTTGGAAATGTACATTTCCTATAATACAAAAACTTTCATGTTGCCAATATTGTCAGTAACCTTTGGGAAAAATAAACCTACTGCAGGGCCTTGCTTATCTGGCTAGCTGTAAACATCCTAACGTCCCTTTGAAATCCAAACAACTCTTTCCCTTAACTAAAAATGCAAATTTCCTTCACTGTCACTGGGCCAAAATCCTGGAACTCTCTCCTTAACAGGACTGTGGGTGCACCTATGACACCGCATTACTGCAGCGGTTCAAGAAGGCAGCTCACCACCGCCTTCTCAAGAGCAATTAGGGATGGGCAATAAAGGCTGGCCCAGCCAGTGATGTTCACATCCCTTGAATAAATAAAATGTGAATGATTGAGGCATTGGCCCAGTGGACTCCAATGTTGTTCTTATCTGCTTATTTCTCCTTGCAGCCTCTGCACTCTGCAGGGAGGGAGTGGCCAAACAGTAAACCCTGTGCTCCAGCCAGCTTCCCTTCTTAAAGACAACTGCTTACCAAAGGGAAGCTGCATTGCTGAAGTGGAGGCTTTTTAAAAGAAAATGTTCATTCATGGGGTGTGGCTGGTCCAGTTCAGTTTCTGGTCAATGATAACCCCCAGGATGTTGAAAATGGGGGATTCAGTGGTGTCAAGGGGAGGTGGTTAGATTCTCTGTTATTGGAGATGGCCATTGCCTGGCACTTGTGTGGCGCAAAGGTTACTTGCCACTTTTCAGAACAAGCCGAAATGTTGTCCAGGTCTTGCTGCATTTGGACATGGACTGCTTCAGTATCTGAGGAGTCATGAAAGATGCTGAACATTGTGAAATCAACAGCAAACACCCCCACCTCTGACCTTATGATGGAGGGAAGGCCGTTGTTGAAGGTAGCAACTGGAGGCTAAGTGCCGTGAGACTTAATGATTAAATCCGAGAATTTGGTAAATGAGGGTATTTTAAGAGTTGATTTCTTTCTAAATTCTAGCCAAGTTTACACTTAGTATTTTATTTAACTCAAATTGTGAATTGTAGTTTCTTTCAGCCATAGTCAGCGATAAACAAGTTCCCTGCCTAGCTAGTTAATTAGGTTACTAGTTAGATCTGTTCCCTAGCCAGCAGTGGCTGACTCATCTCACTGGAATATGAGCTGGAGTAAATGCAGGAGGTTTAGCACGTGCACAAAGTAAGTCACTTGATGGTGGCAGCTGGAGACTGGGTACAGTGCTTAATTCTAGGAATTTGATAAGTGGGGCAATTCGGTGCAGAGATGGAGGTGGTGCTGTCTGGCCTTTTAAATCCGGCCCACCACCTCCGAAAATTCAGCTTTCCCCCAGCACTGCACCGGGAATGTCAGCTTTGATTTTGTGCTTAAATCTGTGGAGTGGGACTTTAATCCATGACCTTCTGATTCAGAGGTGAGAATGTTTGCGCTGAGCCACAGCTGATAGGGTTAGGAATTCTCAGGCCATTCATTCTCATAGGCCCAACCTGCTCAGCCTTTCCTCATAGGACAACCCCTTCATCCCAGGAATCAGCCTAATAAACCTTCTTTGAACTGATTCCAATGCAAGTAATTCACTCCTTAAGTGAGGAGACCATAACTGTACACATTACTCTAGGTGTCGTCTCACAAATGTCCTGTATGGTTGTAGCAAGTCTTCCCAACTTTTATACTCAAACCCCCTTGCAATAAATGCCGACATTCCATTTGTTTTCCTAATTACTTGCTGCACCTGCATGTTAAATTTTTGTGATTCATGTACAAGGACACCATATCCCTCTGTACTGCAGCATTCTGTAGTCTCCATTTGAATAATATACTCCATGGGCCAAAATTTTTGCCCACTCACTCAACCTAAATATATCTCTTTGTCTCTTTGCAGACTCTTTGTGTCCCTCTCACAACTCGCTTTCCTACCTATCTTTGTATCTTCAGCAAACGTGGCTACAATACAGTTGGTCCCTTCATCCAAATCATTAATATAAGTCACAAATAGTTAAAGCCCCAGCACCGATCCTTGCCGTACTTCACTAGTTACAGTTTGCCAACCTGAAAATGACCCAATTATCCCAACTCTGTTTCCTGTTAGTTAACCAATTTTCTATTCATGCTAATATATCGCCCCAACACCATGAGCTCTTATCTTGTGCAGTAAATTTTTATGTGGCACTTTATCAAATACCTTTTGAAAATCCAAATACACTACATCTATTGGTTCCCCTTTATCCACCCTGCTTGTTACATCCTCGAATAACTTCAATAAATTTGTCAACTACGATTTCCCTTTCACAAAACCAAGTTGACATTTCTAAATGTCCTGCTAGATTCTCCTTAATAATGGATTCTAGCATTTTCTCAATGACAGATGGATTCTAGCATTTTCTCAATGACAAACCAGTTTCTTGTTTTCTGTCTCCCTCCTTTCTTGAATAGTGGTATTGTATTTGTTGCTTTCCAAACTCCTGGGGCCTTTCCAGAATCTAGGAATTTTGTGATGACGAACCTGTTATCCTCTTCCAGGGTTATTCTGAGCTTCCACAATGTTCTGGACTTGGGTCCTTCTGCCTTGGACTCTAGGTGTCGGACTTGATTCTGAGACAGAATGTAGTAATAAACACATGTTTATTTGTGCTACTTCTAAACAGATTACGGAGTAAGCACGTTGCTCTTAGGTGTGATTCCAACCTCTCTCTCTCTTTCTCTCTCCCTCTCTCCCTCACTTTCTCTCTCTCTCCCTCTCTCTCTCTCGAGTCTAATGCACGACTGACTAGGGTCAGTGATATATCATCATCTACATCATACAGTAGCATATCCCATCTTTAATCCTTTATACAACACCTCCCCTAAGTATGCTATCCTACTTTTTAACAACAACATGAAACTATGTCTTTAACTATTTACATTACATTTCTGCAACTCCTTTTTGCAACTACAGACTCTACTCAACTCAAACTCCTACTCATCCCCTCCCCAACTCACAGTCCTGGGGGAATCAATCTCCTCTGTATTCTTGACCATTAGGGAAGACAGCTTAGAGACATAAGCTTTTTTTCTGCGTCTGTTAGGACATCTTCATCTGCAGAATATCAGCTTGGCTGTCAGCATTGCTGGGAAGCAGAGTGCAGGTTTCAGGATGACTGAACTGCAAGGACGATGAAGACTTTTCAACAAAAGACTGATCCAAAAGAGAAAATTGAAGAGAATCGATCTTTGAGCCCTCTGGGACTAGAAGAGAAGAGGTTAGGACACTCTGAAGCACATTTTGCTCCCTCAAAGGGCTTTGGGAAGAAGTTTCTGAAGAGGAATGATCTTCAGCTTCTGAAGAGGAATGATCTTCAGCTTCTGGGAAGACTGTCATAGCTGTATCATCGACTGCTGTTTCAAAGACTGAAAAGGCATTGACCATCTGAGACTTCAATGTACTTAGTCAGCAAAGGAAAAAATAACCAACTTCCTGTAAGACTGTCAGGAAAAGAAGAAGAGATGATTTCACAATGAATATTTAGGAGGATCTTCTACTTTCTGTAAGCAATGGTAAGAGAGCCACACTTCTCTCTGGGTGAGGCTGCTCCACTATGGGCAATGGGAAGAATTGCTGGGAATATCGAGACAACACAGCCTCATCTTCTGGAATGAGAGGAATTTCCTGTAGACAATCAACTCTAAGACAAGATTGCTGTCTAGGATTCAGTAGCTTCAGAAGTGCTAAAGATTCTGCTGCAGCTTCTGTGCTGACCTCCCACTCTAAAGGGAAGAAGACTTTCATCTGGGACTGAAATATAGGTGTCAATTAACTTTCACCCCCTGGAAACTACCAGCTCTTTGGCAGTGTGATCCTCTATGGACTCTGACATGGACTCAGGCAAAATATTCTTTATGGAAGACTCTTCACGGACAACAGAAGATAAAGTAGGCAATATGTTTGTAAGATTTGAATACTCCTCAGCCAATAAAAGCACAGCTGATTCTTCTAAAAGTCAACAGGGACTTCATGCATTAATCAATGGGAAAGATAAATCATTCTCTAGGAACTCAATCTCCAAGAGGTCACTCAGTGCTGCACGGAATTCTTCCTCATCACTCTCTAGGAAGAACCAATTCAGGTCCAGCAGGACTTCATGGGTTGGTCACCATCTGCTGCAGTGCCTCTTGTATCCGCCACCTCTGGCCATCCTTCATGAAAAACTGAGAGGTTCATAACTTGCATATCTGCCCGGGGTGTAGTGGATGGTGCCTCTGTGAAAGAAGGAAACTTACTGCTGAGTGTATAAACTCCCTCAGCTTCTGAATTTCTACTGCTTCTAAATAAAAGCTTGAAGCTTGTTGCGTGAAGCACAGCGAGTTGTTCAAATAGTGAGCATCATCTGGGCTTCCAGGATTTCTAGAAGCATGCGAATATCATCACTTAACAAGGATGTACATTGATTGTGAAGAACATAGAGAGAATCAACAATCAGTTGACCTTGTAGCTAAGTGGAAGCAATAACCCTGCCTTGAATTGGAAAGCCTATGGCGCCTGGACCCTGTAACTTGATGTCTGATGGATGAAGGGTGATTGGTTGAAGCCAGTTGAGGTCATCGCTAATATGTTAACAACCTCTCCTGTATCAATTTTAAAAGGAGCATCAAAGACTTGAACTAGAACTGTGAAGGGCCAGTGGTCTGCATTAAGACTATCGACTTCCCCTGGGAACTCTGTAATTTCATCTTTTTCTAGACTCCATTTCTGGGAAGGAATGTGTTTAGTAAATGATAGCTGGCCTGTGATTTTGATTAAAATTGCTGGATTTGCAGAAATGTTTGTCATGCCCAGTTTTGCCAAGGTGGAAGAATTCTGCACCCCCTGCCGGGTAGTTTTGCCGACTACGCTGGGTTTTCACACCACAGTACAAGCATCCCAAAATGGTTGCTGCCATGGAGCTTCCCGCCCTTTAGGTTGGTTTGGTGGGATTTTGTGTGGGTGGGGCCACTACTCATGGGCCTATGGCCTATGGAGTCCAACCTATGGAGTCATGTGAAGCCTCAGAGTCACCATGAATTATAGCCTGGTTAAATGTCCTAAGCTCGGCCTGCCTCACACACTGGACCACTTGACCTGACGTAAGGTCATCTTTGGTCTGCAGAGAGTCAGAGATTTTCTCATCCCGAGCACCCACGACTATGTGATCACTGATTATCTTGTCCTTCAGCACCCCGTATCTGCAAGGATTAACAAGTTGATATCGGTCAGTCAGGAATAATACAATCGATTCCCCAGGTCATTATGAGTGCTGGTTAAAATGTGCTCGCTCCATTACTAAATTTTGTTTCAGGCTAAAATAGGCATCAAAGGCTTTAATAATGGAATCAAAGTCTGTGGTGGACTCCTGCACACCTTGCTTCAAGAGAACATCATCTGCTACTGGACCTACAAAGGAACTAACTTGAAGCTTTGGCTCTTTTTCACGCTGCTCGGTACCAGAGAAAATGGCGTTTCCATAACTCCCACTGCTGGCCTCTCTGTGGGCCCTTGAGCCAGTCAAACGAGCAGGGGGCACGGACTTGCTCACCAGGTACGGTCATCATTACCTCTCTCCAGTGTGCTTCCTCCTGCTGCCAAAATGTCTCCAGCTGCTTTCAAAGGTTTCTTCAGCCTCTGGTTCCGCCAATAACACCAATGTGTTTTTTTACATCAATGTCTCCATTGCTGCCACCATTTTCTGAGCTTGGGCCCTTTTATCTTGGGCTGAAGGCGTGGGACTTATTTCTTAGGCAGACTATAGACATACTCTGGTACCTGTTTAACACTTATTTAAAAACCGGTTACAGCATAGGCATGTAGCTCTTAGGCATGATTCCAACCTCTGTCGAGAGAGAGAGAGAGTCTAACAGGTGATTGACTAGTGTCAGTTGTACATCATCATCTATGTCACACATTAACATATTCCATCTGTTAACCCTTTGTACAACAGGATGACAGCATTCGTGCTCTCCCACTGCCCCTCTACCAGTGTCCTTCCTGTTGTCCATCAACCAGCCTAGACAGTTGCCACCCATGTAATGTGGTGCAGTCTGAAGCCTTGCCCTCAAAGCTGCTGCTGGAAGGTGTCCTACAGGATCATCTGCAGTCATTCCTAGTGAAAGCCAGCAGCCTTCCACTAGCCCTGTTGGCCTAGCATTGTGTAGGAGCGTTAGGACAGGGTAAGGTACAGACTCTAAGAGAATGCATGCATTGTTTGTAGAACTGGATATGTTGCTGTATGAAGATGTTTTGTGAAGGGTTTCGTTTGGTGGTTTTTATTGTTGAATGTTGGCCAAGAGGATGGTGTGATGGGGAGTGTGAAGTGGATGTGACAGGGGGAATGGTGGCTCCATGTTGGGGAAGCTGTTGAATTGGAAACAGAGCATCACAATTTGTGCACGCACAGTCCATCCACTTACATGGGCTTATGGATGCCTCCCCCCTGCCTTATCCTTTTCCACCCCCCCTCCTCCTCCTCCTCCCTCCTTCCTTGCTGAGTTTCCCCTCTCTGTATCCTCATTTCCATTTCCTGGTCATGTTGTAGAGTAGGGACAACTGCCCCCTTACCTGGCTCAGGTACACTCCTCTCCTAATTGGCTCTATTCAGATATTGGTAAAAAAACCCACCTCCAAGAATGAGGTAAAGTGCTTGCAGCAACTGTGCCTCAGCAAAAGTTACACAAAAAGACCACAGCTGCAACATGTGGATTGGCCCTTTAGTGAGCACAGATTCAGGGCCCATCTTGCAGCTTCTCACTTGTTTGCAGATTGAACATCAAAGAGGCTGCCTTCATTGCCCATATTTGGAATCAGCTGGGGGATCGATCCCCTTTTTTTCTAATAATTTACAGATTTTTAAAATATATTTTTCTTTTCCCACCTATTTCTATTATTATTTTTAAACTTATTTCCATCCATTGTTTTATCTCCACCTTTTAGGCTATTTCAATCCCTTCCCCCTACCCCACCCCTACTAGGGCTATCTGTCCCTTGCTCATTCTGCTTCTACCCTTAATGTCACCATTAGCACATTCCTTAGATAATATCACCACCGTCAACGCCCCTTTGTCCTTTTGTTTTATGACATCTTTTGAAATCTCTTCTTTGCCTCCACCTATCACTGGCCCTCTATCCAGCTCCACCTGTCCCACCCCCCTCAACCAGCTTATATGCTTATATTTCACCTTATTTCTATATTCCCTTAGTTCTGATGAAGAGTCATACGGACTGGAAACATTAACTCTGTCTTCCTCTCCACAAATGCTGTCAGACCTGCCGAGTTTTTCCAGCTATTTTTGTTTTTGTTTTTGTTTCAGATTTCCAGCATCCGCTGTATTTTGCTTTTATCTTTGGAATCAGCTGATTGGACAGTGTGGCATCATGATAGGGGTTGCCAACTCTCCAGAATTGGCCTGGAGTCTCCAGGAATTGAAAATCAATCTCCAAGACACTGCTGTGTGCGGCCGTGGAGAAAAATCAGAGGGACATTAACAAAGATTGTCTGCTTTATCACGTCTTTGAACATTTCTCCTTGCCAGATATAAAAATATTGAAAATGGGGGTAAAAAGGCTGTTTGTCTGTTAGTCAAGCATTATCCAATTGGGTAATGAGTCTTTTTTGCTTTCCAGTTGATGTAGGAAGGTCGTGTGTCACAAGGATGACAAGAGTGTGGAGGCAAGTCATGTGATGGAACCTCCAGGATTACATTTCATCACAAAAGCAAAATACTGCGGATTCTGGAAATCTGAAACTAAAACAGAAAATGCTGGAAAAACTCAGCAGGTCTGACAGCATCTGCGGAGAGAGAAAGGTCTCTCTCTCCACAGACGCTGCTGGGCCTGCTGAGTTTTTCCAGCATTTTCTGTTTTTTGTTACTTTTAATCACAGTTGGCAACCTTGCCTTTGGATAGTGTGATGGAAGGTCTCCTGGTGCACACAGAGGAAGCTCCTGCATGTGTCCTTTTCCCTCTGCAACGCTGTGCAGAAAGTGGCCAATAGCACATTGCCCCCTTGGGAAGTGATGGTAGGCCTCCATGAAACAGCTCGAGGTGGCGCTACATGAATGAATTCCTATCCTGGAGATTAGTACCGGTTAGAAACAGCAACTGAAAATCAGGCATAAACCCAATGGTTTTCAAACTAATGATAATTTGATGTGGCTGCCGGGATTTACATAGGTGTGAATGTCAAGTGAGGACCGGATCAGATTCTGCTGGGATACCCTACACATTGCAGCTAAGACTGATTCTATCCTTAAGATCCAAGGGCATCCATTAGCCTGTTGCCACTCAGTCAAGACTCAGACAGGAAGAATGGCCATTTGACCCCATGTTGAATGACAGCCGCTATATTTGGAATTGGGATCAGTGTCTTCTTGAGAAGGAGGGTAGAAACTGGAGTCAGGAATGCAATATGCAGGTATAAATGTAATAGCAGTAGCTCTGTCAGAATCCTGTCCCGATGTGTGACACATAGCCAAATGATTAAATTTGTTTCTCTTGTTCAGTAATTCTATCAACATTAGACAGAAGTGAAAGTGGGTGTAGGTGCCAGTAAGAGAATGGGAACAAACTGTTCGCCTGTCTTTAGTATTGTCCAAACAGAATGAACAAACATTGGTGAAAAATACACGAATAGAACTATGTTTGCCCAATGTTCTAAAGCAGCACTTTGCAAGATGCACCATCATTTTAATCCCAATCTGGTCATTTAAAAAAAACCTCAATCTGAGGCTTTTAAATATCAGCACGGTACTAATAGAACAATATAGTACAGAAGAGGGCTTATTCTGTGAGACCGTATCTGTACTGATGACAAGTGAATATATCAGACCAAGAGAGGCACTGCAGGAGCAGAAAGCACGGGAAGAACAAAACTTATCAATGAGTACTTAGCGTAGGTATCGGGCTGTACCTGTGCATGGGGGATGAACAGAGAGACTGTTATTAAGGTGTGTCAGTTTGTCCTTCAAGGCTTGAGGTCAGTTATTTGAATGCATTGCTGGTAGGACTTTAAAACCATACAGACCCTCTCAGAAATCACCTTAGCAGTCATTGTGTTTTGTCTCTTCTCCACTGAAGAGTGCATGAACTAGTGTTTTGTTGCATTGTTTGCCTCTTATGAATACCTTTGTGTTGGTTGCCATGCCTCCATCTACACAGCCAGATTAGTATTCCCACCAGCTTGGTGGCTTTTGAAGGGTCACAAATGTTTTTTTTTTAATCTTCTCTGATGGGATGTGAGCATTTGTTGTCCATTCCTAATTGCCCTCGAACTGGGCATTTTAGAGATTCACACCTAAGAGTCAGCCACATTACTGTGCCAGAGTCACATGTAGGCCAGACAGGTAAGGATGGCAGATTCCCTTCCTTCAGGGAGGGCTTTTTTAAAAAAGTTGCCATGGTTACCATTACTGAGACTAGCTCTGAATTGCAGATTTATTAATTGAATTGCCACGATGGGATTTGAACCGATGCTCCTGACAAGCCTGAGTATCTGGATTAATAGTCCAGTGATTTACCATTAGGCCACCATCTCCCCTGTGTTGTGGCAGCTGTTATTTTGCAAAAGCTTTGATGAAATTGCATTCCCAGGCGTCGTGTTCTGTAACTAGTGGGTCATAAATAGAGGAAGCTATGACCCATGGAGGCTCACCCACTAGGGAACAGTTAAACAGCATAGACATAAGCACAGTCTGCTTATGATATCTATCGGTGTTGAGAGGTAAGGGGATGGAAAGTAGTTTTAGTCAATATTAAAGCTTCTGCTGGAAGAAAACATTTAATTTTCCATCCAGGACAAAGCAGCCTGCTTGATTTGCACCCTATCCACAAAGATTCACCCCCTCCATCACCGACGCAAAGCAGCAGCAGTGTGGACCATCTACAAGATGCACTGCAGAAAGTCACCAAGCCTCCTTAGACAGCACCTTCCAAACCCACAAACACTACCATCTGGAAGGACAAAGGTAGCAGACAGATGGGAACACCATCACCTGGAAGTTCCCCTCCAAGCCACTCACCATCCTGACTTGGAAATATATCGCTGTTCCTTCACTGTCACTGTCCTATCAGCACATGGGCTGCAGTGGTTCAAGAAGGCAGCTCACTACCACCTTCTCAAGAGCTATTAGTGATGGGCAATAAATGCTGGCCCAGCCAGTGATGCCCACACCCCATAATTGAACAAGAGAAAAGCAATTATCCCAGGACTCCACCATTTTGGCCCAGTGCCTTTCAAACAGAGGAACTTCTATCCACCTCTTACAAGGGAATTGATGTCTAGGGTACGGAACCAGTGGAACCCCCTCAGATGTGAGCTCCTGTTCCTGAGCCTGAAAGGAGATTGGGTATAGTCATGGCAACCAGTGCATTGAGGGAGTGGAGGCATACCAGTGCCATGAGGGTTATGTGGGCCTCACAGATGTTCAGCAGGCCTATAAACGGCCTGGAGACCCAAAGAATTTGGAACTCACGTCCCCCACCACCCCACTTCACGCCTTCAACTCTCTCCACTAATGGGCACACATGGGCACCAAAGTTCTGGAAGGCATGGAGAGACAGGTTCCAAAAGTGGCACTTGCACCCACCTGCCCTATCCTAATATGGTGCCCTTCCACTGACACTGAAATCTTTAAGTTAATCGAATAAATGATAAGGAAATAAAAATAAACGAGTGAAATCACCATCGGATCTGGGGAGTTGGGAGAGCTATAATCAATGCTTTGTAAAACTAAGCTTGATATAAATGACAGTTTCTCTAGGTTTCCCACTGAATTCTCAATGACATTTTAGTGGAAAATTGGGAAAAATCACCAGAGAAATTCAACCAAAATATACACACTGCCTGGCAAGGAATTTGTCAACTTCAGGAACAGTCACAGACTTTCATTTCCCAATGAAGGTGGGAATCTGGTCAGGAAATCTGAAATTCTCATTTTTTGACAGCAAAAGCAAGTTTACTCTACCTTCCTAACCCTGCACTATGTTTGTGTGAGCGTTTTGCAAGTCGGGAGGCCCTGAATGCGTATACTGCACACGTTGCCATTGTGAGGAACACAGGAAACTTGAATTCCCTTCCCACTGATATTTTTGTGTGCCAGTGCAGGTTTTGGAAGCCCTAAAAAAAACTTGCTAGTTTTGAGAGTTAATGACTACTGGGGGCGGGGTGGGACTGGAGGGGGGGTGGGGTTGGTGGAGGCGGGAGAAGCCTCCTGAGGAGTTGGAACATTCTGACAGGTAGGTATATAATGTTTTCACTCCTTAAAAGGTCACTATTAGATGCTTAATTGTAATGTGGATGTGTTTTCAATGCAGTGATTGATCATAGGACTGTGCCCTGCAAAGGTAAGTTAACTATCATTTTGCCCAGCATTGTGTATGCGTTGACATGTATTAGACAACTTTACCCAATCAAGGTAGTGCCACAATGCATTCAAAACTGTAGAAAAATGTGCTGGGAAACTATCCTGTCATGTTTTGGACTGTGATTTAAATGCTCAGAGATCTTTAACTTTGAAAAAAATGCCCAGCTGTTGAATGAAAAGTATCTAAGCACCTGCTATACTCCATTGATTGACAGGAAACCTGCTTCAAAATGGCAATGAAACACAATCTGCAGCTTAAAAATAGGTCGTCTGTTTTGTTCACTTTCAATGATATCCATTGTTGACATTTTCCAGACTTTATTTGGTAGCTTTGGCTGTAATGAATGCTTGGCTTAGTTTCAAAAGGTCAAGAACCATTTATTTCAGCAGGGGTCTGTGTTCACACTCTGATTGACAATTTTAGGAGGTTGTTAAAAGATTATCTCCCTTTGATGTGGTAAGTGGATAAATGTTTGTTTTTACAATTGTTTGGCCACCTGAGGGGATTTACATTCCTTTGAATGACTTCCATGGATGAGAGTTTTTTTCAGAATGTTTCATCATTGAATGACAACTCTATTAGATTGTATAAGTTTTTTTTATTGTCCATCTCAAAGACACCCTGAGGTCAACTTGTAGTGGATACTCGGTGTGTATGGAGGTTTCATGGGGGATATGGGGTATGGGGAGCATGGAGGGGGCATTGGATGGCATAACAGATATGAGGGGGCATGATGGAGGTATGGGGAGCATGGGGGCATGGAGGGAGAATTGGGGAATGAGGGGGCATTAGGGGGTTATGACAGAGCATGAGGAATATAAGGGGGCATGAGGAGGCCATGAGAGGTAGGCGGGGGGAGGTGAAGTTTAGAGTGCGTAAGAGTGTTGTTGAGAGCTGGGCTGCTGTGCCCAAGAACAAAGATGGGCCTTCTAACCATCTTGCTTCCACACCCACACCTCTCCCGCAACGCAAGCCCTCCTTGTCCGCATTTCTCAGGGACAATAGTATGGTGGGAACGTGGCTCGGAGACAGACTTGCGTTTCGGAAGCAGCAAAAGGGCCTGACTCGTGTTTCCCCGATTAGAGACGCAAATCCTGGCCCCATCTCAAATTGTGTTTCATGAAGTGAGTATTTCAGGTGAAAGAATGTACTCGATGTGAGAGAGAGAGAGATAGCAGGCAACAAATGTGATAAAAATCACACTGTCGGATAAGCACAGCCTCAGTGATTTTGGCCATTAATTCCTATCCGATTGATGCTGGCGAGAGCTGCTTACTGATGCATGTACAGAGCCCTGCCTGAGGTGATACTTGTTTTCACTGCCCTGTGTACTCCCAGTCTTTACACGGAGAGAGAGCTTTCGCATGGCTGCCAATGAGGTAAAAGATGCAATTTTTTTTTCACGGAATATGCTCAACTAGAGCTGCTGGTTGAAGAGATTCAATTTCAGGTAGCTGAATGTCTCTTTATGGTTATCACGAAATGAGGTGCTCACTTTACTCTGCCACAGCTTCAACTTCAGAAGGAAAGCCCTCTCCTGACTATACCTGGGTGTTCCCTTTCTCCACCCCAGGCTACCTGCGCTGATTTGAGTGAGACTGACAATTCAGTCCCAATTAGAACTGAATTGCAGATGGTTTTGTGTCCTTTTTGATTCAGCTATGAGGCTAGAGTGGCAAACCTGTTTGCTGCCTCTACTGATCCTTGTCACGTACTGAATGGTTGATGCTGAGCCCTGTGAGGTATTATGTTGTTCTATCTATCTGAAAGATCAGCCTGGTTCTTGTGTCACCAATCGAAATAGAAGAGAACAATATATGAGAATGCTGGCTGTAAGAGATCTCTTCAAATAGTTCATGTAAGGCTAAGTACTACATTGCATGAGCTAATTCACACCCTCTAAGACAAATATGGACTTACGCCTGAATTTTCCACTCCTGTTGGCGTCGGGCGTGTTTGGTGACGTGTGCGGGATATATGGTGAGAAGGCCAAAAATCAGTTTCACAACATCGTGAAACCAGTTTGCGATCGTCCACCCATCAATGGTGGGTCGTGTTTCCCGCCGTCCAACTTAGGGAACTTAATTTTAATGCATTTGCATCATTGCGGCTGCGTGCCGGAATCAATCCCCCACCATGTCAAATTGACATCCTGCGTTGGTGTGACTTCAGAATGCCATGATTTACGACTGCTTTTAAAAGGTGTGCACATGGCGAGCTGAACTTCGAGGGGAACTTGGATGTGCGTGCGAGGTGAGAGGAAGCGTCCACGCTCTTGGAAAAGCTTGTCAGAGGTGAGCGTTCTTTCGCAGCTGAGACCGTTCAGCAGCTGCTCCATTGAAATGCTTGGATTCGGGCCCATGATGCATTTCTGCCAACTCAAACAATGCAAAAGCATGGAAGAGCCACCAAATGCTCCAGAGCGTTTCACCCCTCGGGCACGGACTTCAAATGAATGTGCATTTTAGGGGGCAGCAGAGTAACTGACCAACTGGCAAGTTGTACAATCTCTTTACGAAAGTGACCATGGAGCAGTCACTGGTGGATGTGCTCACAGACCCTTGCAATGTCTTTATTCAGGTTTGGATCAGTCTCCCCCATGGTTCAAGCTAACAGGGCAGCCTTGCAGTGCGGGTTAGGAGAATGCCTGTGCCTGAGCTGAGAGCACAGCCTGCAGTCCAGTGGGCAAAGCTGCTGCCAATCGGTCAAGTGGAGTGGGGTGGAGGTGGGTGGGGGTTTGGACAGCCAATGAGCGCATTACACACTGGCCATCCAAGTAGTGGCCAGCACTCTCCGGCATGCATGAAGGGGCCTTGAGACTTAACCAAGAAAGGTCCTTAGGAATCATATCCTAACCTACGTGTCTCTCTTTGATCCTGCAGGAGGAGAACATCAGGATGTTTATAGGGAGCAGAGAAGAAGAAGAAGAGAGCGACGGAGGCGCCTGGCTCAGCAAAGGGAGGAGCACCTCCCTCAAGATGAAGGGGTGGCAGGGCCTCCTGCGCACGCGGCTGAAGATTCACAGAGAGCCGTCGCTCGTAGGTGTGTTGCGAGACTCAGGGTCTATAGACGGCGCTTGTCATTGCTGCAGATGACTGAGAACCAGTGTTGCCGTAGATTGTACATGTCTAGGGAACTGGTCAGTCACATCTGCCACCTGTTGCAGGATTTGGCGCCATGGGGACATGGAGGGCATCCACTGTCAGTGGCTGTGAAAAAGGCTGTGGCGCTCAATTTTTATGCCAGTGCCTCCTTCCAGGCCTCCACAGGTGATCTGTGCAGGATCTCGCAAGCCTCCACACACAAGTGTATCCAGGAGGTCATGGGCATCACCTTCGCGAAGGCACTGAACTTTACGCATTTCGCCCAGGATCAGGCAAGCCAGGAAACAAGAGCGCTGGGATTTGTGGCAATCTCTGGTTTTCCACGTGTGCAGGCTGCCATTGACTGCACTCTAGTGAACTGCAAAGACTTCCACTCGCTGAATGTTCAGCTTCGCTGCAACCACCACAAACAAATCTTATAGGTCTGCTCACAGTTCCCATGGAGCGTCCATGAGTCCTACATCCTCAGCAGGTCTCAGATCCCTGACACTTTCCAGGGTCCACAGAGGCAGCAGGGTTGGCTCTTCAGGGACAGGGGCTATTCACAGAGGATGGGCCTCAGACTGCAGCAGACAGACAGTACAACGAGGCTCATGTCACAACCCAGACTTTGGTGGAGCAAACAATAGGTATCTTGAAAATGAGGTTCCGGTGCCCCCACAGGTTCGGTGGAGCCCTGCAATACAGTCTCCAGAGGGTGCCATGCATCATCATAGCGCGTGCGCTACACAACCTGGCACGGCAATGGGGGGAGGAGCTGACTGAGGAGGAGATGGAAGAGCTGCACATATCCTTCACTGAGGAGGAGATGGAGGAGCAGCAG
This sequence comes from Cetorhinus maximus, assembly GCF_964194155.1. Taxonomy (NCBI): domain Eukaryota; kingdom Metazoa; phylum Chordata; class Chondrichthyes; order Lamniformes; family Cetorhinidae; genus Cetorhinus; species Cetorhinus maximus. The sequence continues at coordinate 38,186,505 of NC_135903.1, read as the reverse complement.
ATCTCCTCTGATAAGAAGGATGTTGAAGGGGATGAGAGTGATGAGACCCTCGAAGGCGAGGTTGCTGGCGATGAGGCCATCGCACTGGCCAGATGAGGCAGGTGCGCTCAGGAGGCTCTAATAGCTGCAGGATTCGTGGAGGATGATGATGAGATGCAGTGAGGACAGTCCTGACATCCTCACCTTGCACCTGTGAACGTTTGACTCCTGTGTGGTTGATGGCAGCGCACGTACACTCAGTGCTCAGGCTCATGTCATGGAGACGCATTGGAGGCTCTAATAGTCACTAGATTCCAGGAGGATGATGATGACATGTAGTGAGGACACTCCATAGATCTTCACATTGCCTCTGTGAATGTCTGACTCCTGTCTGGCTGAGGGCATCTCACTCGTGCTCTGTGATCAGGGTCATATCAGGGAGATGCAGCTGTGAAATTAAATGCACCTGATCCTTTGTCAGCCTTCAGCATCTGAGCCCTTCAGGAACATAGAGTCCCCGGTCACAGTTGCTGAAGAGATGGGGGCCAGCCCCACCTTAAAGGTGCTGAGAGCACCCAGAGAGAATGACGGAACTCTGTGATGCCCGCCTATGACATTCTGGCAGCAATGACCAGCACCATCGAGGTGCAGGCATCAGTAATGTGCCCAGTGAGTGTGAGGCCGGACCATCACTTTGATCTGAAGGTTACACACTGCACAGGGAAGAGGCCCTGGACTGAGACACCTGCCTTTATCTTGTGCAGGAACCGAGGTTTCACATCTGAGTAATAGAAACACTGCTCATCATAACAAGGAGCCAAAGACAATGAGATTTTCTTGGGAGTTTATTTACAATAGTGAACATTATGTACAAGTGATTAACACCCATGCCCAGGCTGTGCAGCTACATCAGCTGTGGCTCAGTTCATAGCACCCTCACCTTTGAATCAGAAGGTTGTGGGTTCATGTCCCACTCCTGGAAACCAAGAACTGTGAATGTACTCGAAAGAGTTACATGCGATCTGTTGATAACTTGAAAGAGTTACATCTTCTTAACATTCCTAACCCTGCCGCTACATCTTGGAGCTCCCCCGACATCCACAATGGAGGTGGAAGCAGCCTGCTGACTGCTACGCCCTGTCTGTGATGACCTTGGCGAGCGTCCTTTGGAGGGCTGAGTGAGACCTGGAGGGCCCCGGCCTGCTTTGGGTATCCTGCTGTGGGCCAGGTGCACCCTCTCGGCCTGTGGAGCTCGAGCTGGGGTCACAGGGAGAGGGGATTTGGAGTCACCTGGGTGGGTAGCCCCAGGCTGTCGAGCTGCTGATCCTCCTCCCTATGGGTGCCCAAGGGCCCCTGGCTGACTCCTTGAGGAAAAGGGGAAGCTGGAGTGAGATTGAACTGCCTCGCATCCCTCTCACGTTGACACTGTTGGAGGCCAACTATGGCATCAGCGATGGAGTTCAGCCCACGCAGCTGTGCAGGAGCAACATCCTTGACCAAGACCTCCATGGTGCCCACCATCCTGACAGTGTTGACCTCGATGCGTCGGGATGCTGACTCATTCACTCAGACTTAAGGTGGATGGACCTCTCCTTCATCACCTGCACCCTGAGGAGTGCACCAGTCATCCCTTCCTAACGTTCCTGTGATTGTCTTTGCAGCTCCACCAACTGGTTGAGGACTGAGTCCAAAGGCTCATCATCTGACACGGACTCAGCAGATTTCTTGCCTCCAGCAATTCTCCAAGTGCCGGCAACCACGGATATCCTTGCCTCCTTCTGCTGTGGAACAGATTGTGTGCTGTGCTCACCAGACTGTGATCCCCATCCTGCTCTACATCTGGGTCCCACTGAGGTGTGTGTGGCTGCGCTGGTGGAGGGTGTGGGTGACGCCATGACGGGTCTTCAATGGTGCTGCCCTCAGGGTCCTCAGCCGAGGTGCTCTCGGTGCTGGGGTTGGGGTCTAGGTTGCCTGAGGACGACATGACAGATGTGCCTAGGAGAAAAAGTGGAGATTATTAGTGATTGGCAGCCGTGTTACACACAGAACAGTGGACTCAGAGTAGTGCTGAGGGATGATCTGGTGCAGGATCCTCATGTGGATGTGCTGACCCTACTGTTGCCGCAGGAACGGTCCACATCCTCTCTGGCCAGCTCCAATGCCCGACCCTAGAACGGAGTGAGGACCTCAATGTCCGGCGCTCCATCCACCACCCCCCCAGCCCGTGGTCTGGGATCTCTCCTGTTGATTGTGCACCGTCTTGTCCTGTATTAAGACAGATGGAGAGAGTGTGAACAAGGCACATGCCAGGCCAAGTGAGAGGGATGCCAGGCATGCGTGTGTGCTGAGTAGAGCGATGGATGGGATGAGGAAGTGATCTCTAGTGGAGATGAGTCCAGATGGCGATGTGAGAGTGTGTGTGAGAGAGTGAGTGGTGATGCCTGGCAGTGAGTGAGATTACAGTAAATGTGTGATAGGCTTGTGAGTGTATGAGTTGAGAGTGATGTGGTGGTTGGCTTACCCTGGTGACACGGGTGAGATCGTTTATCCTTTTCCTGCACTGGATGGCTGACCTCCTTTGTGCAACATCGGCACTGACCACCTCTGCCTCTGCCTCTCAAGCCGGAGGGGTGAGTGAGACTGATGGGCCTCCTGTGGCCAGAGCAGGGGTAGAGGACATCACAGTGGGCCTCCATAATGTCCAAAAGACAACCCAGGGATGCGTCACTGAATCAGGGGGCTTTTGGGGCCATGTCTTCACTGGAGCAGTCCTGGGCTTTGAGAAGTGTGCCCGTGTCTGCAGTTTGAAAATGGCACCCTGCGTGAGGAACTGGTGACATAGCCGTGGCGGGCATACGGGAGGTCGCCCGCCAGTGACCCAGCATGTTTCCCATGAATGCATTCTCAATGAGTCAGCACATGCTGGGAAGGGACGATACAGGGCGAGAATCTGCCATTGCGGCCAGCAGGTAAAGTGTAGCTTTTCACACCCGCTATCGCACTTAATGCAAAACTGGGACGATTCCACCCTTAGTTTCTGGTTTCACTTGGCCCCGCTTAATGCTCTCCAGCTCCAGGCTCTCTCCCAAGGGGTTGAAAATGTGAGGCCCTCTTTCCATAGTCACCTCGTTGCATGCACCTTGTCCACGCAAGCAGAGAAATTGTGCCAAGAAACTGGAAGCCTGAAAAGTGTTTGGACTGAAACTGAAGTGGAGTATCTAACCTCCCACTGTGCGTGTGTAATAAACACGAATCATAGCACTGGATTCAATTAGAAACTTATTTTGTTGTAACAACAATTCTAGTTTAAGTTGGTTGGGAAGTGTGGCTTGCTGCAGAATGGACATGTACGTGAACTTTGAACCATGCTGTGAGGTTGTCTGACTGTTTTGTATATGGCTTCAGTCCAGGAATAACAGGTTGAGAGAAACTCTTTGTGGCCTGTAGGGATTTACTGGATATTCTTATTCTTGTAGGTTTCTGTCGTTGCTGTTAATAAGCTGAGATTCCAGCCTGCCTACTCTCAACCAAATCCTGATCTCTCCCAATTACCTGGGACTATCCCCAACTGAGAGAAGGGTAGGAGAGAGGTGAGGGGAGGAGAGCGGTGAGGGGTGGAGAGAGGCGAGGGACGAAGAGGGCTGAGGGGAGGAGAGAGGTGGGGGAGGAGAGGGGTGAGGGGCAGAGAGGGATAAGGGGCAGTGAGGGGTGAGGGAGGAGAGAGGTGAGGGGTGGAGAGGGCTGACGGGAGGAGATGGGGTGAGGGGGGAAGAAAAGGAAAGGTGAGGAAAGGCTAAAGGAGGGATAGAGGGGGAGTAGATGGGAAGGAAGGTGAGGGGTGGAGGGGAGGCGAGGAGAGCGGAGAGGTGAGGAGAGAGGAAGAAAGGAGGGAAAAGGGGAGAATAGGAGATTGGCAGGATGGAGGATGGAGAAGAGATTAAATCTACTTCATTTCATCATACTTCAAAACTTTGTAAACATACAAATGTGTTATAAAGGCAGACAAACTAAAAATAACCACTTTCTTTCATGAGTCAATTAAACGATGTTAAGGTAACCTTGGGTGGTTCAGTACAGGACAAAGTTATTTCAAATGAATTTCTCAGACAGCAATGCTTTGGAGATGAGATGAAGTTTGCAGATATATCGAAACCAGACACTGAACAGGCTAGAATTTTCCATTCTCAGGCCCCAATCCCATTTTTAGCAGCAGAGAACATTCCGGTTCAAACTTCCAGGAGGTGGCCAGTTAAGAATCCATCTCCTGGGATAACCATCAAATTGTGGTCAGTGGGTGGCCTGAGGAGGTGGGAACTTGATTCCCCCATTGTAAGGATGGTTGGCAGCCCCTGTGTCAGCAGTGAGAGTGCTGCTGAGGGGAATGCACAGGAATGGGAGGGACATCATGGAGGCGAGGTCAGTCTGATCAGGGTGGCTGCAACTGCGTCACCCCCAGAGACACCGGGGACATCAGTCCCCAGGGACCTCCTCACATAATAACAAGTCTCCTGCCAGTAGAAGACATCAGCTTTGCTAACTTTTGCTGTTAAAGTTTAGAAAGTCTTGAACTCCCACACTGCTCGGACCTCCTGCTGTGCAGCCACCTCCTCTGAGTTGCTGATACACACAGCTCGGGCCCTGTGTGATATTGAGAAAACTGCAATGTTGGTGGGAAATTGTAATTAATTGCCTAATTATCCACCTCAATTGGCTTCCCACCACAGCGGCCGAGCTAGCTCTGGGAAAAGTGGACAGAAGCAGGAATATGTTGCTGCTGTCCCACTCCCCCCTCACCCCTCGCCACCCCATCGTTTGCCCGCAACTTCCCCACTGCCACACCCTCGCCACCCCATCACCTGCCCACTGCCACACCCTCACCACCCCAGCATCTGCCCACTGCCACACCCTCGCCACCCCATCACCTGCCCACTGCCACACCCTCGCCACCCCATCACCTGCCCACTGCCACACCCTTGCCACCCCATCACCTGCCCACTGCCACACCCTCGCCACCCCATCACCTGCCCACTGCCACACCTTCGCCACCCCATCACCTGCCCACTGCCACACCCTCTCTCTCTAAATATATATAATATAAATGCAAGTTCTTTCTTAAAATTGAGAGCTGTTGACCCTTTTGCACATACGAGTTCCTCAATTGTTTATTCAAAGCAAGCTTCCTCAATTATTTGTATCCTTTAATGTGTTCATTAAAGCTGTTTCCTCAGAGTTTGAGCTTCAGCCAGATGTTTTATGCCTCAGATCAACACCTTGAATTGTGCTTCTACCTTCAACTGTCCATCCCGAGAATACGCAGAGATCCCCAGCCCGGGATTTGTAGATGAACGTGACTTGATGTTAAAGGGTTGTCTCCTCACGGTGTAAGGGTTTCTTTTCAAAAGCCTGCAACAAACTGATCGTTGAATTCTCAAAGATTTCCTTCAAGCAGATGTGACACAAATGTATGTTGTTTTTTCCATTATGAGCTGTTTGTAGACAGACAGACAGACCTGTGATTAGAGCAAGCTAGGGGTGTTTCTTTGTGATGGGCAGAAAAGAAAACAAGAGAGGGTTGCTGCCTGAGTAATTTTCTTTAGTTCAAGGGATTCTCAAGTTAGTTGATTTTTTTGAAGTGACTTACTCTCAGCTGAAAGAAGTTTGAGTTATAAAAAGCAAAAACAAAATCACTGAGATTCATTCCCCAGGATTAGAATTCAAAATCAGAGGTCACAACACTAGGGTTTGTAGCATCGCTGGCGTTGATGCTAAGGGAGCCTGGACATGCTGACAATGGCAGTGCCGCTTTCAGTGACTCCATGTTTGAAAGTGCAGACGTGACATGCGAGTTCTGGAAGGAAGAAAGTGGGCAGATCGTGACGTCATTCAGCGTCTATCGTTGATTGTCGCCCTAACCAGCAATTTTCCTCCTCACAGGTCCTGTTAACAGCCTCTCTTAAACACAAACTGCTGGACGTGCATTCCGGTGTTTAAAGACATCACCATGGGACTTTCAGGTAAGGTGCTTTTGACTTTCTTTTGCTGCTGCAGTTACTGGAAGCACTGTGGGCTGTGTTGCTGGAGGAACTCACACAAGTTGTTTGAATCAGAAGTGGGTGGTGCTGGATCTTTGCAAGGAGTTCAGTGCAGTTTAAAGGTCTCTGAGCAGGGGGCCTATTATCATTAATGGGGGTTGTAGTTGTAGCCGCTCTTGGGCTGCAGCTTGACAGGGAGATGGAGCAGAGGCTTCAGAGAGGGCAAGATGTTTGCAGGCTGAGGAGGAGGAGAAGAGCTCTGAATACAATATTGCACCCACCTAGGCCTTCAGGGAACACTTCTTCTACCCCCACGACAGCCAGAACCAGTATCTGGGGTGGCTACAATTCACCAAGGGGGTGGTGACTGAACTGTTGCACCTCTTCCAAAAGAGCTTGCAGCTCCCCAGCTGGGTGAACATAAGAAATAGGTGCAGAAATTGGCCATTCAGCCCATCAAGCTTGCTCCACTACTCAGTAAGCTCATGGCTGATTTGATTGTGGCCTTAACTCCACTTTCCTGACTGTTCCCCCATAACCTTTGACTCCCCTGTCAATCAAAAATCTGTCTATATATATTCAGTGACCCAGCCTCCACTGCTCTCTGGAGAAGAGAATTACAAAGGCTAATGACCCTCTAAGAGAAGAAATTTCTCCTCATCTCCGTCTTAAATGAGAGAGTCCTTATTCTGAAACTGTGCCTCCAAGTTCCAGATTCCTCATGAAGGGAATCATCCTCCCAGTATCTACCTCGTCAAATCCCCTCAGAATCTTAAATGTTTCAATAAGATCACCTTTCAATCTTCCCAATTCGAATGAATGCAGGTCTAAACTGCTGAATTTTTCCTCATAAGACAACCCCTTCATCCCGGCAATCAATCTAGTGAACCTTCTCTGAGCTACCTCCAATGCAAGTGCGCCCCTCTTGAAGTAAGGGACCTACACTGTACACAGTAACCTAGGCATGGTCTCATCAATGCTCTGTTCAGGTGTAGCAAGACTTCCCTACTTTTATATTCCATCCTCCTTGCAATAAAGGCCAACATTCCATTTGTTTTCCTAATTACTTGCTGTACCTACATATTAACTTTCTGTGATTCATGGCCAAGGACACCCAGACCCCTCTGTACTTCAGAGTTCTGCAGGCCCTCTCCATATAAATAATATTCTGCTTTCTTATTCTTTCCTTCAAAGTGGACAATCTTAATTTTTCCTCCATTATTCTCCACCTGCAAAATTTTTGTCTACCAATTTAACCTGCCTATGTCCCTTCACAGACTTTGTGTCCTCCTCACAACTTGCTTTCCTACCTATCTTTGTATGGTCAGCAAATTGAAGATGGCATTGCCAGTGGTCATTTCAGTCACTGTTGCCCTCAATCTCTATGCTTCAGGATCTTTCCAGGCAGGAACCAGTGATATTGCTAACAATTCTCAGTTCATCATGCATCACTGCATCAGGGAGGTTGCAGAAGCCCTCCACACAAGGAGAAGGGGTTTCATAGTCTTTCTCAAAAAGTCTGTGACCTTTCCAGGATTGCAGGATTCCAATTGGTGCAGGGAACCATCGGTTGAGCCCATGTGGCTCTGCTGGTGGAACACCTCAATAGAGAAACAGCCAGAACCACAAAGAGTTCCTTCCACTCCCTTAACATATGGTCTGCAACACTGTACAGAGCTACGTGTTGATCAATGCTCCTAGCAGCAGCCACAATGCTTTTATCCTGCTCAAATCACCCCTCCCTGCTAGACCAGAGGCTGGCTGCCTGGTGATGAGCGCTACCCATCCTACACATGCTCATGACTCCTTTCTGTCACCTGACCACATGTCGACACGTACACAATGAGAGTTATGCTACCACCAGGAACATCGGAGAGTAAACCATCAGCATTGTAAAACAATGGATAGAATTTTCCAGCCCCTCATGGCAGGACCAGTGAGCTATTGAAATTCCCGTTCACATCAGTGGGACTGGAAAATCCCACCGGCGTGAGGGGCTGGAAAATTCCATCCAGTGGTTCTGCTGCCTTCAATACTCAGCAGAGCAGGTCTCCAAGTTTTTGATGGCCTGCTGTGTTCTATACAACATGGTTCTTATAATCGTGTGGCCCTTTGGTCTTTGGCAAGCGCCTCAAGTGGAGGAAGAGGAGGGGGACGTAAAAGAAGATGAGATGAGAGTGACTTCCTTTGATATCATGGCAGCATTTGATCAAGTGTGGCATCAAGGAGCCCTAGCAGAACTGGAGTCAATGAGAATCAGGAGGAAAACTTTCCGCTGGTTGGAGTCACACCTAACACAAAGGAAGATGGTTGTGGATGTTGGAGGTCAGTCATCTCAGTTCCAGGACATTACTGCAGGAGTTCCTCAGGGTAGTGTCCTAGGCCCAACCATCTTCAGCTGCTTCATCAATGACCTTCCTTCCATCATGAGTTCAGAAGTGGGGATGTTCGCTGATGATTGCACAATGTTCAGCACCATTCGCGACTCCTCCGATACTGAAGCAGCTGATGTCCAAATTCTGCAAGACCTGGACACCATTCAGGCTTCGGCTGATAAGTGGCAAATTACATTCATGCCAGTCAATGACCATAACCAACAAGAGAGAATAACCATTCTTGGCATTCAATGGCATTACCCTTGTTGAATCCCCCACTATCAACATCCTGGGGTTACCATTAACCAGAAACTGAACTTGACCAGTCATATAAATACTGTGGCTATAAGAGAAGGGCAGAGGCTGGGGATCCTGCAGCGAGTAACTACCTCCGGACTCCCCGAAGCCTGTCCACCATCTACAAGGCACAAGTCAGGGTTGTGGTGGAATACTCCCCACTTGCCTGGATGATTGAATCTCTAACAATGCTCAAAAAGATTGACACCATCTAGGACTAAGCAGCTTATTTGATTGGCACCCCATTCACAAACATTCACTCCCTCCATCACCGCTGCACAGTGGCAGCACTGTGTACCATCTACAAGATGCACTGCAGCAACTCACCAAGGCTCCTTCGACAGCACCTTCCAAACCCATGACCTCTACAACCTAGAAGGACAAGGGCAGCAGACACTTGGGAACACTGCCACCTGGATGCTCGTCTCCAAGCCACACACCATCCTGACTTGGAAATATATCGCCGTTCCTTCAGTGTTGCTGATTCAAAATCCTGGGACTCGCTCGCAGTCCTGCGCGTGTCCAACAACACGTGAACTGCAGTGGTTCAAGAAGGCAGCACAGCATCATCTTCTCAAGGGCAATTAGGGGTGGGCAATAAATATTGGCCTAGCCAGTGATGTCCACATCCTGCAAAAGAATAAAATAAAAGAGGAAAAGGAAGAGGAGGAGGAAGGGTGGAGAGATCCAGAAGTCATGGCTTCCCCCAGGCTGCCATATGCTGTAATCAGACTCCAGTTCCCCCAAAAACATCTCCACAACACCGTTACTCTACAATTACCCATCTTTCCATTCCTCTGCTACAGACTAACACAGCGCCCTCTTGGCCAAAAACCTGAAATAAAAAAACTTTATGCAACAACACTTGAAGGACAGCAGAATTGTGCTCAGCCAAGTGGAATGCCCATCCTGTGGTATGTGGGGAGTCGTGGACCCTTCTCGTGACCCAGATGAGCCCATGTGCAGGAAGTGTCACCGGCTGCACAAGCTTGAGTTCCATGTTTCAGAGTCTGGAGTCACTGAGGTGCTTCCGTGAGGAAGAAAACTACAGGATAGCACATTCAGAGAGGTGGTCACACTGCAAGTTAGGGGCAAGCCGGCCGATAGGGAATGGGTGACTGCCAGGCAGTCCAAGAGAAACAGGCAGGTAGTGCAGGAGTCCCCAGAGGTCCCGCTCACTAACCGGTTTTCCATTCTGGGTATTGGTGAGGGTGATGGATCCTTGGAGGAGTGCAGCAAGAGCCAAGTCAGTGGCACCATGGGTGGCCCAGCTGCACAGGAGGGAAGGAAGAAGAGTGGAAGGGCAGTACTGATCGGGGATTCTTTAATCAGGGGAGCAGACAGGCGTTTCTGTGGCCATCAGCATGACTCCAGGATGGTTTGTTGCCTCCCTGGTGCTCGGGTCAAGGATGTCACAGAATGGCTGCAGGACATTCTTGTGGGGGAGGGCGAACAGCCAGAGGTCGTGGTCCACATTGGTATTGACGCCATAGATAGGAAGGGGGATGTGGTCCTGCAATTGGAATTTATGGAGCTAGGTAGAAAATTAGCAAGCAGGACCTCCAAAGTAGTAATCTCCAGATTACTCCCAGTGCCGTGTGCCGGTGAGTACAGAAATAGGAAGATAAGACAGATGAATGTGTGGCTAGAAAGATGGTGCAGGAGGGAGGGCTTTAGATTCCTGGGACACTGGGCCTGGCTCTGGGGGAGTTGGCACCTGTATAAGCCAGACGGGTTGCATCTGAACAGAGTCGGGACTGAGTTCCTTGTGGTTTGTTTTGCTAATGCTGTTGGGGAGAGCTTAAACTACTCAGCAGGGGTGTGGGAACCAGGAGAGAATATTAGAAAGTAATGCCAGGATGCATGGAATGTTGGGAGAGGCAGATAGCAGTAAAATAGAGAAGAGCAAGTTAATAGATGGAGTGGGAGTAAGGGAGCAAGTAATGGAGTCCAAATCAGATTTACACTCTATGTAGGTGATGCACGGTCTATAGTTAATAACATTGGGGAGTTACAGGCACAGATTGCCTTGTGGGATTATGATGTCGTGGTGATAATGGAGACCTGGTTTAAGGAAGCGCAGATCTGGGTGTTAAATATTCCTGGTTACAAAGTGTTCAGAAAAGATGGGAAAGGGAAAAAGGGAGGAGGGCTGGCATTTTTGGTTGAGAGTATTGCAGTACTGGAGAAAAAGGATGTGTCAGAGGATTCAAGGACAGGATCGATTTAGCTAGGGCTAAGGAATAAGAAGGATGAAATGACATTGCTCGGTGTAATATATAGACCACCAGCTAGTGGGAAGGGTATAGAAGAACAAATCTGCAAGGAAATTACAGAGAGGCGTAAACATCATAGAGTAGCTATAATGGGGGACTTTATTTACCCGTATATAGACTGGGATAATGGTAGCGTAAGGGGTGAGGGACAAGCGTTCCTAGATTATGTTCAGGAGAATTTCCTACAGCAGTATGTGTCCAGTCCAACAAGAAAGGAGGCGCTACCAGGCCTGGTTCTTGGGAATGAGGTGGGCCTAATAGATCAAGTGACAGTGGGGAAACATTGAGGGGACAGTGATCATTCTATCATAAGGTTTAGGATATTGGTCAATCCAGAGTAAGAATAATCAACTGGCAGAGAGCGGACATCAATGGGGCAAGAGCGGAGCTGGGTTGGATAGACTGGATCCAAAGGTTGGCGGGAAAAACGGTAGCTGAACAATGGGCTACCTTCAAAGAGGAGAAGGTTTGGGCACAGTCAAGGTATGTTCCCTCAAAAGGGAAGGGTAGGACAAACAAATCCAGAGCTCCCTGGATGACAAAGGAGATAGAAAATAAGTTAAAGGAGAAAAAGTGTGCTTACGACAGATGTCAGGTAGCAAATACAATTGAGAACCAAGCTGAACACAGAAGGTTTAGAAGGGATGTGAGAAAACAAATATGAGAAGCAAGGAGGGATTATAAAAAAGACTGGCAGCTAACATAAAAGGAAATCCCAAAGTATTCTATAAGCACATCAAAAGTAAAAGAATGGTAAAAAGAGGAGTGGGGCCGATTAGGGACCAGAAAGGGGATTTAGATATAGAGGCAAGAGGTATGGCTGAGGTGTTAAATGAATACTTTGCATCTGTCTTTACCTACGAGGCAGATGCTGCCCAGGCCATGGTGACAGAGGAGGAAACCCAGTCAGGAGAAGGGTTTAAAATTGATAAGGAAGGGTTATTGGATAAGCTGTTGGTGCTTAAAGTTGATAAGGCACCGGGACCGGATGAGATGCATCCAAGAATATTGAAGGAAGTGAGAGTGGAAATTGCAGAGGCACTGGCAATAATCTTTCCAAGTTCCCTGGATTTGGGGGAGGTGCCGGAGGACTGGAGAATTGCAAACATTAAGCCCTCGTTCAAAAAAGATTGTAAAGATCTGCCCTGCAAATATAGACTAGTCAGTTTAACTTTACTGGTGGGAAACTTCTAGAAACAATTATTCGGGATAGAATTAATGGTCACATGGAGAAATGTGGATTGATTCGGAAGAGTCAGCATGGATTTGTTAAAGGAAAATCACGTCTCACTAACTTACTGGAGTTTTTTGAAGAGGTAACAGAGATGGTTGATGAGCGCAAGGCCATTGTTGTGGTGTCTATGGACTTCCGAAGGCTTTCGACACAATGCCACATAACAGACTTGTGAGGAAAGTTATAGGTCATGGAATAAAAGGAACAGTAGCAACATAGATACAAAATTGGCTGAGGGATAGGAAACAGAGAGTAAGGGTTAATGAAACTTTTTTGGGTTGGAGGAAGGTTTGTAGTGGAGTTCCCCAAAGGTCGCTGTTGGGACCCTTGCTTTTCCTGATATATATAAATGATCTAGATCTTGGTGTGCATGGGACAATTTCAAAGTTTGCAGATGACACAAAACCTGGGAGATTTGTAAACTGTGAGGAGGACAGTGTAGAACTTCAAAAGGACATTGACACATTGGTGGAGTGGGCAGATTGGTGGCAGATGAAGTTCAATGTGGAGAAGTGTGAGGTGATACACTTTGGTACAAAGAACATGGAGAGACAGTATAAAATGAAGGATACTTTTCTAAAGAGTGTGCAAGAGCAGAGAGACCTGGGTGTATATATACACAAGACATTAAAGGTGGCTGGACAGGTAGAGAGAGCTGTTTCTAAAGCATACACTATTCTAGGCTTCATGAATAGGGGCATGGAATATAAGAGCAGGGAGGTTATGATGAACTTATATAAGACACTGGTTAGACACTAGCTGGAGTACTGTGTACAGTTCTGGGAAGGATGTGAATGCATTGTAGAGAGTGCAGAAGAGGTTTACTAGAGCAGAACCTCCTTCCCTCTACACCAAATTTCCAAGTTAGCACTTGTATCTCAAAGCACCCTGTCCTTGGCTCACTCTGGGCTCCCTACTAATCTGCTGGAGCACAGATTGCTGGACTGCCTTGTGAGCTCAAGTCCCTTTGTGCACTGAGATCCACAGCCACGATGGCAGCAGCCTGAGCCTGCGTTGCAGTAAGGATGGACCTTGTAACTCCATTCTGGTCTTGTCTCACTTGGATTTTGGGAGGCTTCTGCCTCTGTTGCAATGGAAGCTGAGATATTGGCCACTGGACACTGTATTGTGGCTGAGTCCACAAGTACTGTCATGAAGTTGACTATCACTTTCTCATTGGAAAGAATGGGCTCCAAGCTATGCCTGTGCCAAACTGATCAATAGGCCCAGTTACAGGCCTGAAAGTGTACTAAGCATCTCTGTGTACATGTCCATCAGTGTTTTCCTGTAAGTTATCCCATTGAAGTTCTCATCTGAACCCTTTGCTGCAGACCTCTTGTGTCACCTTACCATTCAGGGATTTGGCACACAAACTATCCTATCCCCCGGCCTGGCAGCAGCCCACTTGTGCCCATGCTGATCCCGCCCCTCTATGCTATCCTCTAATGCATGTGCGGTGCCAGTATCTGAGGCGGTGTCTGTTCAAGTCAGATCAACTGATGCATGCTCTTGCTCGAGCCCATCATCTTGAGCCTGTACTTGCTGGTCAGATGCCAGTTCTTGGTTACCCGAAAGCATAATTGCAGAAAGTGGAGGGTTGAGGTGAGGGTGGATGGGGGTGGGTAGAAAATAAGAGTTCCATGATCACAGCTTCTACAGCTACACTTCTTACCAGTTTGAGAGATGAGGCTGAAGTGGGATTTGATGTTTAAGATGCTTACGGCTGGAACATACACTCTCACCCTGAATGTTCTTGACAACAGGCTTGCAAACAGCCTCAGTGACAGCACTGTCTCCTGTAAGGGGCACAGGAGAAGCAGGGATAACAGGTCTCCTGTCAGTTTTCTACTGCTTTCTCCTGTTAAATGGCACCTTGTTCTTCAAGAGGCAGAGAAGAGTGTCAGTGAATGTATTGCAATGTGTTTTAGTGACGTGGCTGTCATAGCCAAATAGCTGTAAGTATGGGGAAGCTGTGAATTGTGAATGTGAGTCTTGCAGCAGTGAGGGTGAGGTGGAGCGTAGGATTATTTGGCATGAGTTGTGCCTGCTACAGTTTGCTGATTGTGAGTGATGGGGGCTGTGGTGCATTGCTCGATCTGCGAGGTCGGCGATGTAGTGGAGAAGTGTCATTTGAAGATGTATTCACTGACTTTGACAACTCGCATAAGGTCATTGAACTTTTTGCAGCACAGGTGCTCAGGATAACGCACCCGGCAGGGCTCCCTGCTTCCATTCCCATCGCAGCATTTGTCCTGAATCCCTGTGGAAATGTGACCACTCTCCTCCATTCCACCTCCGAAATCAAGGCCTTTAGCATCATATCAGAAAACGTGGGCAGTTCATCTCTGGCCAATTGCTCCACTGCTACTCTCAATGCTGCTGGGAAACACTTTTGGAGACAGTTCCACCATTTATTGCAGCCAAAGTGCACCTCCTTTTTAAGAGGTGTAGGTGGCCTTTAAGAAGTGCAGGCTAGCCATGTGCTGGCCCACATACAAGCTTCAGCCCCTGTTGAGTGTGCAGCCACTCAGCAGTTTGTTTAGTCCTGGGCTGAAAGCTGAAATCATAGCGTTTGTGTGTTTCTTGTATCACCTCGACTAGGCACTTGGTAATTACACATCAAAATCACTGTGTCAGAAAACTGGCACTGTGCGAAGTTACCTTAAACTTATATTCTTGGACTACTTTGCACAGTTTGAGGCACTGGAGAAAACGCAAAAAGGTTTGCAGGTTTTACATCAGGACCTGCCTGATCACAAACCCAGAGACTCCATTCCCCATGCAAACTGATTCCAGGACAGCCAACAGTGGTCACAGAGCCTGAGGCCACACTCCAAGTACTCACTGGCCTCAGGACACTTCCACCAGTAAACCAGATCGTAGGAGCCTGTCCTAATGTTCTTAAGTTCTCACTACAATACTCCTGGAATCATTGGAATACTCCTTCAGTGCTCCTAGACTCTGCCAACTTGTTAAAGTGTTGTTAAATCCTGAAATGCCATGCAAGTACTGCCAGATTCTGGGTCCATATCCCAATGTTGTCAGAGCCCAGCGCCAGCCCAGTGTTGATGCCAGCCATGTCTCAGTGGTAGCATTCTCACTTGTGCCAGGAGGCCATATATTCAAGTCCCACTCTAGAGACTTGAGCACACACTTCATGCTGACACTCCAGTGCAGCGCTGATGGAATGCTGCACTGTCAGAGCTGCCAACTTTCACATGAGCAGTTAAAACTGAGCCCTGACCCGTCCTCTCAAGTGGGCATAAGACCCCCATTGTCAATATTTGAAAAAGAGCAGGAGAGTTATCCCCACTATTCTGGTCAGTATTTATTCCTCAACAAACATCACTGAAACAGCTTAGCTGATCATTATCACATTGCTATTTGTGAAATCCTGCTATGCGCAAATTGGCTGCTGTGTTTCTTACATTGTAATGGTGACTACATTTTGAACAAGTAATTGATGGGTTTTAAAATGATTTGGGATGTCCTAAAGTCAGGAAAGTCACTCCGCAAATGAGAGTCCTTTCCTTTCTCATTGGAAATATTACTTGGCACAACAATTGTGTTCTTATTAAATCTCCTGAGCAGTGTCACCAGAGTTCTGTATTAATTATCAGTGTTACACTTCAAAAGTTCAATAAATGAGTTGTCCTTAGTGCCTTTGCTAAATATTCAAAGCTGTTAAAGAAGAAGAAATAAATACTCGTGTTGATATAGCACTATAACACCTCAGGAACATTTCAAAGTTCAGACAAAGGGCAACATTTATTACTGCCATGCTCTCAGTAGGAAGCCACACTCAGAAGCAATCAGCACGAGAGTGCGCTAGTATTATCTCTGACACCCCTGTCTAGATCACAGTCATTTTATGTGAGTAAATGTGCAGACATATTGCTCATAGTGAGATGGCATGATGAGCAATAAGAACATAAAATAAAAACTGTGAGAAACAGGAGAAGGAGTAGGCCCTATGACCCTTTGAGCCTGCGGCGCCCATTCAACAAGATCATGGCTGATCTGATCTTGGCCTCACCTTCACTTCCTCCCATAACCCTTGATTCCCATAGAGTTCAAAAGTCTGTCCAACCCAGCTTTGAATATATTCAGTGACCCAGCTTCCACTGCTCCCTGGGAAAGAGAATTCCAAACGTTCACAACCCTCTGAGAGAAGAAATGTCTCCTCATCTCCACCTTAAATGGGAGACCCCTGATTCTGAACCTATCCCCCCTAGTTCTAGATCCCCCACAAGGGGAAACATCCTCTCAGCATCCGACCTGTCAAGCCCCTTCAGAATCTTATATTTTCAATAAGGTCACCTCTCATTCTACCAAACTCCAATGAGTGTAGGCCCAACCTGCTCAAGCTTTCCTCATAAGGCAATCCCTTGATTGCAGGAATAAACCTAGTGATCCTTCCATGGACTGCCTCCAATGCAAGTTTAAGCCAAAACTCTACAGTGCCCTAGGTGTGGTCTCATCAATGCCCTGCACAGTTGTAGCAAGACAGCCCTACTTCCATATAGGGAATCATTGACCAGTTAACTTGCTTCTGATAGTGTTGCCTAAGGGAGGAATGTTGGCTGGGAGAATTTCCTGTTTTACCTCGGTGCTGTCCTGGAACCTTCAAAGCTCATGTGAGCCATTAAAATAGGCAGTTGGAAAATCAGCTCAATGACTGCAAAGGAAATATCATTTTTCCAATATTACTGTGGGATACTGTAAAGCAGGCTTGTGGGGGCTGTGTGTGTGTTTGTATGTGTGTGACTGATTTAATTAAACCAACAATCAGACTGCAAGGTTTATATCATCAAAGTGTTAGGTGTAAAAGCAGACATTTTGAGGTGGAAATGGACAAGCTAAGATGGGATACAACATGAATAGGGATTTACATTAGAAGATAAATGAGGAATTGAGTTTTTAGCTGTTGAATTTCAAAGAGAAAGAAAAGGAAGTTTTACAACTGGCAAAGATCATAAATGAATAAAGCAAAATTCTTAAGTTTTCTTTCCCAAAAAGTGGTAACCATAAAAGCAACATGAAAGATTTTTATATTCTGGGAAAGGTAACTTCCAAAGAAAGTTAAGAACCATGGGTTTAAAGTGAAAGAGAAAAAAAACATATTTAAGGAAAGATTGAAAGCTGTATGATGTGTGGCCATATGAGATCTTGAAGAATGTGCTGTGCGAAGACAGACCTGTGAAGGAAGGAGCCTCTAGCCACCCCAGAGAAGTATCTGGTTGTTCCAGAAAGCAAAGCTTTATTACAAGCCTTGGTTTTCCATGGTTGAGTGAGAGGGAGTAAGAAGACCTGTGAGATACCTCCCCCATAGCAACAGTGGGTGCCCTATGGTAATATTACTGGGTGTTTATAGATTAAAAATTTATAGGGACTGTTGCCTGGAAAAGGGCATTTATTTGTCAGTCTAGGTAAATAGAAATCTTTGGGGAAATGTTGTAAGACTAAATTTAATTGTGTGACTGCAATCTTGTGTGTTTTAAGTTTCCTTTTCTTTTATTAATATACATTTTAATTTAATATTTAAAATCTCTAAAAGTGGTAGTGGAATGTTTACATCTGACTTCAGTGCACAGACCCTCTCATAATATAAAGCAAATTGCAAATCATTGTGATAGCTTGACCAAGTTTCCCTTTGGGATTTGGTCAGCGGCAATTGCCACCTGCCATATCATGACAAAACTGGGGGCTCCTTGCGGGATTTTAAAAACTCCTTGATTGGCTTGGAGTTGGTGAAAATGAAGGCTAAGATTGTGAGAGGAATACTGAACTTAGGAGTTGGTGCTGAGGGACTTTAAAGTGGTTACACTGCAAACAAGGCTTTAGCAATTGCTCAGACTTTTCTGGGAATGGAAGATGTAACCCTGATTGGCTTACAAAAAGCAACCAAGGCTCAGTTAACAGAATTGGTGGATAAGTTGCAGGTAGGATTAACTGCAGGGACTAGGAAAGCAGACATAATTGAAGTAATAGCGTAGCATTTGAAATTGCAAGGGAAACAAGACCACATTCTCCAAAGGGTGGGTCACTTGAATTGGCTAAGATTTAGTAAGTTTGAAATAAAAAAAAACTTGAATTGGAGGCAAAAGAAAAAGAAACAGAAAGAGAACGAGAATTTAAAAGGGAGCAAGCAGAAAGGCTGGAGAGAGACAGGAGACAAGAAAGGGAATTAGAAATGGAGAAGTTAGCAATGGAGGCCAGGATTTTCCCCTCGGCGATTTGGGGGCAGGGCCCGCTCACCGAGGGGAAAATGACGCGGGATGATGTCGGGAGGAATCCCCGACGTCATCCCGGTCCATTTAAATTTTTAGGAAGGCAGGCGGACAGTGAAATCAGCTGTCCGCCCGCCGACCTGTCAATGGCGAATTGAAGCCATTGACAGGCTCATTAAAGTAATTAAAGACCTGCCTGTCCAAGCTTAAGGCTGGTGGGCAGGCCAGGAGTCCCAGCGGGCTCCAGATTATTCATGAAACTTCATCCACTGGCGGGATGAAGTTTCATGTCCGTATTGTTAAACGTTAATAAAGTTTATGTGGTCTTTATTAACATGTCCCATCTCGTGTGACATTGTCACATGAGGGGGACATGTTAATAATTTTTTAATGTTTCTACTTTTAATGTTCTTGACACTGTCAGTATTCTCCCTGAGACAGGACTTTGTGCGAAAGAGAGCACTTTGACAGCTGGGGATTCCCTCCCCCCCCCACACAGGAAGTGCATAGCGCTTCCTGTCGGACAGGCCACTGGGTGGGCCTTAATTGGCTCTCCCATTTAAAATGGTGGCGGGCCCCGTTTCAGTGGCGGGGGTCAGCTGCCCGCCCACCGCCGAGCCGGTGGGGCCCGCACGCCCACCAAGGGCAAAATTCTGCCCAGAGGAAAGAGAAAAGGAGAGAAAGAGAATACAAACTTAAAAGGCTGGGCTTTAAAAAAGAGACCTCAGATGTTGAGGAAGGTTCTGATGATGAAGTGACCACCTTCAACACAAAACCTAGTTGCGATATATTTAAATTTGTGCAAACTCTCCTGTGGTTTGAGGAAAGTGATGTAGAGGCATTCTTTATTTCATTTGAGAAGAAAGCTAAGCAAATGGAATGGCCTAAAGGAATCTTGCCATTGCTTTTACAGAGTAGGTTGGTTGGTAGAGCTCATGAGGTACATGCATCACTGTCAGAAGGAGTGTCTGCGGATTATGGTGTAGTAAAAAAGGCTATTCCGAGTGCTTATGAGTCACTTCCTGAGGCATGGAGGCAGACATTTTGGAATGTAAGGTAGCAGCCTAGACAGACTTACATTATGCTTGAAAGAGTAAAACAATGTCGTTTTGACCATTGGATATGGGCATTAAAGGTGGATCAACATATAAAATAAAAACAGAAAATGCTGGAAAAGCTCAGCAGGCCTGACAGTATTTGTGGAGAGAGGAACAGAGTTAAAGTTTTGAGTCCGCACGACTCTTCTTCAGAGCTGTGAAGAACTGTTTAATCTTTCCAGCATCCACAGTATTTTGCTTTTATCTTAAAAGATAACATATGCAGCTCTTAGAGAAGTAATTCTATTGGAAGAATTTAAAGATTCATTTCTTTCAGTAGTTAGAACTCATGTGGAAGAACAGAGGCTTAAAACGGCTAGGCAAGGAGCAGAGATAGCTGATGATTATGAGCTGGTCCATAGATCAAAACCTTTTTTTTGACACCCCTTTAAATCTGAGAAGGATAGAAGGTGGGAAGGTGAAAGGAAGGCAGGTAGTCAGGGAAGAGATGAAACGGTTGGGAATTATCAGGAAATTTCTCCTCAGACCAGAAAGGAAGGTGCTGTGGGGGGATGTGACACTCAAAGGCTTAACTGTTTCCATTGTAATAAGGTTGGGCACGCAAAGTCAACATGTTGGAGGTTACAGGGAAAACCTATTGCGGTAATTGGAACACAGAAAAGTTCTGGAAATAAGAGTAATATTGGCTCAGAGATCCAGAGGCAAGAGAAACCAGTGTTTTGTGCACAGACGGAGCAGGAAGAATCAGTGGTAGCTAAAGAAGTGGAAGTGTGTTCACAACTTACCCAAGGGAGTTCTGAAGGGCAGATTATATAGGTGTTTAGAGATTTTACATGTGAAGGGGAAGTCTATCCATGTGTACAGGGTGGAGTAGGTAAAGATATCAAAATTTTAAGGGACACGGGGACTAGTCAGTCGTTAATGTTATGGGATAGTGCTATTTGTTGTCCAGAGGGGTATTTGTTGTCCAGAGGGCAGGCACGCACAAAAGTTGGATGCCCGCCCGCCGAGCGAAATATTGCGTGAGTGCGCGATGATGTTGGGACGCTTGCCGGAGTCATCTCAGGCAATTTCACACCCGAACAGGTCAGGCACACACCTGCCTGGTCAACGTAAAATTCATCCCAATGTGTTAATGGGGAAATGGACACCTCCTCATGTTCCGGCAGGTGAAAAAGGGGGCGGTAGTACATCAAATAGTAACACCAACTGGATACAGTAATTAAGTATTAAGAGTGGCTCAATAAATTCCAGTAGCTGGACATGTAGGAGTTAGAAAAACTCAGACTAAAATACAAAAACATTTCTATTGGCCTGGACTGCATAAAGATGTAGTCAAGTTCTGTTGAACATGTCACACATGTCAGGTGATAGGGAAACCTCAATCAGTAATTCAACCTGCACTTTAATTCTGATTCCAGCCTTTGAGAAGCCTTTTACCGGGGTCCTTATTGATTGTGTAGGGCCCGTCCCTAAGACCAAAAGAGGAAATCAGTACTTGCTGACAATCATGGATGTGACCACTAGATTTCCAGAAGCAATACCTTTACGAAATATTACAGCAAAGAGGATTTGACCAAATTCTCTACAAGGTATGGGTTACCAAAAGAAATACAGTCAGATCAGTGTTTGAATTTCATGTCACAGCTGTTTAAGGAAGTAATGAACAGCATAGGCATAAAGCAGTTTAAGTCCTCAGCCTATCACCCTGAATTACAGGGGGCTTTAGAGAGATGGCATCAAACTTTAAAGACTATGATGAGACAATATAGTCAAGAATACCCACAGGACTGGGACTGAGTGATTCTGTTCTTGTCCTTTCCTATTAGGGATGCCCCTAATGAATCAACAAGGTTTAGTCCTTTTGAGGTAGTCTATGGATATGAGGTCAGACATTAGGAATCGTGTGACAAGTAACTCACCTCCTGACTCCCTAAAGCCTGTCCAACATTTACAAGGTACAGGTCAGGAGTGTGTTGGAAAACTCTCCACTTGCCTGGATGAGTGCAGCTCCAACAACACTCAAAAAGCTTGAAATTGTCCAGGACAAAGCATCCTGCTTGATTGGCACCACATCCACAAACATTCATTCCCTCCACCACCGAAGCACAGTAGCAGCAGTGTGTACCATCTACAAGATGCACTGCAAGCATTCACCAAGGCTGCTTCGACAGCACTTTCCAAACCCATGACTACTACCATCTAGAAGGACAAGGGCAGCAGATAGATGGGAACACCAACACCTGGAAGTTCCCCTCCAAGTCACTCACTATCCTGACTTGGAAATATATCATCTTTCCTTCACCGTCGCTGGGTCAAAATCCTGGAACTCTCTCCCTAACAGCACTGTGGGTGTACCTACACCACATGCACAGCAGCGGTTCAAGAAGGCAGCTCACCACCACCTTCTCAAGGGCAACTAGGGATGGGCAATAAATGCTGGCCCAGCCAGCGAAGCCCACATCCCATGAGTGAATTAAAAAAGAGTAAGGGGATCACTCAAGTTGATTCAGGAGAAATTAACGGGTCAAAGTTCGGAAACTGCCCTCCTGGATTATGTGACAAAATTCAGAGAAATATTGACCAGAGCCTGTGAGTTGTCTAAGGAACATTTAAAGATATCACAGCAAGTGATGAAGACAAGTGCAGATAGGAGGGCACAGGGTCATAGTTTTGTTGCTGGAGAAAAGGTGTTAGTCTTGCTGTCACCCGTCATATCATAACAGGACTCACCCGAAGAAATAGAACATCAACAATGAGTCACTCCCCGTGGGACCCCTTCACCACATGGGCTGCGGTTGTTCAGGGAGAAGTCTCATCTAGCACCACTTTCTCAGGGTAGGCAATAAATGTGGATTTGCCTGTCTCACCCATTAACCAAGAACAAGCATAAATGAACTGTCATTTCAAAGCTGCAATCTGATCTTGGAGATTATGGGCTACATTTTAACAGGAGCTGAATGAAGAACCCAACCTCATGCTGGCAGGTGATAGGACCCTGGGGTGGCATTTTACCTGCGACGGCCAATTAACAGACAGCTGCCGGGATCACCATCCAGTTGAGAATGTCGGCCCACCTCCCATTGCTGCCGACCCAATCAAATGGGCAGCCTTGCCAGCGCCAGCATTAGAGGTGGCATCTCCATAATGAGGCACCCTCAAAAACAAGATAAGTGGCGGGGGGGTTGGATGTCACCTTCAGGCGATGGTTCCATAGCCGTGAGGGTAGCTATTGCTGCCAGGGTGCCTTCTGGGGGCCGTGGAGCAGCCATAAAAGAGGGCACATCCTCTTAAACCCACTGGGAGTCCGCCAGGATCTTCCCATATGGCAGCGGCCCCTCCGCCACCATCAAAATGCCAGTGGGGGTGGGAAGTGGCCCTTAATTGGGCATTTAAGTGGCTCCCTGGTGGGCAGTAATGTACCCTGAGTTTGGGGAGACATTGGACTCCAATCCTGTTGCCTTCCGCTGCCAATTTGCCAGCCCTCCTGCCTCCCAGCCTGTGTGAAAGGGCTAGTAATATCCAGCCCTACATTTTAGGTTGCTCTATCATCGCTGTCACTTGTAAACTTTACAACAGGTTTAAAGAATGACTTGCATTGACATAGCACCTTTCATGACCTCAGGATGCCCTGAAACAATTTACAACCATTGCAATACTGTTGGTGTGTGGGTCATTTTTGTAACACATGAAACATGACAGGCGATTTGCGCGCAACAAGTTCCCAAAAACAACAGTGTGATACTCAGCTGTTCCCCTGGTGTTGGTTGATATTGAGCGTAACATGGGGAGAACTCTCCTGCTATTCTTGAAGTAGCGTAATGGGATCTTTTATACCTACCTGTGAGGACGGACAGGGCCTTAGTTTAACATCTTATCTGAAAGACAGCAACTCCAGAAATGTAGCACTCTCTCAGTACATTCCACAGGATTGTCAGCCTAGATTTTGTGTTCGGGTTTCTGGGACAGAATATGAAGCCACAATCTTTCCATTTGGAGATAAGAGTGCTGTAAACTGAAGTACAGCTAATATTTGCGTTGGGTGCTCTACAGTACTGAGGATGATGGATACACACCAAGAATCTGCAATTTCATTCTCTACCTATGTATAATCAATTGAAAATTATATCAAGGCGATAATGATAAAGGCCAGAGAAAACCACCCACTGTCTAAACTAACTGCTGTGCAGAAGTCATTGTATTACAGTCATAAGGGATGAAAGTCATGCATCACAGAGCAGTCTGAAACAAGCTTTAATCAAAGCTGTAGTTCTGAATAAATTGGCAAACTGTGCAAATAAATGGAAGCTTTGCACCCAGCTGTTCAATTGACGCTGTCAAGATTGAGAAATGTCTAACCGTACACATGGATCTCCGCTTACTTTCCCTATGATATCATTAACTTTCAGATAGAACCAGTCGATCATTAAACTGTGATTATAGACTGTAGTCATAGGCAAAGGCCAACTGCAGAAAAGCGAAGCTACCAGACATGTTTTCTTCATCATCTGGTTCTACTCTCGTCAATAACACAGTAAAGCAGCACGTACCAGGGGCCAAATCCTCAATTCAGCGTTTTCTTCTGCCATAGATGCCATCCAGGGCTGCATTAGCATCCCTGAAAAGTATGAGATTCTTTCAGATAATGGCGCCATGGAACCATTCACGGGAGTACTTGGGAAATCTCCCAAATTTCCATGTAATTTCATCAGCAAATTTATTGGTGCCTTTAGACAATACAATGCAGGCCAGTAGTCCTGAGCATGTGGGATCTACGCCCGACCTTATCAGCTCTGTTGTGAGGATCGCCAAAATCTAGAGTTTGGATCTGAGTACCTTTATCTTCATCACTGGGCAGAATCTTCACCTCGTCAGGCGGGTGCGCGCCCGACCCACTCGAGTGTAAATTGATGCGTGTTGATGTTGGGCGAGCGTCCCTATGTCAACGTGCAGTTGTGTGGTATTTTGTTCGGTGGGCGTGCGCCAGCGTCGGCAGCGCGCCCGCCGACAATTAAAAGGGCTATTTAAGGCCATCAAAAAGATAATTGAAGGAAATTTTTCATTGCCCGTCCTAACCTTACGGTTGGCGTCAGGCCAAAAGGCCAAGCGGCCTTTGCACTTTTTAGGGAACCTCACCCACGGGCAGGATGAAATTCCTAAAGCAAATAAAAAGAGTGAAAAATTTAAAATTGAATTAATACCATGTCCCTGCTCATGGGGCAGAGTCACATGAGGGGACATGGTTTTTTTAACATTTTTAATTTGTTTATTTTTTTTTTAAAAACTCTTCAGAGCGGCCTCAGGGAGATCCTCAAGTGCGCACTTGCAAAGTTTGTACTCACCCCACTCGCCCTCCTCCCCCCCTGCCCGCACAGAGAGCGTTTCACGCTAGACAGGCCTTAATTGGCCCACCAGCGTGAAATCGTCTTCCGGCCTCGATCAGGGGTAGCGGTCAGCTTCCCGACTGCCCCCGACTGCCCCCCGATCGCCCCTGCCTGCCCCCTGATCGCCCCTGCCTGCCCCCCGATCGCCCCTGCCTGCCCCCTGATCGCCCCTGCCTGCCCCCCGATCGCCCCCGCCTGCCCCCGATCGCCCCCGCCTGCCCCCCCATTGCCCAGCCTGCCCCTGATCACCCAGCTTGCCCCCCGATCGCCCCCGCCTGCCCCCCGATCGACATGCCTGCCCCCCAATCGCCCCCGCCTGCCCCCCGATTGCCCCCGCCTGCCCCCGATCGCCCCCGCCTGCTCCTGCCTGCCCCCGTTCGCCCCCACCTGCCCCCGCCTGCCCCCGCCTGCCCCCCCATCGCCCCCGCCTGCCCCCCGATCGCCCCTGCCTGCCCCCGCCTGCCCCCCGATCGCCCCTGCCTGCCCCCCGATCACCCAGCCTGCCTCACGATCGCCCCTGCCTGCCCCCCCATCGCCCCCGCCTGCCCCCCGATCGCCCCTGCCTGCCCCTGCCTGCTCCCCGATCGCCCCTGCCTGCCCCCCGATCGCCCAGCCTGCCCCCCCAATCGCCCCCGCCTGCTCCCCAATTGCCCCCGCCTGCCCCCCGATCACCCCCGCCTGCCCCCCCACGAGCCCACCCAACAAGGGCCAAATCTACAGAAAAAGTATCCCCCATAAAGTTCTTAACACAACTGAAAACCCCATACCACATTTATACATTATACTGCACTCTGAGCAGAAATGTAGCCTTGTGCTTCAAGTCCCAAATTCCTCCTAGCTTTAAGAGGATATCTTCTCCCTGTCCAACCAGGATGAATCTTCTGGTGTCCCTTTAAACAATGTCCCTTCACTCAGGTTGAATAACTGAATAGGCTTCCTGTAGCAAGGCACTCTTGGGTGACACCATGGTCTTTAACTGTCCACAATCCTCATTTCTTCAAACAGGGTTTCTGTCCTCACCAGCACCCTGCTTGGTTATTAGCTCAAAGTAGCCTTCTTTCTTCCTGCATGGCATAGCAGCATCCGTTGTGGGTCTTCTCCAAATCCTCTCTGTCTGACTGACTGACTGTTTCCAAAAAAACAACCGCCCTTTGTCTGTGAATCACTGTGTTAAGATGTTAAAACTTGCACCTTACTTTCAATAAGTCTTGAACTGGGGCATTGTCCCCATGGCAACAAAGTCACATGGGCTTGTCTCCAGGCAATCTTCATAGGAGGTCACATCCTCCTCTCCAAATTACTTCACCTTATTGTACACAGTACAATAAATACTGTACTGTTTGGAGCAGATAGACAGACAGTATGGAGCGAAGAGAAGAAAATCATTTTTTTTTGCTGTTCAGTTTAATTAAAGATTCAGGTTCAAACCTTTGGTTGAGGTAGCAGAGGGCAGTGTGGAACTGTAATCAGCATGGGTCAATGTGTCCAGGTGAAGAGAGGGAAGAGCAAACACTAAAAGCAAATTCAAATATGATTAGGATCTTCCAGTTAGTTTTGGATTGTAAATGCATTTCTTTATTCATTTCTTATGAGGAATGGAATTCCTAGATTTTTATTGAAATTAGTTTGTTTTGCTAACGAGGTATGCCATTTGAAAATGGAGACCGCCCCTTGTTACTCGAGGGCTTGGTCTAACAGCAAACCTGTCATCAGTTCTGAGCATTCTAGGCTTTGGTAAACTTTTAGTTTTAAGAAACGAAATTGATCGAGAAACTTGAATTTCTGACTTTTAATTGGCTTTGGCTTCAAGAGAGGAGAGGGAAAGGGATGACTCTTTCACCAAGGCTCTTTCGTAACCCATGACCTCTACCACCTCGGACAAGGGCAACAGATGTATGGGAACACCGTCACCTGCAGGTTCCCCTCCAAGATATACCCCATCCTGACTAGGACGTTCCTTCACTGTCGCTGGATCAAAATCCTGGAACTCCCTTCCTAGCAGCACTAGGTGGACTGCAGCAGTTCAAAAAGGCAGCTCATCACCACCTTCTCAAGGGCAATTAGGGATAGGCAACAAATGCTGACCTAGCCAGTGATGACCACATGAAAGGATAATAAAAAACAATCACAGCAACTACTCAAACCTATTAAGTTCACACACTACAACAAGCTTGGAACGAAAAACATCATTAACATGCAGGCACCTCTGATTAGGACTGGCCCTTTCAGTGAATGTCCACTTCTTCTATGGCTTTTTGACCATTTTAAATAAAAAATAAATGACAGAAGCACATTATTCGGCGCACCAATTTGTGTCCAGGGATCCCCTGTATATAGCCTGACACAAAGACTGTAACTTGCAATGGTCTCCAATTGCAAACCATGAAGCTTTACTTGTGAATAGGAAACCACTGACCCAGTTCATTGTTTGTCAATTGTTTTGGCCGGTTCTGCAGTTAGTGTCAAAACAGTGCACAAAGGCGGAGGGAAGGAAACAAGATAATTCCTTTCATCACTGATGTCCCTCCTCCTCCTTACTGTTGCATCAGTACCTCCTACAGCCCGACATCCCGCTTTCTCCTGATTGTTATGCCTGCTGCACCATTGCTTCCATGATGACTGGGTCAGCTTCCTTTATTACCTCATTATCTTAATTTTATTGCACACAGTTGAAAATACTGAAGAACCTTTATCGAAACAGTGAGTGTCTAATTATCCGCGCAATGCAGACACTTTAAATCTTGAGTGCTCCATAAAATAAACCCTATTGTAATGAATAATTGAAAGCACAAAACTAAAAGAAAGAGGGTTTGTTCTGATACGATACTTGAAGTGAGTTTGTAGTGCAGTGACTGTTGTTATGTAGACTGGAGTAACAGCCACTTTGTGCACTGCAAGATGTCAGAAAATAGCAATGCTGCACAATATTTGTGGATGAGTAAAAAACCATTTGGCCTATTTTCATCCAGAATAATCCTGCATTCCTTCTATTGCTGCAATGAGTTAAATAATTCCAAGATCTTTACGTCCAGCTCTCTGTCGAAGTCTATTCCAAATGCTGATCACTGCGTGAAGTAGAGGGCAGAATGTAGGTGGGTATGCGCCCAACCCGATCAGATGTAAAATTGGGCGAGATGACGTCGGGCGAACGTCCCGACATCGCTCCATCTGTGCGCAATCTTCAGGTCGGTGGTGGCGCGTGGGTGTCAGTGCCCCGCCCACCATCAATTAAAAGGCCACTTAAGGCCATTAAGACCCCAATTGACCCCGATTTTACGTTGTCCTTGCGATTTTGCGTTCATCGCACGGTCAAAATGGGCAGGTGGGCAGCCCACTTTTTGCAAAACCTCATCCAAGGGCGGTATAAAAAAGGGTCAGCAGCATTGCCAGTGTGAGCAGTGAGGAGTTTAGGAGATAATTTGCTTCTGGTTGCTTATTTGAACTTGACAGCTTCATCTCAGTTCTGAGCTTCATTCTTAGCATTTCCAGGCTTCATTTCAGGACTCATTGGCGTCTCCAAGGGCCCCGGAGGATTTTGGCCATGTGGACCCTTCCGGGTATCAGACAGTCTTCTGTTACCCTGGGAATGGGGATTGTGGTCTCCGCTGGAGGCACCTCCTCTGAGGGGGAAGAGAGGGGCAGAAGGGAGAGGAGGCCGGGTGTCCCAATGCAGCTCCCAGGGGAGGGACCTGTGGGAGGAGAGGCGCAGACACAAGGGGCTCAGGGCCAGCAGGTAGTCCAAGGCGGAAGGGGCTGCAGAAGATGCCACTATCCTGCTGCCAGGGTTTACAGGCAGCGATGCAGCTACCTCAATATGTCCAAGGTTCAATGTTGAAGGAGGCTCCGCCTCTCCAGGGAGACTGTGACCTCCATTTGTCAGATAATTGGACCTGAGATCAGCTTTGACTGTGTGGGTGGACACCCCATGCCAGTGGCTCTGAAGGTCACAGTGGCCCTCAACTTCAATGCCTCCGGCTCTTTCCAGGGGTCAGTGGGAATCTTTGTGGAGTCTCCCAATCAGCTGTCCACAGTTGCATCAAGTTGGTGACAGAAGCTCTGTTCAGGTGGGTATTGACTTTCATTCATGTCCGTATATACGAGGCCAGCCAGGTTGAGCGAGCCAGAGGCTTTGCAGCGATTGCTGGGTTCCCCCGTGTCCAGGGTGCTATAGACTGCACACATGTGGCCATCAAGGCACCAGGGGGGTCAGCCGAGTGCCTTCGTCAACAGGAAGGGCTTCCACTCCATGAACATCCAGATAGTTTGTGATCCCAAGACACCGATTGTGCAAGCCTGCGCAAGGTACCCTGGCAACTCACATGACGCTTACATCCTCAGACACTCCCAGGTGCCGAGGCTCTTCAGTGCTCCAGCCTGACTGGATAGATGGCTGCTGGGTGACAAGAGCTATCCATTGATAAGGTGGCTTATGACGCCTCTCTGCCACCCAAGAACAGAGGAAGACCAGTGTTATAATAGGAGTCACGTCTCCACAAGGGCGGTGATAGAGAGGACCATACGTCTTCTGAAGGTGTGCTTCTGATGCTTGGACCATTCAGGGGAAGCACTACAATACCCCCCAGAGCAGGGGTCACTAATGTGGTTACATGTTGCGCTCTCCACAATCTGGCACTGACAAGGGGGGACCCACTGGAAGAAGTGGATCTTGAGACAGCTCCACAGGCCACAGAGGATGAACCCAGTAGTGAGTCAGAAGAGGAGCATGGTGAGGAGAACACTGAGGGTGTGGAGGCAGACCTCTGTATCCCTCAGGGAGGCAGGGGTACCAGAGACACTTTGATCCAAAACTCCTTCAGCTCGGCTGCCAAAGATCAGCTTCCACCTCAGGCCAGGGCTGCCACCTCCATCCCCGATGTCTGAAATGGCCCTTTCATTTGGACTCAAAGTCCACTCAGTGCCTGCGCAATAATGTTTAGAGCCACTCAGGTGCAGTGTGAGACATTGGTGTACCCTGCACCAAAAAAAAAGGTGAAACATGCTCAGGCCATTACAACAAAAGCAAAATTTATATAATTTTCACACTCAGAACAAATTAACATTACCATTTCTGGTGTTCATGCCCATACCAGTAAACATATAAACAAAACATTACAGAACAGAAGATCACCCGTGACCAGTCCCTCGTGCGCTCACGGTGCCTTAAAAATACGTTTGCGAGTGCTGCGTCTTGGTGCCCCCCTCCCTCGCTGTCAGTGGCATTGGAGGCAGCTGCTGACTCTGGTGTCCTGTTGGCCTTGATGTCCTTGGCAGTCGTCCTCTGGCCAGTGGAGCCTGTGCTGGCCCCGCCTGGGAGGGAGCGGCCAGTGCCACGGCTGGCATCTCCCCAGTCGCCGCAGCCTCATCAGATGCCACGGTCACTGGCAAAGGGGTGGAGGAGCTGCTGCCATCATCGGAGCGCCCTGAGAGGGGCCCGCAGAGATGACAAGCAGCTCGTGCACCAACATGAGGTTGCTCTGGACCTCCCTGCTTGCCATTGATGGATGGGCACCTAGCTGGGATACTGGGTGCATCATCCATCTCCCACACGGACACTGACCACCTAAGGTCATTGCCTGTGTGAGGGCTGCAGGTCCAAGTGCAACCCCAGGAACCCCTGATTTGTCCATGGAGCTGCCTGTCAATGGAGGAGGCAGTGCACTCAGCCATGAGGGTTAACTCAGTGCTTATGTTCCGCATGGACTCCTCCACAACAGAGACGTTGGCACACATACCCATATGGATCTCTGCCAGATCCTCCCTCATATTCCGCTGGACATCCAGCACTTGCCACCTGATGGACGTCTCCAGAGGCTCATCATCTGCCTTCGACTCAGCATCGTCCTGGTCTCCAGCAGTCCTCCGATTGCTGGGCACCCTGGGCACTTTCTGCTCTGCCTGCACCTTAAGTGAGTGTGAAGTGCCCTCACCGCTGTGCACCGACATTCTAGCTGCCAATCTGATGCCCGCTGAGGTGCTGGTATCTGCACTGGTGCCTGGTTCAGAGAGCGGGTGAGATGCAGGTGCATCTGAAGCCCAGCAGTCCCCTGGCGTCAGGGGTGGCTCTTTGGGGTTCTGAGGATGAGTGCGTGCTGGTGAATCTAAGGGAGAAGAAGGACATGTCATTAGTGTAAGTCATCACACTGTCACTGTGCATGCCAGGCACCCTGGTGAGACAATGGAGATCTGCATCATAATGCCATCGTCTTTCAATGATCAATGGGGACTCCAATTTTGAGGGTCCCATCAATTAAGAGACTACACAAGAGTGTTTACGCCATCCGAAACTCTCACCTCTGTGCACTGCACTCTTACCTTCGTCAGTCAGAGACCCCTGCCTCTCCACGACCGGCTGAACAAGGTGGGTGGCAGCTCTCCAGCTCCAAGGCGTCCAATTCAAATCTCAGCAGGCTTCAAGGAGTTGAGAGATGTTAACCAGCTGCTTATCTAGTCAGGCTGCCAGACCCCTTTCCAGTTGGTGTTAAAACAGCAGTCTGCCTGTGAGGCCAAAGTTATAATGTTAAGTTATAATGTTAAAACTGTCCAAAAGGCCAGAGGGTTGGGTCATGTGGCATGGCCAAATAATAGTTAATTGCAGCTTAACAATCAGTTTCTGTGCATCTGGCTAGAATTCCATTGTTCTCCATTAGGAGAGACAAGGTGGCTATTAGCATCGCTTCCAATGTAATGAGTTTCAATCTCTCTCTTTTGTGATAGTTCATGTTGGGAGCCAGTTCTTCTGTACTTCCTCTGCTTTCATTGATTTCAAGGGGCCTGTACAATGAGGTATGAGACTCACGGGCTGGGAGAGAAATTCTTTTGTTCATGTAGCTCCAGGTGGTAGCTCTCAGAACAAAGGGCCAGTCCTATGGTCATGTGACTTGTAGCAGCCATCTTTTTAGGTTCCACAGAAAGTCCATTGTTTAAAAGTGGCAAAATAATAAAATTTTGGATTTCTTTTCATGACATAGGGACCCAACAATGGTATCGTGGAATCTTTATCATCCACTCAAATAGGGAGACACAGATTTGATTTAACATCCCAGATATAGGGTGTTAACTCCAATGATGAGGTGGATTAGCAAAAAATGCTTCTTTTCATTTATAAGCTTCAGAATTGGTTTGTTTCCCAGTTAGCTGAATCTGAAAAGTGATTCATTCCAAACAATTTAATAAGTGGAATTTTCTAGCTCAATGGCTAAAACTGCCGAGTTCTTTATATTGCTCTTTGTAACTTTGTTCTCTTGAGTCCCTGATGCTTCGGAGAGCTTGGCTAAAACGATGTGTCCCTCTCTGCCTCTCTACATCTCTTTCCTCCTGCTTACTGCACTGCTTGCCATTACTTTTTAGGCCAAGCTTTTGGTCACTTGTTCTAATATTTCCTTATGTAACTTTGGTGTCAAATTTTGTTTGATAAAGTTCCTGTGAAATGCCTTGAGACGTTCTCTAATAGTAAAAGCACCATATGAATACAAGTTAGTGTTGTTAAAAGTTTACTGTTTGTACTTGGAGTCCCTGATAGTTTGTCCTCTTAGAAGATGATGGGAAAGGTGCTCAGTATGATACATTCAAAAATCTCGGACAATTGATGAAACTGGCAGAGTCTGAGAAAATGTGCCTAATTTGTATTTAGTTGTTTAGTAGTACAGAACTTGGGTATTGCTGAAAAATATTTTTTTCTGGTTGAAACTTTTTGTCTTACACTCATCAGGACAATTCCGAAGAAAAATACCAATGTCAGGGGGAACAACATAGTTATACTGTGTGAGAAGAGAGTGCTGATTGGCTGGCAAGTGGACTCTGATTGGTGGAGGCATTTCCATGGAGGATGAGCCAGTGGATTGTGACTGAGACTTGCCAACCAATCAGAACTTGCTTCTCATACAGTATAAATATGTAGCTTTTCCTGACATTGGTATTTTTTTGCGAATTGTCCTGTGGAGTGCAGGATGAAAATCTTCGACAAAAACAATCTCTTTTTTCAGCAATATAAATTTGTATTTCAACGAATGGAGCCCTAACCATAACTGGAAAGGAAATAGATCTAGAGAATACAAGTCACGGTATAATATCACCCCTGAATCACTTTGCTTCTAGGATGGTAGGTGTGGCAATAGAGAGCAAGATTTAATCTGAAATATGTGCTATGACCTCTAACCCAATGACTTTGTGCCCACTTGCTATTCCTTCAATACTGGACGTTGAATCGTTCAATTTTTCACCTTTTAAAATGCTCTCCCTTTATGCGAGGAGGCTTGTTGTGCATGCTGGATTTCTATTGCCCCTGCATTGTGGTCAGACCTTCCAAATTCTAGAATTCCTTCCCTAAACCTCTCTTTGTCTCTCTCTCTCTCTCTCTCTCATTCTCTCTCCCCACGTATGACACTACATAAAACCTACTTCATCTGTCCTATTATGCCCTTATGTGATACGGTGTCAAATTTTATTTGGTAATGCTCCTGTGACGTAGTTTTGGATGTTCCACTGTGTTAAAGGCGCTATGTAAATGCAAGTTGCATTTGTTATTGTGTTGCTCCAGTGGTTGTATGTTTAAAAATCTCCACTGTGACAAGTTGTCAAAGTGACTTCAATAGTATGAGGGTTGGCACCTGAAAAGGATGATGGGAGCTGCCAGATTGAAGCACAAACTCCCCAGGTTCACCATAGAACCATAGAAATGTTACAGCACAGAAGGAGGCCATTCGGTCCATCTTGTCCATGCCAGCACGAGGACACCCGGGTGCCCTTTCTAATCCCACCTCCCTGCACCCGGCCCATAGCCCTGCAGCTTATAGCACTTAAGGTGCAGATCCAGGTACTTTTTAAAAGAGTTTAAAGTTTCTGCCTCTACCACCAACTTGGGCAGCGAATTCCAGACACCCACTACTCTCTGCGTAAAAAAGTTCTTCCTCATGTCCCCCCTACACCTTCTGCCACTTATCTTGAATCTATGTCCCCTGGTTCTAGAATTCTCCACCAAGGGAAACAATTTTATCCTGTCCACTCTATCTATTCCCCTCATAATTTTGTACACCTCGATCAAGACACCTCTCAGCCTCCTTTGTTCTAAGGAAAATAACCCCAACATCTATCCAATCTCTCCTCGTAGCTACACTTTTCTAACCAATGCTCTTCAGGAACAGGAACCTGCCACTCCTGTATGTGATTGGCTCCTAGCTAGAGATGGGCAGTAAAAGCAACCATATTGTTGCATAGCTTAGAACTGGCAAATCATCGGGTACAGAACAATGCTACTCAGCACATCGCGCCTGTGTGAACTGTTTGAAAGAGCTTATTCAATTGGTCTCAAAACACTGCCCTTTCCTCATAGCCCTGCAATTGGTTTGCTTTTCAAGTATTTATCCAACTCCCTTTTGAAATTGACTATTGAATCTGCTTCCACACCCCTTCCAGGCAGCACATTCCAAAGCACTTTAACCTTGACGTGTGAGAAAAAAAATTGAATAAAAATAGTCTTTCTGTCAAATGAATATTCATGTATTTTTTTTAGGAGATCTATTGATATTCAAGCCAGTCCTCAGATCGTACCTCAAGATAAATGCTCAGTGGATACAACAGATCTCCTAAGGGAGGGCTACAGATGTTGCAGAGTAATCATAACTTCACCATATATCTAACTGGTGATCCAATGGTTCGCTAAGTTTTGCCCTGAGTTCTCTACATTTCCAGGAAAGGATATGGTTTATTCTGCATGACACTAAAATATGCTCAGCTTCATGAATACATCAAATACAAGGTATCAATTATCATTGGAAATATCCTCCTGCACCATTTAAATCTTCATGGGCTCCATGTGCTGTCAGACTCTTACCTCAGGCGTTATCTTAACAGAATCAGGTTGAATTATCAGCATGCATTGATGTAATTTTCCATTTCTCTCTGTCTGCTGATACCTTTCTCTGTGTCTATACCTAGTGCCAACATTGTGCAATTCTGCTTAACTACAATCCTTCCACCACATCTTTGGTTTTCTCTGTGCCCTCCCTTCAGCCCATCTCCATTTTGCTGTGTTCTGAGGGTGATAGGAGGGTCACTCTGATGGGATCTGCTCTTTAAACATAGTGAGCAGATGTAATCTGTTGTGAAATTATGTTGAAAATCATGTGTGAGGACAGGCTTACACAGGGTTGCATAGAAGTTGCTTAGAATTTGCAGCACAGAAACAGGCCATTTGGCCCAACTGGTCCATACTGGTGTTAATGCTCTACATGAGCCTCTCTCCATTCCTTTTGATCTTACTCTATTAAAATATCCTTCTATTCCTTCCGGTTTCATGTACTTATCTCCTCTTTAATACATCTATGCTAATTGTCTCAACTATATTGTGGTAGTGAGTTCCACATCCTTATCACTCTCTGGGTAAAGAAGTTTCCCCTGAATCCCCTGGTTGGATTTATTAGTGATTCTGGCCAGAATTTTCCATCCCATTTGGCGTTGAGCGTCATGGTGGGTGTGAGCGGACAATATGGCGGGAAGGCCAAAATTCGTTTTCACGGCGTCCTGAAACCAGTTTGTGATCGTCCGCTCCACCCGGTGGGGCACGTTTCCCACCAGCAGACGTCGAGAACATCATTTTAATACATTTGCATATAATTATAATACCTGCCTGCCGGAATCGTCCCCCACGCTGGATCATCCCGCCATGTGGGTGTGGTTGCACGCCAACGTGTTTCACAACAGCATTTAAAACGTGTGCACCTGGCGAGCTGAACATCGGGGGAACTCAGAGGTGGGTGCACACTAACATTGTGCAGAGCTCGCAAGGTTCGACCTCAAGGTTGAGCTGCCGTGCATTCAGACGAGAGCACACGCAAGTTGCTTTTTCCCAGCTGGCTGACAGTGCAGTGCTGGGGCAAGGGCTGCCCTGCAGCTGGGGTGAGATGTGGAAGGCACAAGACAGCACGGTCTGATGGTAGTGCACAAGCACATGCCGAGGGTGTGGGAGGGAAGCGGCCACACATTAGGGAAACCTTGTATAAAGTGACCTTTCCTTCGCAGCTGAGACAGTTCAGACGCAGCCACATTGACCTGTGTGGAGTCGGGCCTCCAGCTTATCTGCCCACTCAAGCAACACAAAAGCATCAAAGTGCCACCAAATGCTCCAGAGCTTTTCATCCCTCAGGCTCAGACTGCAAACTAATGAGCATTTTAGTGGACTGCAGAACAGTTGGACGACTGCACATGTTGTACAATCTCCTTGCTAAAACTGCCCATGGAGCAGTCACTGGTGGAGGTGCTCACAGCCCCTTACAATGTCATCATCCTGGTTTGGACCAGTCTCCCCCATGGTTCAAGCTAACAGTGCAGCCTTGCAGTGCGGGTTAGGAGAATGCCTGTGCCTGAGCTGAGAGCACAGCATGCAGTCCAGCGGGCAAAACTGCTGCCAATCGGTCAGGTAGAGTGGGGTGGAGGTGGGTGGGGTTTGAGGCAACCGTGCAATGCGTTAAACTCTGCCATCCAGGTGGTGGCCAGCGCTCCCTGGCATGCACGGGGTCTTCAGACTTAACCAAGAGAGGTTCTTAGAGCACCCATGCTAACCCATGCGTCTCTCTCTCTCCCTCTCTCTTTCATCCTGCAGGAGCATGGAGCCTGGTGACCTAGCTGTATGTCTCATGGCTTACTGGGAGAGGAGATGAAGGAAAAGAGAGTGACGGAGGTGCCTGGCTGGACAGGAGGAGGAGCGGCACCCTCAAGAAGAAGGGGCGTCTGTGGCCCCTGCGCATTCCGCTGAAGAGCCACAGCAAGCGTTATTGGTCGGTGCCGAACTAGACCCAGGGTCTACAGACAGCGCTTGTCATTCCTACAGATGATGGAGGATCAGTGTCGCCGAAGACTGCACATGTCCAGGGAATTGGTCAGTCACACCTGCCACCTGCTGCAGGATTTGGCACCACGGGCACATGGGGGGCATCCACTGCCAGTGGCCACAAAAGTGACAGCGGTGATCAATTTGTACACCAGTGGCTCCTTTTAGGGCTCCATAGGTGATCTCTGTGGGATATCACAAGCCTCCACCCATAAATGCATCCAGGAGGTCACAGACGCCATCTTCACGAAGGCACACAGCTTTGTGCATTTCACCCGGGATCAGGAAAGCCAGGAAGCAAGAGCGCTGGGATCTGCTCAGATTTCGGGTTTCCCACAGGTACAGGGTGCCATCGACTGCACTCATGTGGGGCTCAGATCTCCATGGCAACAAGCAGTCAACTACATCAACCACAAGGGCTTACACTCGCTGAATGTTCAGCTGGTGTGTGACCAGCACAAACACATTCTGCAGGCCTGTGCACGATTCCATGGGAGTGTCCACAACTCCCTCATCCTCAGTCGGTCTCAGATCCCTGAAGTCTTCCAGGGTCCACAGAGGCTGCACGGGTGGCTCCTTGGGGACAAGGGCTACCCACAGAGGACGCGGCTAATGACACCGAGCAGCTGCCTCAGCAGAGAGAAGTCACAACGAGGCTCATGCTGCAATTTGCTCTTTGCTGGAGCAAACCATCGGGATATTGAAAATGACTTTGTGGTGCCTGGTCCGGCCTGGTGGAGCCCAGCAATATAATCCACAGAGGGTGTCACACATCGTTGTTGCCCGCTGTGCCCTTTACTACCTGGCGCTACAGCAGGGGGAGGAGCTGGCTGAGGAGGAAATCGACGAGGTGTGTGTTTCCTACGGTGGGCAGGATGGGTAGGGATGAGGGTGAGGAGGTCTTTGAAGGTGAGGATGCAGCGATGAGGCCATCGCACTGGCCGGATGAGCAGAGGTGCTTGGCAGAGGCCCTCATAGCTGTTAGATTCATGGAGGATGATGACGACATGTAGTGAGGACACTCCATAGATCCTCACATTGCATCTGTGAATTTCTGACTCCTGTCTGGCTGATGTCACCTCGCTTGCGCTCTGTGATCAGGGTCATATCATGGAGATGCAGCGGAGAAATTTTAACTTCTCCTGAACTGATGACATCCTTCGTGAGCTGAACCCTTCAGGACCAGACTGTCACCGGACACAGATGCTGATGAGATGCGGGGGTAGCCGCACCTCAAAGCTGCTGAAAACACACAGAAAGAATGACGGAACTCTGTGCCACCGGCTCAGGACATTCTGGCAGCGATGACCAGCACCATCGAGGTGCAGGCATGGCTGATGTGTCCAGTGAGTGTGAAGGGGCAGCATCAATGTGCTGGGAAGGCTGCACAAAGCACAGGGGAGAGGCCCTGGACTGAGACACCCTGAGACTACTCTGGAGCTAGGTCGCACCAAGGTGTGTGTCTCTGCGCTGGTGGAGGGTGTGGGCGAGCGCTGTGATTCTTCAATGAGGGTGTCATCAGATTCTTCTTCCGAGGTGTTGTTGGGGCTTGAGACGAGGATCTGGGTCATGGGTCCCCTCGGCTGTTTCCCAGATGTGCCTGCGAAAGCAAGGAGAGATAATTAGTGTATGGCAGGGAGCTGCGGAACAGGGGAACTCACTCACAACATTGTCTGATGGATGTTGCACTGCTGGATCCTCAGTTGGTTGAGCACCACCGACCTCACCATCAGCACCGGACCGGTCCAGATTGTCACCAGCCAGCTGGATAGCCCTATTTTCAAAATCCGTGAGGACCTTGATTTCAGGCATTCCTCCACTGGTCTGCAACCTCTTCCTTTTGTTGTGTGTCAGCTTGTCCTGCGTGATTAGAGATGTACAGAGTATAAGCAGGCTGCCTACCAGGCCAGACAACAAGGATGCCAGGGATGCGTGTGGGTGATGAATGGTGCCATGGTTGGGATGCGTACACGATGTGCAGGGCAGATGAAGGTGTGTGCGAGAGAGTGAATGGTGATACCCCTTGAGCTGGCAGTGAGTGATATCCCTATGGATGTGTGAAGGGTTTGTGAGTGTGTGAGTTGAGAGTGATGAGAAGAGTGACTCACCCTGGCAGAGTGGAGGAGATCATTCAACCTCTTGTGGCACTGGGTGGCTGTCCTCTTTTGCAGAGCGTTGGCACTGGCCATGCTGCCAGTGCCTCCATGTTGTTTTGCTGACTTCGCCCTGAGTGGGGATACAGGTCTTCACGGTGGGGCCTCCACTGTATGCAGTAGGTGCTCAAAGGAGGGGTCACTAAATCTGGGGGCAGCATGCTTCCTCCCTTTGACAGATATCAGTTCCCAGCAGCTTCTTATCCCATGAAGAGTGCTAGCTCTGTGTAGGGGTGGCCTTTAAATATGACGCCTGGTTTACTGAAGGCCTGATGTGTCAGCAGAGCGGGCGAATCAGAGGCCTCCCCGCCAGTGACCTGGCGTGTTTCATTGGAATGCGTAATGAATGAGGTGAGAGTGGCATGGTACGGTGTAAAAAGCCACCATTGCAGCCGGCAGGTAAAACATCCTTTTTCCTGCCCACTACCACATTTAGTGCAACTCTGGGATGATTTTGCCCTATGTTACATTCATGGCCTCCAGTTATTTTCTCCCCCACAAGTAGAAACAACATCTCTATGTCCACCCTATCAAACACACTACTCATTTAAAGATGCCTTTTTGGTCACCCTTCAGCCTTCACTTTTTTAGAATAAAGAGCCCAAGCCTATTCAGTCTTTCCTGATAATTATAATGTGATGGCTCATGTACTGTTGGAGAAGAAAATAGGCTATTTTATGTTAGGGTGATGGTCTCTTTAAGAATCAGGTTTCCCTGAAATAGTATTTCATGTAAAGCAATTTGCTTCCAGTAACTGGTCATGTGACCAATCTGCATGGGAGACAAAGAATAGTAAGGAAGAATCAACAAGAAGTTAATTATAGGGCGGGGGGTAGATTTCTGGGTGTGGTTCTGTGCTCAAGCAGTTTGAGTTTAGCTTTTAGTTTAGAACAAACTGGATGCAGAGAGCATTTCTTTCAAGGACATTTCAGTTGAAATTCTGTGTGCTGGTTTAAAAGGGTTTAAAGACCTTGATAACTGAAGAATTCTACTAACAGTGAGTTGAACTTCTGGGATAGCCAATCTGAAGAGAGAGAGACAATTTTAGATGCAAGACTCCAGAGTTAAAGGACATCAGAACCATGAGAATTCCAACCTGAGTTGGCTATACTTAAGTCACTAGCAACACCTGTGTTGAACTGGGCATCTACAATCACGGGGCAGTTGGAGGAGATTTGAAGGGACAACTTTACCACAAGTAAGCAGAAGATCCAAGAAATCTCAACCCTTATACAAATATTTGAAACAATCCTCAGACCAAGGAGTTAATCTTTCAATTTCTGATAAGTATCTGCCTCGAGTTTTGAGGGTGTAGGTCAAATAGGTGTAGAGGAAATTTGAGTTAAGTAGTTCATTTTAGAGTATAAGTAACTGGGTTCATTGTACTTTTAATATATTTAACATAACTGACTAAGATAGAGAATGGTTACTCGTATTCATGTTATTTGATTTTTGTGTAATAAACTTTTGTTTAAAGTATGAATGTTTTGGCTTCATTTATTTAATAAATATCTTGTTTTTTGGATTACCAAGATCATAACGGTAACCTCTCAATTCTGGTATCATCCTTGTGAATCTTTTTAGCACCTTCTCTGGTGTCTCTATAGCCTTTTTATAATATGGAGACCAGAAGTATAGGCCAGGATTTTTCGTTCCCACCCGCAATGGGCATAATGGCTGGCAGGAGGGGAAAACATTGGGGGAGCCAGAAAGTCAGTTTCAGGTTAGTGGGAAAACAGGTTGTGATCGTTCGCTCCAGTCTTCAATGGCGGGTCGCGTTTCTCGCTGATCCATGTCGGAAAAGCCATTTGAATACATCAGAATATCATGAACGCACATTATCAATGCCTGGATGCTGGATTAAAAGGCCACATCAGCATCTAATTAGAATGATGTGCATCGTGGCCGGGTATAAGCCATGTGCACCTAGCGAACTGCACTTCGCTCGTAATGTCAAGATAAGTTCATTTGTAAGTTTCCTTTAAATTCTATCTTTGTTCTTGCAGTTTCCCTTTAAGGGGCTGCTCTTTAATTTTTCCCCAATTTTGTTAATTTAGTTTATATGGTTAACTCAAAAGAGTTACCTTGTATTGCACTGCACTTACACCTCTGCAGACCCTGTGCTAGGCTTCAGCACATCAACTTAAGGGGTTATCTCCGGCAAGGCTCCATATACCAGACCAGCTGGAAGGCGGGGGTGGGTTCTAACGTGCCACGGCTTAAAGATTTGACTAGGTCGGGGAAGACAAGACAGAGGAAAGGGAAAGGGCTGGAAGGAAAGGTTTGACTGGGGGGGTGGGAGGGTGGGGAGACTGGGGAATTTTGATTGCAGGCACATGACGGGTGGGGGTGGCCAGGGAGACTGGTGGCAAAGAAATTTCATGGCCATATCGTAGAGAGAGTCAAGATCAGCAGTGCTAAGGAGTCAGGCAGAAGGGCAAGACAGTCGACTAAAGATGCACTTAAGTAGTTATTTGAACTTGAGAAGGCTGCCCTTGTCCCAGTCCAGGGAGGGGGAGGGCATGTCAGTCCACGGTCAGTAGTGCCCAGTATGTTATGCGGAAGGCATGGTCAGCACCCCACACACGGTGGCCCAGGAAGTTTCTCACATAGTACTCAACCGCTGATGGTACGGGGAGCCAGGGGAGGCATCTGTCGCCTGTAGATTGGGAACAGGTAGTGAAGGGGTGGGCACTCGGTGTCATGGGGGGACCCTTTATGTGTCAGTACAGTAGGCCTCAAGATAGGGAGGGGTAAGGTTTACATGGGGCATAGGAACATCCACTTGAAACGACTCAGGGGGTAACACAGAGTTATCAATCACTGTAAGAATGGGATCCAGAATTACAGGGGAAGGACTGAGAGTAACAGGAGGGAGGGAAACCTGAGCATTATGCTCCTCCAGGGTGATGGGAGGGATTTCCATCACAGGAAGGGACAAAGCTGGTCTGGTCTGGACCACCATCATGGAACCTGAAACAATGGAGCAGTGGAAAATGAAACTAAAAACAACGCTGCTGGGGAGGGCTGTCAGGGCTTCCGAGAGGAATGCCTCACAAACTTCAGGGGCTGGTTAAAGGGACAACCATCTGAAATCTGTATTCCCAAATGGGGAGGAATGCACAGCTGAGACATGCTGGGAGCATCACTATTACAACAGAGGCAATAATGAGCCATCAATGTAAATGAGCATTCATGCGCGATTAATTCCGATCAGTTCCAATTATTAATCTCTGTACATTAACCCTTTACAACAATCGTGGCTATTCCCCTCTGTGATAGTGACTCCAAAAACAAGTTGGTACCTGGACAAGCAGGAGAAGCCTTTTGAAAACCCCACCACAGAACCTCATTGCTGCCAGGTTCAGAGGTGGGAATCTCAGGCCCCCCAGAAAGAATCTCATGTCTTCACAGAACATCTGCCTTCATGTGCATTGTAAAGGATGTAATCATTCAGTCCACTGTATGAGTAATGCGTAAACTGGAATAAGTACAGGCCATCCAAGTGCCTGGCCAAGTCCATCTCATAGCAGTAGGTCTACTGATGGGACAAGGGGTTTGGGGTTTGAGGAGGGAAGGATATTGTGACAGAAAGAGCAATCATAGCCATGGCCACAATTGCATTGTCTAATTGGTGCCTATACTATAAAGCAAGCCCTTAAAGCCACAGTCACTCACTAGTCAGTGACAGAAAGAGGACCTTTGGAGACTGCTGCTAACTCATGGTTTTATTTCAATGATCCAAGGGAGAGGAGAATGTGAAGAAAATGGAGGCTGAATTTAATATTGCCAGCATCATCACAAGGCTGACAGGACGCACACGACCTCTGAGTATGGCCTTTTAGATTGCAGAACATCAGGGATATCAGAGAGTACATGGAGATAAGGAAGAGGTTACCTTCTCCATGCACACCTACATTTCTCCTTGTACTCTACACCTTCACCTTTCCACAATGCAGACGAGTTATGGGACTACATGAGCATCTTACACAGCCAAGAATTAACATCATTGTATCCACAACACTTGTAAACAATATGTCTCGCGCAAGCACTTTTTACATGAAGGGTGACACATCACCGATGTCGGAGAAGAACTGAGAAAGGACACACAGTGTGATGAGCTGGCATCACACAACATGGACCAGAGGGACATAATGCGAGATCAGCGATAAGTAAGGGGACGGAACATGGTGTGACCCCTGATAGGCCACAACACAACTCAGCATACAGAGGAGGCATACACAAGAGGAGGTGTGGAATGGGTGCAATTCTATTTACGTATGGAAAATATATACGCGTGGTGAACACCTGTGCCACCATTGTGCTCCTAATATTTCTTAATCTTTCTGACCCTGCCGCTATGCCTTGGTGCTTCCCCAACATCCACAGTGGTGACGGAGGCAGCCTGCTGACTTCTCCGCCCTTTTGTCTGACATGACTTTGGCGGGTGTCCTCTTGACAGCTGAGACCTGGAGGGTCCTGGTCGGCTTTGGCTCTCCTGCTGTGGGGCAGGCGCACATTTCTTGGTCTGTGAAGCTGGAGGTGATGGGGTCACAGGCAGTGGGGATTGGGATTGGCTGGACACCCCCAAAGTCACCTGGGCGGATGACCCCAGCATGTCCAGCTGCTGGTCCTCATTCCTATGGGTGCCCAAGGGCC
The DNA here is from genome assembly GCF_964194155.1 of Cetorhinus maximus. Lineage (NCBI taxonomy): Eukaryota > Metazoa > Chordata > Chondrichthyes > Lamniformes > Cetorhinidae > Cetorhinus > Cetorhinus maximus. Next base: position 38,143,004 of record NC_135903.1, on the reverse strand, counting down.
TCTGGCTGGCTCCCTGAGGAGAAGAGTCGCTCTGGCCCCCTCTCACGTAGCCACTGATAGATTCCACCAATGCCTACAGCGATGGAGTGCAACTCCTGGGGCAGTGCAGGACCTGTCAATCCACAAATAGATTTGTTCACTATATGACACTCAACATGAGCTGCTTTGTCAACACTGGTAGAATGGCGGCCACCATGAAGACCTGCATCCAGAACTTTGTGGGCCATCTCTGTCTGGCAGTAGTCCTGGGCTTCAGGCATTGAAAGACGTATGTGCGGGTGTGGTTTAAATATGGTGCCCGGCGCGATAGCTCACTGATGTCATGGCGAGGCGGATGAATCACAGGCTTCCCACCAACACTACAATGTGTTTCCTGTTGACGAATATTTAATGCGGTCGGAGGCGGAAATTGGGCGCAAAGACCCATTTTGCGGCTGGCGGGGAAAACGTCGCTTTCCCGCCCATCACAGCACTTAGTCTCCGGTGGGGAAAATTCCGCCCATTGACAATCCTCCAAGGCTGTCTGAATATTATTCTTCTATCAATGGCATTGGCACTTGAACTCAGCCCACAGTAATAGTGCCAATGTCTCCTCACTCTGAAAACTATAAGGATCTTGAGTGAAACAAGATGGGAATAAACACAAAGCAGTTCATAAAAGCAAAATATTGCGGATGCTGGAAATCTGAAACAAGACAAAAAATAGCTGGAAAAACTCGGCAGGTCTGACAGCATCTGTGGAGAGGAAGACAGAGTTAACGTTTCGAGTCCATTTGACTCTTCATCAGAACTAAAGAGAAATAGAAATGTGGTGAAATATAAGCTGGTTAAGGGGGGGTTGGACAGATGAAGCTGGATAGAGGGCCAGTGATAGGTGGGGGCAAAGGAGAGATTGCGAAAGATGTCATAAACAAAAGGTCAAAGGGGTACTGACGGTGGTGATATTAGCTAAAGGAGGTGCTAATGGTGACGTTAAGGGTAGAAAGCAGGATGAGCAAGTGAAAGATAGCCCTAGCGGGGCTGAGGTGGGGGGAAGGGATCGAAATAGGCTAAAAGATGGGTTTAAAACAATATGGAAATAAATTGTAAAAATAATAATAGAAATGGATGGGAAAATAAAAAAATATATATAAAAATATATAATAATTATTAGAAAAAAGGGTATAAAAAAGGGATGAGGATGAGGGAGAGAGTTCATGATCTGAAGTTGTTGAACTCAATGTTACTCAACTCAATGCAGCTCATGTTGGGTGAACAAATCTATTTGTGGATTGACAATAAGCTAGACAGCTGGAGGAGAAAGGAAAATGTTCCACTATTCATTAAGTGATTTTCATCTGAGGGTGAGGCTTAGGTATGCCTGTGTGTCAGAATAAGGCGGCAAATACACTATGCTTGGGAGGTTCCTCTGACACTGAAACTTTTCTGCAACTGCATCAGATTGGACCGGATTTAACCCTCCCCTGCTGATGGGTGGGCAAGCTATCTGCTGGATTTAAATCCAGTGGATGGCCTGCCCATCACCTGCCTGCCCACCTCTGCCCCAGCTGCAATTATACAGTGGCTGGGGTGGCATTGGATGTCCTGCCAAATTAACGCCCACTGCAGGGAAGTGTAAAGGAAATATCATTTTTTCCTAATATTACTGTGGGATACTGAAGCAGGCTTGTTCAGGCTGTGTGCTGTGTGTGTGTGACTAATTTAATTAAACTGAAGACAGTCAGACTGCAAGGTTTAAATCATCAAAGGGTTTAGGTGTAAGCCGGCATTTTGAAATGGAAAATGGACAAGCTAACATTTGCATTTATAGCTAATTTGAAAGGTTGTTTGAATTTCAAAAGGGAATTAGAGGTTGGCAACGAAAACGTTTGCATCTTGCAGGAGTTCATAGGTAAACAAGCAGAGGGGATCTCATGTTTTATTGACCCAAAAGCAAAGACAAGAAATGAAAGAGACATAAAAGATTTTTATATTCTGGGAAAAGTAACTTCCAAAGCAAGATTTAAACAATGGGATTTAGAGATCAAAGGGGAGAAATATATTTAAGGAAAGATTGAAAGCTGTATGGCTGTATGGGGACCGGCCATGTCAGATCTTGAAAGGTGAAACAGCCCAATGAAAAATCAGCCTCTAGCCACCCCAAAGAAGTGTTTGCTTGCTCCAGAGAGCAAGATTTTGTCAAAAGTTTTGGAATTCCATTATTGAATGAGTGGGAGAGAGAAGCTGTGAAACACCTTCCTTATAGCAACAGTGGGTGCTTGTGGTAATATTTCTGGATGTTTTATAGATTAAGAATCTATTTGGACTGCTGCCTGAAAGGAGTATGTAGTTAGGAATCTAATTAAATAGAAATCTTTTGGAACGATTAAAAGACTAATTTTAACTGTATAACTATAAATTTGAGTGTTTAAGTTTTCTTTTCTTTGGTTAATAAATATTTTAATTTAATATTTAAAATCTCCAAAGGTGGTAGTGGGCTCTTTACTTCTGACTTCAGTGCACAAACCTTCTTGTAATAAATACATATTTCAAAATCGTGATAGCTTGGCCAAGTTTCCCTTTGGGACTTGGTCAGCATGGCAAATATCACCTGCCATATCATAACAGAAGCCAGTGTTCTCTTTGGTGAGTTCCCCCAGGCTTTTTTGCCAGGGTGGGGAGCAGGGAATCCAGCACCAGTATAATCCAACTTCCAGTTTATGTGTGTAAATAGTGTTATTGCCACATTTCTGATGAAGTTACTGTCAGAGCAGGAGCAGGTCGGAAGAGATTCCCAGGATTTGGCTCCAATGTTCCTGTGACCAGGGCGCTCTGTGTCCCTGGTCCTCAGCTGGTAGGCAGAGTGAATTGGAATGTATATCCTCATGACAGAACTTAGGGAAAGGGGAGCTGAAGGCACAGCGTCAATGAAAGACACTTTAAAATTGGGAGTGTCCCAGAGACCAGAATTGGGCAAGAGCAGATATCTCAGAATTGTAAGGCTGGAGGAGGATACAGGGATAGGGGTGGGGGGTGGGTGAGGGCATGGAGGGATTTGAATATAGCGTGAGAATTTTAAAATAGAGGCATTGCTGAACTAATGTAGACCAGCGAGAACAGGGGTGATGGATGAACAGAATCCTTTCCCCTCTTTCTCATGTTCAATGACATCCAATCGCCGCCAGTCACTCAATCCTGCTCCTATCAGCTGCTGGCTATTGAAGTACAGGAAACACTTCCCCCTTCCTTGAACACTGCTCCTAGTTAAGTCCTGAGGGAGTGCTGCAATGTCAGAGGGAGACAGGTGAGATGTTGAAAGACCTTTCACGTTCACCCCTTCAGGTGTATGTGAAAGATCTTATCAAAGTATTTTGAAGTTGAGCAGGAAAGTTCTCTCTGGTGTCCTAATATTTACCCCTCAACCAGCATCACTAAAAAGCAGATTATCTGGCCATTGCTGCCAGTCAGAACTTCCTGTACATAAATTGACTGCCGTGTTTCCTATATTCAAAAGTATTTCATTGGCTGCGAGGTGCTTTGGGATGTCCTGTGGTTGAGAAAACCACTATATAAATGCAATGTTTTCTTTATATAGATTGGTTGGTAACTGCTATGTTTACCTGTCTGGTGCAACAGTTAATCCACTGTCCAGCCAGTTAACAAAGACACCGTTGGATCATTTGAGCTTGGCTGGCTGTGTCTTCTATTTTGTTTCAGCCAGCTTCAGATTCAGTTTCCACTTTAGTTGGTTTTGGTTTCCCTGTAGAAACCTGAGGGTGCAGTTTCCCTTTCTAGTGGGAGTCTGACCCCAAAAATACAAGCTTTGAAACCACAGATTCCATCACAACATGTCCTCATGACAACCCAAAGCACTTTGCAACAAACAAAGCACTTCTGAAACTATTGTAATGGGGCAGTCAATTTAGGCTGACTCTCCAGTGCAATGGAGGTGTCGCCTTCAGAGGTTAAACAGCGGACCCTTTACCCTCCCATCGGACTGTTCCAAAGAAGTGGACAGCAGTTCTCCCCAACATCTATAATCTATTATTATTACACTGCTGTTTGCAGGAGCTTATCATGTGCAAATTAGCTGTGGCTTTCCTACATCAGGATCAGTGATGAAGCTTCAGTTATACTTCACCGGTTGTAAAGCCCTTTGGGATGTTTTGAGGTCATAAAAGGAGCTATGTAAATGCAAATATTTTAATCTCTACAAACGGTCACACAAGCCAGGAGCAGTTACTGAAATCACCTGGGTCAGGATTTCAGAGTGAGTCCCATCGTGGCGGGAACCACAGCGGGAAATTCGGAAGCCCAGCTAAAAGTCCAATGACCACTGGTGGCAGGTGGGGCTGGAAAATCCCCCTCCCAATGCAGTATCATGAGGCAGGCGTGTGATGTGCTGAGTACGATGACAAGAAGAACCAAAGAGTTCCCAGGAATGGCAGCACTTAGGAGATGAGGTTCAAACCGGGTCTCTCCTCTTGTTGGAACAATTCAAATTGGCAGATTTGTTTCTTGCAGTTCTGTCACTCCTAGGGGTGGTTCACAAGGACGACAAAATCTCTTTTGAAGTCAAACAGGATTAACACAAAGGGATTCCTCGAACTCTTTCAGTGTCCATTGGGTTCTCTGAAAAGTCTCTGGAGCAACACTAAGCTCTAACTGCTTCACAGTTCTGCACTGTTATCTTTGTGTTTTATTTCACTTTCAGATGTTCAAAGCCAAAACTGTAAAGTTTATTCCGCAGGTTACAAGTGAGATAAAAATGAGAAGCAAGGAGATAACTGAACTCCTGAGTTTATATTGCTGGAAGGGTTAACAGTCCTTGAAGGGCAGAGGATATGGAGATAAAGTAAACAAACAGCACTTGAGTGAGTGACATTCTGCCAGTACACTTTACCCAATGTGCCTGACTATAAAAGACTTTTTGATGTTGGCTGGAGATATTTGCGTGTGACCTGAACATTATCTCTCAGCATTTAGTGAGTCTTTATAAACTATCTGCATAAATGCGTGATAGCTTTGGCAAATACACTGGCACTAACATCATCACTTCATCATTCGCTCTCATCCTTTCCTTTATCCAGTGATTGTTCAGCTGATCAGAGAATAAACCAGAATAAGGCTTCCTGGCGTGAGGTAAATCGCCCTCACGTTGTGTTGTCGTGTTTGTCCCAATAACAAAATGAAAGCTGCAGATCAGGGCTGCTCATAGTCTGGCTCAATCTCCTTTTTTAATGTAATTGGTGGTAATTTTGAACTTGTAGATGATCTAAAATGACTGATGACACATTGGCTGCATATTTTACACTTTTCTCTGGATTTTCGTCATCATTGACATCAATAAAAATAAAAGTCAGGAGGGATGTTACATGTGTTGTTGTTCTGTTATTGCCCATTTTACACCGAGGGCTGGATTTTACAGGACACTGTTCTTCCCCCCCCCACCCCCACAGCTAAAACATCAGTGTTGGGGGGTGGGGGTTGGGGGGTAACCTGCCTGTCACCCCAACGGCTGCCCTGCAGTAATTTAACGTTGGGAGCAACATTAATTCCTTTTAAGGTGAGATTTTCACTGCTATCTTGGGAGGAGGTCCCATCTTCGAGGCCAGTTGGCCAATTGAACTGGCTGGCAAATCTGTAGTCCTATCGCATTAGCTGGGGGCAGTGCCCACTGCTGGGCCTACAGAGGGTCCCACCGTGCCCAAGGTGACAAGTAATTCCAGGGTTGGGGGCCTCAGTGAGGGGGGTGCGGGGGTGAGTGTTCAAGAGGGCGTGGGGAGGGTTAGAGGCAGGATGAACTTGGGTATGGGGGCGCGGGGGGTGTTCCTCCAGGATGCCTGCAATGGATGTCACCCCCCACTTGCCCAGCACCAGCCCGTGCAGCTAAAGCTCCCAGGCTTCCCACATGGCACAGCCTTTCCATGCTGCAAGTAAAATAGCAGTAAGGGCAGGATGAGGCCCTTAAGTGGCCACCAATTGACCAAGGGCATGCATGCCACCTGAAGCCTCCCCTGCTCCATAAAGTTTCAGGCAGGTCGAGGGTGGGCAGGTAGACAGTGGGAAGGCCACCTGCTGGATTTTACATGCCCCTTCCCCCCCACCCTCAAACAGGCCAGTGAGGGAGCATGGGACCCAGCCCACGTCAATATTATCCCGACTGTGTGAAAATGAGTAGAGAACGGAAAAGTCGATGTGAAGTAACGTGATAGAAGGAGAGAATGAATGACAGGGTGTGACAGAAAGGGAATAAACAAGTGTGTAAGGGAGAAAGAATGGGAGAAGTCAATGAAAATGTCAGGATATTTGGCACATAACTTGATAAAAGAAAGACTTGTATTTATTTGGAGCCTTTCACAACCACTGGACATCTCAAAGTTTTCTACAGCCAATGAAATACTTTTCTTAAGTGTCATCACTGTTGAAACATAGAGTAAAATTTTTAGCTTGGTGGGCTGGTGCGTGCCCGAGGGTAAAACGATGGGCGATGACTTCGGGCGATCATCTCGATGGATTTTTCGGCCGGCAGGCATGTGCCAGAATTGGCAGCCGCCTAAGGAGGCCATTAAAAAATTAATTAAAAGACATTTTTCACTGCCTGTCCAACCTTACCTTGTCAAACACCATGTCAGCTAATTGGATTTCCACAACTTCCCGCTGCTTTTGAATTTACTGTTTATCTTGTTTCAACCTGTGAGCCTGTGATCTCATTATCATACAACCTGGAAACAATCCAGGATGCTCTCTCTACAACATTTCTGAACCCCTGCAATGGGCAATTTTTCCACTACTCCAACAACCACCTCACCTATTTTCCACTTACTCTTTAAATTTACCTTCCACAATGGAATGGGTTTAGCATCTCCATGAACCCCACTTACTATCACCTGTTCCTACAATACTCCCTCTGAACAACAAATATCACTATCCCACAACATTAAGGATTGACTAGTCCCTGTGTCTCTTAAAATGTTAACATCTTTACCTACTCCACCTTTCCCTGCGCACTCAAAATCTTTAAACATTTCTGCAACCGGCTCCTCAGAATTCTCTTGGATAATTTGTGAACCACTCCTACTTCTTTACCTATCACTGATTCTCCCTGTTTTACCTGTACACAAACCATTGCTTTTTCCTGTGCCTGAACCTCTGAACCCACAGTACTTTTACCTCCAGGATTTTTCTGCACCCCTATTATTCCAACAGGTTTTCCCTGCAATTTCCAGCACGCAGATTTTGTATGTTCAACTTAATTACAATGAAAACAACTCAATTTTTGAATGTCACTTCTACCCTCAGCACCTTCCTTTTTATTCTAAAAAAATCTTCCTGTGAATTTCCACCTACTCCTTCTACTTCCCTGACTATCCATCTTCCTTTCACCTTCCCACTTTCTATCCTTCTATGATTTAAAAGGGTGATGAAGAAAAGGTTTAGCTCTATGAACTAACTCATAATCATCAGCTATCTCTGCTGGTTGTCTTACCATTTGAACCCTCTGTTCCTCCACATGAGTTCTCGCTACTGAAGGAATTGAATCTTTAAATTCTTCCAAAAGAATTACTTCTCTAAGTGCTGCATATGTTGTCTCTATCTTTAATGCCCATATACACTTGTAAAAATTACTTTGTTTTACTCTTTCAAACTCAGTATAAGTTTGCCGAGGTTGTTTTCTCATTTTCCTAAGTTTCTGCCTGTATGCCTCAGAAGCCAACTTATATGTACTCAAGATAACCTTTTTGAACTGCATCATAATTCACCAGCATTTCCTCTGATGGTGAAGCCTAAACCTTATATTCTCTACCCACCAACCTGGATTGTAACAATAATGTCCAGTTTTCCTGTGGCCATTTCACCTGTTTAGTTACCTTCTCAAATGAAATAAAGAATGCTTCCACATCTCTTTCCTCATACTTTGGAAGATCTTGTACAAATTAAACATCTCCCCACTGATTTTTAGATTAAAGGTTTCTTCATCATCAGAACTTTCCTCAGCATCTGATGTCTGCTTTCTAAAATCCAGCTTTTTAAACTGATACTCTGTCTCTTTCCTTCATTTCTCTTCCATTGCTAACTTTTCCCTCTGAATATCAAGTTTTTGCATTTACATTTCTTTTTGAAATAATCTCTCATGTCCCCTTTCTTTTTCTGCTGCCTCTAGTTCCAGTCCTTTCATTTACAAATCTTTTTCTCTTTCATTTGCCTCCAATTCAATTTTTCTCAGTTCCTTTGCTTGTTCAAATTTCAGCCTCTTCATTTCTAACTAACGTCTTACTACCTCCGACTATGACTCACTGGTGTCAGGTATCACTTCCAACTTCAAATGCTGTGCTCTACCTTCAAGTATATCTGCTTTCTTCACCCCTCTAGGTAACCTCAATTGTAAATTATCTGCCAATTCCATTAATTTAACTTTAGATACTCTTTATAAACCAGCCAAAGTTATAACTTCAACTCCCAGAGAAGTCTGAGCAACTGCCAAAGCCATCTTGCAGTCTCATGACTACAAAAAACCCTCACACCAACTCTTGCATTCAAAGTGCTTCTTGTGCTCATAACCTTAAGATTCACCAACTCCAACCCAATCAAGGAATTTCAAATATATCCCGCAAATAGCCTCCAGCTATGTTATGGCAAAGCCAAAGGTAAATGCTGAGTTGTTCAAATCCCTCTGGGATTTGAGACAACTGCCACAACTACTTTTTCATTTATATATTTCAAGATGCGGGCTTTGAATTCAGCAGTGATAAGACCACTGAGCCTCATAGGTTTTTACAAAACTAGATTAAACATTTATTAATAAAAGAAATGATTTTAAGCACATACATATGTCTACAAATTACTACTATAATAACTTCCCCTAATTAATCTGACTCCCATTTACACTTTAGTTAAGGCAACAGTAAGACACACAGATTTTAAAAGACCCAGGCAGGGTGACACACATTCAATACCCTGAACCTGTCAAATTCAAAGTAAGTTTCCTTAGCTTCAGTTCTTTGTAGACATCAGCTTGAGGCATAGATGCTGAAGGCTTTTCATACTTGTTAAATCCTAAAACGTCGAACCTTATACCCTTTATACATATTTTCCCCTTTGAATGCAAATTCCCATTGTTTCGCTATGTCTTTGGAGTTCACCTTTCTGATAATAAAAATCTCCCTCATAGTACTACGTATTACCAATAATCTTTGGGAAAAATAAACACACTGTTTCTAAACTTCACCCGGCTAGGTGACATATTTCACCCCTCCTTTGAAAACAATCTAGATTGGTTTATTTAAAAATGCAAATGTCCTTTTACACCTTACATTCTAAACTTTCCCCATATTTACCATGTTTACATCAAAGCCTTCAGACCAGCTGTCTTTAATCCAATTAAGTCACACATACACACACACACACAAACACATATAGACACAGGTACCACTTTGTTTTCAATAAATTCCAATAACATTATGAGAATTCCTATATCTTCCTGACAGTGTACCTACACCACATGGACTGCAGCGGTGCAAGGCGGCGGCTCACCACCACCTTCTCAAGGGCAATTAGGGATGGGCAATAAATGCTGGCTTAGATGGCGATGCCCACATCCTGTGAAAGAATTTTTTTAAGATCCCTTTCTCCCTCATGTGCTTAACCATCATCTCTTTAAATACTTCTATGCTATTTGCCATAACAGCTTCTTGTGGTGGGAAGTTCATCATTCTAACCATTCTCTGATAATAGCCTAGTTTGTGATCCAGGTGTGGGACGAGTTTGTGTTGATGATGTTCCACACAGTTATGGATGAATTCCACTCGATGCTGTGTGTGTGAATTCTGTGCACTCTTTTAAAGACCATTCTACACGTAATGCTTTCAGGAAATCTGGAGAGAAAAGTCAGCCAATGTTCTCAGTCCTTTGACTCCCAGCTGCAAAACCTCTGCCTACACGTGGAGATTGAGTGAAGAGAGGATCCAGTTAGCACGTCTTCCCCCTCCCCGCCATGGATAGATCAGGCTCCCGCCATTCATTACCATGGTCATGGAGATATAGAGGGTGGTTGAAGTTTGTGGCCCCAGGAAGAAGTTAATTCCTTAAGGAGAGAAAGTTGGCCAAGAAACATCTTTTAAAAAGGAAAAATTAAAAAAGACAGTGATGTATTGAGAGGCGATTAGATTTGGCGGCTGCTGTATGGATAAGAATAAATTGCAATCTGTGGGAGACAAAGAAAGACTCTGGGGAGGAACTGAAGTTCCTCTCCATATCCTAACTGATCAGTTTCCCACAAACATATCCACAGGCGCTGTCATCTCAGGGGCTAATTTTTTCTAGCTATTCAAACCACCTTATTAAGAGACCAATTCCCATCAACAGTGGCATTTCTCATGGGAGCAACATCTGAAGTTACAATTGTACAATATTTAATGCCTTGTGTTGGCCAGGATAGTATTGATCCATTAGCTGAATAATGACAAACCAGCGTTTAAGGAACACTTTGTCACGAGGACAACTCCATCCAAATGCTATTTTAGTTAGGTATATAACTCTCATCCCAGCCACAAAGCATTGATCCCTCAAGGACCACATGTCTGAAATGGCTGCTACTTTCACTTGTTTATGACAACCTTCATCTCCTTCCAATTTGCAGTGTGACTTTCCCCACATGCTCATTCTGAGTTCCATATCCATGCAGATACTGGGCCACTCAGTGGATGAGGCCACTGGGCCAATCAGTAGAGGGAGACACTGAGCCAATCAGTGGAGGAGGGCACTGTGCCAATCAGTGTAGGAGGACACTGGACCAATCAGTGGAGGAGGGCGCTGTGCCAATCAGTGGAGGATACTGGCTCAATCAATGGAGGAAGACATTGGGCCAGCCAATGAAGGAGGCTACTGGGCCAACCAATGGAGGAGGACACTGGGCCAATCAGCGGAGGGGGATACTGCGCCAATCAGTGGAGGGAGACACTCAGCCAATCAATGGAGGGAGACACTGAGCCAATCAGTGGAGGAGGACACTGGGCCAATCAGTGGAAAAGGGGCAATCCCAAGGACAAAATTCTTCCTGAAATGAGAATGAATATTGATGCAAAGCTCTGCTTTGATTTTTCCAACTAGTATGTCAATAAGCACAGTGCGTTCTCCGTTATCCAGGATTCTGAGGCTGCAGTCACACTGCACACTATCAGCTCTGAGCAAATCCCTTGAGTTCCTTGTAGTTGTGGAAGGTCAATTCACATTGGCTCCTCCAATCTATTTCTCAGATGCTCATTGTGAAGCTAGCTTTCCTCTCCAATTACATTCTGATATTGTAAGGTCTCACACAAAATGATAGATGAGCTGGAGCAGAACAGTGTTTGCCCTGGGGTCAAACCTGAATTGCAACAAGGAGTCAATCACTGATTTGGCTTCAGGCTTACACTCCAACTTTGGCAGCACAAACAACTTGCATTCGTATAGCACCTTTTGTGATCTCAGGATGTTCCAAAGTGCCCTACAGCCGACGAAATGGATTTGAAATATAGTCACTGTTGTCACAATGGCAGCAAACTCCCACAAACAGCAATGAGATAATGACCAGATAATCTGCTTTAGCAATGTTGGTGGGGGAATAAGCATCAGTCAAAATAACGCTGTAAGATCGTTTGTATCTATCGGAGCGGGGAAGACGGGTCCTCACTTTCAAGCATCATCTGAAAGCTGGTACCTCCTACAGTGAAGCACTCTGTCCGTACTTCACTGAAGTGCCAGCCTCAATTTTGCTGGAGTGGGAATTTGAACCCAGAACTTTCCTGGCTCACAGAATGTTAACTGCTGAGCTACATCTAAAAGTTAAGAAAGAGATACCTTGCACATAATGTAAGTGCAGTCTAGGCGAAATTCATTGCCAAATTTGCAGTCTGAGCATGAGATGGAGATGTGTTGAAAAAGGCAGAAAGAGAACATATTTTATGAACTGACTAGAATAGAAACAAATAGAACTTTTTGTTAGAGAATAAACCTAAAAACTCTCAAGGCCGTTTCCAATTGCAGCTGACCTTTCAAACAATTAATAGCAATTGCTCTCAAATTTGGAATTTCCACTTGGAGACTGTGAACTGGTTCCACTTTCAGCCCAGGTAAATAATCCTCTACCACTGCAGGTTTCAGAAGGGATGTAAACGCAAGGTGAGTAGACGCAACCCAGATTCATGACATCATCCTTGTTATTTTAGAAATGGCTGTTTTTTTAAAGATTGAGATGAAATGGCAGTTAGCTGCAAATAGCATAATATCTCACTGTTTAACTCCCTGCTGCCCTAGAACAGGAGGTCAGTTCCTCCCAAAATAATGGAAATTGTGGATGCGCTGGGCTTGTGAAACATACAGGAGAAGTTTCTGGGGGACGGTGGGACCTGTACAAGGCGGATGGGTTGCACCTGAACCGGAATGGGACCAACATCCCTAGGGGGAGGTTTGCTAGTGCGGCTGGGGAGGGTTTAAACTAACTTGGCAGGGGGGTGGGATCCTGAGAGGGGGTTCAGCAGGGGGAGATGCACAGCCAAAATTAGAACAAAGAGCAAGTGAGCCTGGAAGGCATAGAAATTATAGGCTAGTTAAGGCATAAGGTAGTTTGGCACGGTTGGATAGTACTTATTTTAATGTAAGGAGTCTGACGAATAAGGCAGGTGAGTTGAGGGCACAAATTAACACATGGAAGTGTGATGTCATTGCTGTCACAGAGAGATGGTTGAGGGAGGGGCAGGATTGGCAGCTCAATGTTCCAGGTTATAGGGTCTTCAGGCGAGACAGAGAAGGAGGTAAAAAAGGAGGGGATATTGCAATATTGATCAAGGAATCAATTACAGCAGTAAGGAAGGATAATACCTTAGAAGGCTCCTCAAATGAAGCCATATGGGTAGAACTTAAAAACAAAAAAGGAGCAATCAAATTGCTGAGAGTGTACTTCAAACAGTCATAGAGAAATAGAAGAGCAGATATGTAGGCAAATTTCAGAGAAGTGTAACAATATTAGAGTAGTAATAGTGGGGGATTTCAACTTCCCCAACATTAACTGGGTTAGTCATAGTGTGATAGGTTTAGAGGAAGTGGAATTCTTAAAATGAATCCAGGAGAGCTTTTTAAGCCAGTACATAGAAGTCCTACATGAGAGCTGGACTTAATTTTAGGGAATGAAACTGGGCAAGTGGACGAGGTATCAGTGAGGGAGCATTTTGCAGATAGTGATCATAACTCTGTTAGATTCAAGGTTGTTATGGAAAAGGACAAGGATGAGGCAGAAATCAGAGTTCTAAACTGGGGGAAGGCTGATTTTAATAAGATCAGATATGATTTGGCCAGAGTGGACTGGGAGCAGCTACTTTTAGGTAAATCTGCATCAGAGCAGTGGGACTCATTCGAGAAGGGAATAGGGGCAGCACAGGGCCAACATATTCCAGTAAAGACAAAGGGTGGGACCAACAAATCCAGGGAACCCTGGGTGTCGAGGGATATACAGCATTGGATAAAGAGATAAAAGGAGGCTTATGACAGATACCAAGGGCTCAAAACAGCGGAAGCCCTAGAGGAGTATAGAATGTGTAGGGTGGAACTTAAAAAGGATATTAGAAGAGCAAAAAGGGGGCATAAAAAAACATTTGCAGGTAAAATAAAGGAAAATCCAATGTTATATTACAAGTACATTAAGAGTAAGAGGATAACTAGGCAAAGAGTAGGGCCCATTAAGGACCATATGGTAATGTGTGTGTGGAGCCGGAAAACATAGGTAGGGTTCTAAATGAATACTTTGTGTCGGTGTTCACAGTGAGAGGGACAACATGGGTCTGGAAATCAGTCAGAAGGAATGTGATATAATTAAAAAGAATAACATAGAAAGGGAAGAGGTTCTAAGTGGTCTGTCAGGCTTAAAAGTAGATAAATCTCCAGGCCCGAATGAAATGTATCCCAGGCTGTTGAGTGAGGCAAGGGGGTAGATAGCAGGGGTGCTGGCAATAATTTTCAAAACCTCTCTAGCCACAGGAGAGGTGCCAGAGGACTGGAGGACAGCCAATGTGGTACCGATATTCAAGAAGGGAGGGAGGGATAAACCAGGGAACTACAGGCCAGTCAGTCTAATCCCAGTGGTGGGGAAACGATTGGAAGCAATCCTGAGGGACAGAATTAATCTACACTTGGAGAGGCAGGGATTAATCAAGGACAGTCAGCATGGTTTTGTTAAGGGGAGGTCATGTCTGACCAATTTGATTGAATTTTTCAAAGAGGTGACCTGGTGTGTAGATGAGGGCAATGCATTTGATGTAGTCTACTTGGACTTCAGCAAGGCTTTTGATAAGGTCCTGCATGGGAGACTGATAACGAAGGTAACAGCCCATGGGATCCAAGGCAATTTTGCAAATTGGATTCAGAATTGGCTGAGTGGCAGGAAGCAGAGTGTGATGGTCGAGGGATGTTTTTGTGACTGGATGCCTGTGTCCAGTGGGGTTCCACAGGGATCAGTGTTGGGTCCCTTGCTGTTTGTGGTATATATAAACAATTTAGACTTGAATGTAGGAGGGTTGATTGGTAAATTCGCAGATGACACAAAAATTGGTGGGGTGGTAAATAGTGAAGAGGATAGCCTTAGATTACAGGAGGATATAAGTGGGCTGGTCAGATGGGATGATCAGTGGCAAATGGAATTTAATCCGGATAAGTGTGAGGTGATGCATTTGGGCAGGACAAACAAGGCACGGGAATACACGATGAATGGTAGGACCCTGGGAAGTACCGGCGATCAGAGGGACCTTGGTGTGCATGTCCACCGGTCCCTTAAGGTAACGGGACAGGTAGATAAGGTCGTTAAGATGGCATATGGAATACTTGCCTTTATTAGCGAAGGCATAGAATATAAGAGCAGGGAGGTTATGCAGGAACTGTATAAAATGCTGGTTAGGCCACAGCTAGAGTATTGCGTGCAGTTCTGGAATCCGCTTTATAGGAAGGATGTGATTGCACTAGAGAGAGTGCAGAGGAGATTTACCAGGATGTTGCCTGGGCTGTAGAGTTTTAGTTATGAGGAGAGATTGGATAGACTGGGTTATTTAACCTGGAGCCGAGGACATTGAGAGGGAGATCGGTTGAGGTGTATAAAATTATGAGGGCAATAGATAGGGTAGATAGGAAGGAACTTTTCCCCTTGGTGGAGGGATCAATAACCAGGGGCATAGATTTAAGGTTTGGGGCAGGAGATTTAGAGGGGATGTGAGGAAGAATTTTTTCACCCAGAGGGTGGTGGGAATCTGGAACTCACTGCCTGAAAGAGTGGTAGAGGCGGAAACCCTCACAACATTTAAGAAGTATTTGGATGTGCATTTGCGATGCCATGGCATACAAGGCTATGGGCCTAGTGCTGGAAAATGGGATTAGAATAGTTAGGTACTTGTTTGACCAGCGCAGGTTCGATGAGCCGAAGGGCCTTTTTCTGTTCTGTAGACCTCAATGACTCTATGACTCTAAGTTGTGAAGTTTTCAAGCAGAACAGAACTGATTGGATTCTCGCTGATATCTGAGAATGCATGGGTCCAGGATCTCAATGGGAGAGAATGTACATGCAAGGGTGAACATTCTGAATATACATTCCCAGCAAGGAGCCTTGCTGGTGGGAGCATGCATTAGGGATGCTGTATACGCACCATGATTTTTTTTTTACCTATTTTAAGTGGGAAATTGTGTGTGTGTGGGGAGGTGGGTCTTTGTGGGTGGTCATGGAGGTGATTCCCCAATGTGCGGGTTCCATGCTGTGAACACAGATTCATATCTCATACTCTCCCTTCCAAATAAGGAGCAGAAAATACCAGATATGAACAGCAAGCTGTGCAACAAAGAGAATTTCCATGATTGCCCTTGAGTATATAGAAAGATGCATGGTACCATGTTGGCAGTCATACATGTGGCATGTGTTTATGGAGGGATAGGACAGAATAAATGTGGATATCTGCGGTAGCACTAATGTCAGCTTCCAACCAGGTAAGTACCGTATTGCTACCAGGAAGTTATAAGAAGACTATGGCCAGGATTTTACAGCCCCTCTCGCCCAATGGGATATTATGGTCCTGCTGAACTGAAAGGAGATTTAAATGGCTCGCTGCATCTGCCAGGGGTGGGGGGATGGGCAGCACAGCGGAGCCGTAAAATCCTGGCCTGGGACTTTTCTCATGGCTTACTTTCCCTCCTCAACCCTAACTTTGGCTGGACTTCAGTGGACACGGGCAATCATGGCTTCTGATGAACCACTGCCAAAGCTACAGCAGCGGAGAGGGGGGAGACTGGAGGGAATTCAGCCCTGATGTTTCAGTGTCACCTGGTAAACTGGATATAGCGGGCAGAATTTTACCCATCAAAGGGAGGTGGCCATGGGTGCAGATCAGGTGCTGAATCCCTGAAACGTGCCTTTGGGTCAGAAACCCAAACTTATCCTGCCCACTCCCAGCTTTGACCTGGGCGAGTTTGCAGGGGAACCCCCATGGAGCTGTGAGAAAGCATTACAATATGCAAACAGGTAATCAAGTTTGAGCTTAACACAGAAATTCGGCTGTAATAGCCAGTGCAGGAGTTTCCCAAGCAACTCCAACTCACCAGAGTCAACAGGGACAGTGATTACTTAATGAAACTGACAGGCTCGGAAGCCTTTAAAGAGTGAAATTGTTAAGCTCGTGGTCAGCCTCAGTGAAAGGCTTGTCCTTGGTTTCACTATTTGGAGAGTTAGCTTAATCTTCTTGGAGTATATTTTCTTTTTATTTTATTCTTTCATGGGATGTGGGCGTCACTGGCAAGGCCAGCATTAGTTGCCTATCCCTCATTGTCCTTGAACTGAGTGGCTTGCTAGGCCATTTCAGAGGGCAGTTAGGAGTCAACCAGATTGCTGTGGGTCTGGAGTCACATGTCACCCAGACCAGGTAAGGACAGCAGATTTACTTCCAAAAGGGCCATTAGTGAACCAGGTGGGTTTTTATTAAAAAATTAACAATCATTGTTATGGTCACCATTACTGAGACTAGATTTATATTCCAGATTTATTAACTGAATTCAAATTCCACCAGCTGTAGTGTTGGGATTTGAACCCATGTCTCCAGAGCAGAAACCTAGGTCTTTGGACTACTTGTCTCGTGACATTATCATGACGCCATCATCTCCTCATCATCATCATTTTAACTTTCCTGCTGTCAACCTTCACTGTGGCATTGGAGCACCTTAGAATCGCAGGATCATGGAATGGTTCCAGCACAGTAGGAGGCCATTCAGCTCGTCGTGTCCATGCTGGCCCTCAGCAAGAGTAATTAGCTAATCCCACTCACCCGCCCTTTCTCCGTAGCCCAGCAAATTCTCTCTCTTCAGGTAATTATCCAATTATCTTTTGAAAGCCTGATTGAATGTGCCACTACAATCTCATGCAGTGGTTCCAAATCTTAAACACTCATTGTGTAAAAAAGTTTTTCCTCATGTCACTGTTGGTTCTATTGTCATTGACCTTAAATTGGTGTCTTCTGGTTCTCAACCTCTTCTGCTAATGGGAACAGTTTCCCCCGATCTACTCTGTCCAGTTCCTTCATGATTTTGAACACCTCTCTCAAACCTCCTTTCAACCTTCTCTTCTCTGAAGAGAATATCCCCAGTTTCTGCAATCTGCCCAGTTAGCCTATGTTCCTTATCCCTAATCTTGTGAATCATTTCTGCACCCTCTTTAAAGCCTCCTCATCCTTCCTTAAGTGTGGCACCCAGAACTGGATGCAATACTCCAGCTGAGGCTGAATCAGTGGTTCATAAATGTTCATCATAAATTCCTTATGCAGCAGAAGCCTGGCCCTCTGACTGAATGTGCCACACCGAGTCACACCGACAGCTACAGCACCAGGAGCAGCAACAGCACCAGCTGACTCAACTGCAGCTGCTCGACATGATAGATAGGAAAGGCAAAGAGCTGCAGCTCGAAGGAGACACTACTTCCAGCACAGGCTCCAGGGACAGAGGGTGAACTTCCTCAACATAACAGAGCAACAGGGCCTCAGGGGGCTCAGGATTTTGTGCCAGGCCTTTGCTGACATCTGCAGCCTCCTGGAACCAGGCTGCTTCTCCAGTGGACCAGGTGGACACACATTACCAGTGGCATTGAGGTGCCCACAGCCTTCACCTCTGGCTCCTTCCAGGAATCTCCTGGAGGCATCTGTGGGATTTCACAAACTCCCAGTTTATCTCCCAGGTCACCGATGCCTTGTATTCCAATGCTGCCAATTATATCCACTTTTCCATGGAAGTGGCCATTTACAGTTGCTGCAGTGGCTGGATTCCCATCAGATCAGGGAACCATTCAATACACACACTTGGCCAACAAGGCACCTATAGATCAGCCTGGAGTCTTAAGGGATTCCAATCCCTCAGAGATCTACCCAGTTAACTAACGTTCCTCTTCCCTAATCTTATGAATCGCTTGTGGCCACTGGAAGGTGATGATGTAGACCCGCACTAGATACCCAGGGAACTCATTCATTCTGCAGCAGCCACATCCCCTGCAGGTTCTCACTCCTCCACACAGTCTCAGCAGCTGGAGATAAAGGAAATCCTCTGAAGACCTGGCTGAAGACTCCTGTAAGGAGCCGGATGAGTGAGCCAAAGGAGAGATACCACAGGAATCACATCATCACTGGTGCAATAATAGAATAAGCCATTGGGTTGCTCAAGATGCACTTCAGGTGTCTCAACTGATCTGGAGGCACCTTTCACCCACCAGGACTCCGTGTGGTCTGCTGTGCCCTTCACAACACCACACTGCAGAGAGGAGGGGGGGCTACAGGAAGAGGAAGGTGCAGAATGACCATCATGCGAGCGGGAGAATGAGGAGGAAGAAGAGGAGCCAGTTGTGGCCCTGGTGCCTCGACTCGCACCCCTGACTGTCAGAGAAGCCCATGACTGACTCATCCAGGCACCTTTACGTCTACCTGAGGCCATCTGACAGAGCCATTAAAAACCGTGTGCCGCCACAATTCATTCCAACAGTTAACCACCCAACCATCACATTCACACCCTTCCCTCCTCATTAAAGTTAATTATATCATTCAGCTGAAGGCTGCTGTCCGGTGTGAATAAGGGATGCAACAAAGCAGCGGCCAGAAGAATGATGAGTTGCGAGTTTCATTCATTGTAATAAAGGTCAGTATAACGCCAGTAACATTGGTTTGAACACCCAAATGAATCCCCTTGTGCAACTTTCTTCATCCATTTCTTTTTATTTCTACACAGTGCAACCCCTGTGGCTTCAAAACAGCTCAAAACAGGCTGCCCATTCCCCATTCCCCTGCTCTGATACACTAGATGCCCTTGGCAAATGGCCTCTGGGTTTTGGAGCCTGTGAGGGCCCTGCCAAAGACTGCCCCACCGACACTTGTATAATGGTAGACTTGGCCATCGGGGCAGCAGGTAGCATGTGGGGTTCAGACTCGCGAGCAGTGAGAAGGAAGGGATGAGAAGTGGGAGCCTTGAGTAGAGCCTTGTGTCCTTTCTCTATCTTATGGCCCACCCACACTTCCCTGCTGGTCAGGAGCTGGAGACCACTTGGCTGCCTATCAGTGAGGGGTTGAACCAAAGCGAGACTTTCCTCCATCCTGTTTAAAGACGGAGTGTGCAGGCCAATGGGCTGGGCCAACACACACTCAATGGTCGTACCTAATTCTCTATACAAAGGCCACTTGACAGTATGATAATCTAGAGATGGACTCCTCCAGCCCCTCCCCAAGTGTGTGCACTGCCTCTGGAATTGCTGACAGAAGCACAGGCATTTTTCATTGTTTTTTCACAAATTTCCTTTTGTTGGATAACCCTCAAGGCCCAGTGTGTACATTCAGCTGAGCAGAGCTGAGAGCATCCTTCACCCTCCGACGGGGCACTCCACTGCTCCCTCTGTCTCCATGTGATGTGAATATCACCCTGTGATAATGTAGCTATCTCTACTCTTGTTGCCATCGAGGTATGTATATTCGTGCTGGTTGGGGGTGCACATGAGCCATGTAATGGTGCATACTCTTGGCCCTCTTCTGAAGGCTCCTCAGTCTGGTCCTTCACCAGCTCCTCCATCACCTGTGTAGGACCTATGGGAAATGAAATACATGAGTTAATGCTGTTAGGAACTAGAGACAGTTTTAAGTAAGTTATATGCGTATTTGTGTGTGTTAGGAATAAGCTATAGCTTTAAGTTTAAGTTTAATTTATATTTTTTGTATTTGTGGGTTAAAAGGGTGGAACCTGGGTCTTAGAGTTTTCTCTGTGAGATGGAGTCAGCAAGTCTGAAACCCTGTTTGTGTACCTGCATTTTAATGAGGTTTTATGACCCTTGAAGTGGCTTAGGGAAGTTAAAACAAAGTAGGGAAAACTGTGCTGTTGCCAAGCAACAGGGAGCCCACAGGGACACGGGGAGAAACAGAAAAGCAATTTGAGTTCAGCTGGAAGAATGTGCCAGAAGAAGCTGTATGCAAGGGAGGGAACGGCAGGGAGCATGTCCCAAAGAACAAAGAAGAAACTCATAAAACAATGGAATGGAACAGGAAAAGGTCCCAAGATGTCAGTTTAGTCACAGGACAAGGACAGGAATCTGAAACAGATCCTGAATTAAAGTAAGGAGCTGTGGAAAAGGCTCCAAATTAAAGAGACAAAGCTGCGGGGAGCAGAATCAAGGAAAAGTGGGCTTGCGAGAAGCCAGAGGATCTGAGGAGACAGCCATAGGCAGGTGACTCCTTACTATGGGACTGTGAAGCAGTGGTGTTCCGGTGGCATAGCTGAGTATCTGAGAGAATGCGTGGAAGTTGAAGCTTGAAGGCACGTGGCGATCCAGGGGAGAGGAGCATTGGAAAGGGAGATCAAAACCATGGAGGTGGATTCTTGTTCAAGGCGTCCAAGTGAAAGAGTTTTCATGAGACCAGTTGGCTCACAGTGAGTCGAGAGTCTGGCAGTTGATGCGAGATACATGGTATCTGCTTTTGGTGGCACCTGTCACTTGGTTTCAGAGTGTAGTGTGTCTGACCACAGGTCTCCTATTGGTTTACATGGTCTGTATACACACTGCGAACATTAGAGTATAAGGTAGATTTTGTAACCTGTGTTATCCTTACGAATTTGCATATATCTGTAAAGGTATAGTTGTGGATGAAGGAGTAGTGTAATATAGTTCACCTGTTCTTGTTTAACAAATGTTTAATTCTTTTGTTAAAAGTTCACCATCAGACAATGTGGAAGTGTGGGAGCCGGCACAGGTGGGCGCGCCTCCGATCAGTGCCCCCGATCGGGGACGCGCCACCATTTTACAAGGGCGGGCCAATTAAGGCCCGCCCAGCGTGATGTCCACCAGGAAGTGCTCCCTGTGTGGACGGGTGGGGGTGGGGAATCCCTCAGCCGAGAGTGCGCTCTATTGCCCATGTGCACGAAAGAGCTCACTCATCTCACTGAGGCTAAGTGCTGCCTCAGGGAGATTAGCACCAAACTCAAAAATGGTCAAGGAGCAAAAACAAAAGTTCCCGGACATGTCCCCTCATGTGACACTGTCACATGAGTTGGGAAATGTCCGTCACTTTAGCTCTAACCTTTATTAAATTTTTAAAATCCCTCATGAAACCTCATCCTGCCCGTGGATGAGGTTTGATGCTTTTTCTGAAGCCCGCCAGGGCTCCCGGCCGGCCCTGCCAACCTTAAGGTTGGACAGGAAGGTCCATTAATGAGCTTAATTACTTTTTAAATGGCCTCAATAGGCCATTGGCAGGTTGGCGGGCACACAGCTGATTCGGCTGCGCCCCCACCGACCTGAAAATTGAAATGATGCGGGGTAACATCGGGAGTTCCGCCCGATATCATCCCGTATCATTTTACACGTTGGCGAGCGGGCCCCGCACCCCCGGGCCCCACCGCCCCCCCCCACCCCCCCCCCCGCCCCCGGCCCCACCCCCCCACCCCCTGCTAGCCGACCTAAAGATCCTGGCCTGTGACACTGTTCAGCAATCACCCTCCATGTTTCTAAACAAAAAGGTAAAAGTTAGGATCTATCAAGCCAGGTTCCACCCTGGGATTTGACATGTTTAGTAGTAACATCAGCTGGGGTCATAACCGTGCTGACATTGAGAAATGGCACAAACTCAGCAAAGTCATAATACGACATTTTAGTGATTGGTGATATGTCAATTCAACTTGAGTTACTGTTGTTAAGTGCCGAGTGGCAGTGTATCATCTAATGCTGTCACTGGTCTCTAGCTCACCTTCATCTCTCCATCACCAACACCTAGTGTGTGTGCCACCCTGCCAATCTCCAGGATGCCCTCCTCCATTTCGGTCAGGGTGGCTATGACTGCAGTGCCAGCCATGATTCTTCACCTCTCCCTGGAGATGTGTGCTCTCTCCTGCAATGAGAGAAAACAGAGTTCTGAATGCCAGAAGTGGAATGTGCCCTGAGGATGGAATGAGAACATTTAAGAAGGGTGAGTGTGTGAGGCTGGTATGAAAGGGCAATGAGGGTGAGTGTCTGTGTTGGCTGTTCAGGTGGAGATTTGGGGAGGTGCCTGGAGAGAAAGGAATGTGTGGATCTGCATGTAGTGTCAATCAGAGGAATGATGTGGAGGAGAATGCTGGGGAGATCAGAGAGTGATGGCTGCCAGTTTGTTGAGAGTTTCAGGACAATCACTTTTACAGATCTAATGAGGCCATTAAGTCTTTTCTGGCACTAATCCAGGTTCTTAGCACCACAGTCCCACGGTGCACAGACTCCGTCACTGCCAGACATGCCGGCAATGATTGGGTGGTTGGCCATTTCATCCTGTCCGCCTCCTCCAGTATGACCTCCGGGGAGGAATCAGAGAACTGAGGGGCAGTGATCCCAGATCTTCCTTCCATCCTCTTTGCTTTTAGGTTGCTTCAGCTGCAAGATTTCCTGCAGCTATTCTGACCCCTGCTGTGGTCCCCTTAAATACAGAGCTTTCATTGATAGACTGCAGGTGTCATCGCAACCATTCTCTGTGATTGTCCCAGAATCCCGATTGAGTCACAGAGTCTACTTCATTGAAGTCTGCTTCAATTGCAAATGCTTGATCATCTACTGACCTCCTCTGCAGTCGGGTATGATATGTTAAGATTCCTCCTATAGTCCTTCCAACCTGGACAGTTTTAACAGATACTCTGTCGCTGTGATTCTGCCTTTCCTTCCTCTACAAATTGAAAGTGATTTTCAACACAGAAGGAGGCCATTCATCCCATCACGGCCATGCTAATTATTTACTCAAGCAATCCAAAATATATTCCTTTGCCAACTGCACCCCCTGCGCCCCATAGCTCTGTATCCCTCTCTGCTTCAAACATTTAAATTCTCTCTCACAGTGATTAAAACAATTACTTTTATTCACTACAGAAGTGGCTTTATTGAGTCTTTCACACTACAATTATTGAATAAACAGACTTTTTGATCTAATGAGAAGTTTCTTTTAGTAGGAATCAAAACATAAATCAGGAGCTATTAAATCAATGTATTTGTTCACTAGATATCTCTGCAATAACAGCTTGTCCTTATGTCTAAATTCTGGATTTGTTACCCACAACTCCTCACTTTACTGAAATGGTAATACAGATCATACAGACAGGAGAAGAGAAATAAACTGGACCTCCCCAATTCCCTTCTCTTCCTACCTGTAATCAGTGTGTTTTCCTCCCTACCCCCCACCCTCCATTTCAACCCCCCACCTTTAGAGTATGGTCAGTTTAAAGAACCAGCAGCAGACTTTGGCGAGTTTAAAATAAAGAAGATTATTTATTCACATACTCACCCCAAAAATATAAACGCTACCATCAGTCACATGTCACACATTCAGGAAAAGCACAGTTAAAAGAGAATAGATCACTTTTCCAAGCTGTAAACAAAAGAATAGTTCATAGTTCACATGTCTGGCTCATTGTAGGAAAACAGAAGTTGTGAGTCTGCTAAAGAAGGAAGTCTTTTCCACTGTTGAATTGTAGTTTAGCTTAGTCCAGATAGTAGGAGTCAGGTATCAGGATTATTGTAGGGTTTGCTCAAAGAGATGAATGTTCAGCAGGTCATAAAGCTAGGCGCCGATGGCTTTCATATCAAGAGGTCCAATTTTTTTACAGATGGACTTGGAGTTAAGAATCAGGCTTTCAAAGACTTTAAAGCCTCCTGGTTCTTAAAAAGCAAAGGTGACATAGCCATTTCTGCTTGCAGTGGTCATCTGCAGACTGCCCCAGCCTTTTCCTGGGTCTTGGGATAATAAAGGATTTCAGGATCAGAGGCCAATTTTAGTCACAAGATCAACAGCCATTGTTCATCCAGAATGACTCAAAACTGAAAGACCATTGATATACAATAGGTGATAGACGGTGGGCTTTCCCACTTAGTTTGTGGATAACTAGTCTCTTAGCTCTCTTTTGTGAAGCATTGATCTTGGAGATGAAAGGTCTACTGACTTTAGCTTTTGGGTAAATCATACATAATGACATATGCATAATGACAAACCATAAAAAGTTTCATATGCACAGTTGCACCCATTGCATCATTTAATGTTCTTTAATGTTGAATTAAATATTCTTGCGCATGATGTATTAGCTCAAACAGCCCACACCATAAGTGACAAAAAGGCTTATGTTTATCACCTATATCACAACTCTCTGAAACAACTTACAAAATTAAATATTTTGAAGTGCACTGAATGTTACAGATAAAAATGAAAACCATATTTTGCAAGGCTAGATCACATAAGCAGCAATGATAGGAATGTCCATCTAATATGATTTATGGAGGAATATTGGTCAAGGCGTCAGAGAATTCCTTCACCTTTAAACAGTGCCTTAGGTTCTTTACTTTCCACTTGAATTATTGTGGAATGGCGTCTCCCAGCAGTAAGGTTGCCAGTCTCGTTCAGAGTAACAATAACATCAGCTGGTGTGAGGAGTGGAGGTGTCACACTGCTACAATAAGGGGGTAATCTGAAGTGGGAGTGAAGGCACATTGGATAGAGTAATGGGAGCTTTATCATGTACTGGGACTTATTACATCAACTTGAGAGTGACATTGCATGGCATAAAGTGTTTAACTCCTCAGCACTGAGGTCCCTCACCATATTAAACACACAGATTCCCTCCCAAAAGTAGCAAAATTTGGCTGAAAAACTGATTTACAAGCAGCATTATGTTAGGAACAAATATTGGGTGATATTGCTGTTAATATGGATTTGATTGCAAATGGCTGTCATGGTTGGCTGTAATTAGTTGTGGTGAATAATTTCAATGATTCTAATTTGGGAAGGAGACACCGGGGCTTAAGGTAACAGCAGTGTACTGGAATCATATCAATGCTTCACTGGTGAATTAAACTTCAACTGAATAACTGCACCAAGTCAGCTAACCTTGGATTATGAAGAGACTGTTGAGGCTGAATGCAATTCTTTACATTCCCACCCAGAATGAAAAAACAGTAAAAACTGGAAAATAAGAATGCTGGTCCGAACTGGTCTTGTGTACCTTAAAATGGGACACTACTAAAAACTGGTCCGAACTGTTTTTTGACTTCTGGCAGGCTCTCACTCCAAAACAGAAGGATTATCATTCACGATGGTACATCACAGTCACTGTCAGCAGATGATTACAACAATACCCACAGGAGCTCAATGAAGAATCGGTTATATAAAGATTGAGCGTTGCCTCCTGGATCTTTGACAAAAGCCCTTGCAAAATGTCTGAAGGCAAACCTTGTGCCATTCATCAATGTTCCTGGCTGCAGGATTTAACTTGAATGGTCATGCACCAAAACTCTCAGGTCATAAGGGAAGTGCTTACATTTTTAATAAGATTTCCGAATTGTTCAATTATTTAAACTCTTGACAGTAGAACCTTGCAGCCTAGTCTTTAGCAACCCTCCGTCTCATACATACATGTGAACAAATAAACATACAAATAGGCCATTCGACCCCTCGAGCTTGCTCTGTCATTTGGCTGATCTGATTGTGGCCTCAACTCTACTTTCCTGATTACCTCACCCCCCCCACCCGCCGCCACACCCCTTGACTCCCTTGTTAATCAAGAATCTGTCTAATTCAATGTTAAAAATAATAAATGACTCTGCCTTCACTGCTCTCTGGAAAGAGACTAATGACCGTCTGAGAGAAAAATATGTCTCCTCATGTTATGAAATGGCAGTTGGTATTTGCCAAGCTGACCAATCCCAAAGGGAAGCTTGGCCATGCTATCACAATGATTTTGCAATTTGTATTTACCACAAGAAGGTTTGTGCACTGAAGTCAGAAGTAATGAGTCCACTACCACCTTTTGAGATTTTAAAGATTAAATTAAAACATTTATTAACAAAAGAAAAGAAAACTTAAACACACAAGACTACAGTTACACAGTTACATTTAGTTTTATAGCAGTTTCACAAGATGCCTACTCAACTAAACTCCCAACTACATATCCCTTTCAGGCAACACTCCAAATAGATATTAATCTATAAAACATCCAGCAATATTACCACAAACACCCACTTTGCTGTAAGGGAGGTACTTCACAGCTTCTCTCTCTCTCTTTCGCGCTCTCTCACTCAACAATGGAGCTCCAAAGACTTTTAACACAACCTTGGTTACTGGAAAAGCAAGCTTCTCCAGGTTGGTGAGAGGCTTTTTCCAAAATCTGTTTCACACAGTGCACCTTCCAATATCTCACACAGCCACTGCCACACAGCTCTCCATCTTTCTTTAAATATATTTTCTCTCTTTTGATCTGTAAATCTCATTGTTTTAACCTTTCTTTGGAAGTTGCTTTTCCTAGAGTATAAAAATCTTTCATGTTGTCATTATGGCCAGTACTTTCGGGAAAAATAAAATTAATAACATTGCCTTATTTATCTTGCCAGTTGTAAACATCTTATCATGTCCCTTTGAAAATCAGACTACTTCTCAACTTATCTAAAAATGCAAATTCCATTCACACATATCTGCTGAGACTTCATCCACTTACACATCCACATTTCTAATGCTTGTTTTACAACTGATCCCTTTTGATGATTCAAACCTTGCAGTCTGACTGTCTGCAGTTTGTTAAACCAGGCGCACACACACACACACACACACACACACAATACAGCCTCCATAAGCCTGCTTTAAAGTATCCCACAGTAATATTGGGGAAAAATTGTCTTTTCTTTACACTCAACTCTGTCTTAAATGGGAGGTTCCTTATTTTTAAACTATATCCCCTTGTTCTAGTCTCTTCCATAAGGGGCAACTTCTTCACAGTATCCATTCTGTCAAACCCTTTCAGGATCTTATATGTTTCAAGATCATCTCTTATTCTTCTAAACTCCAATGCATACGGGCTCAACCTGTCCAACCTTTCTCCATAAGATAACCCCTTCAGGAATCAGTCAAGTGAACCTTCTCTGAGCTGCTTCTAATGCAATTATATATTTTATTAAGCAGGGAGATCAAAAATGTACACAGTACTCCAGATGTGGTCTCACCAATGCACTGTACAAAACTTCTGTACTTTTATATTCCATTCTCCCTGCAACAAACAACAACATTCCATTTGCCATCTTAATCACGTGCTGTATTTGTATACTAACATCTTGTGATTCATATACTAGGACAATCAGATCCCTCTGTACTGCACAGTTCTGCCATCTGTCTACATTTAAATAACATTCTGCCTTTCTATTCTTCCTGCCAAAGTAAACAAGTTCACATTTTCCCACATTTAGCTCCGTCTGTCAAAATTTTGCCCACTCACTTAACCTATCTTTATCCCTTTGCAGACTCCTTATGTCCTCTTCATAAATTAGGTTGGAAGTTTACAGCCCCATTGTGGCGGGGGCAGGGTTGTAAAATGTGGTGAGCCATTCAAAAGTCCATTGACTTCAATGGGACCCGTAAAATCCTGCCCTTAATCTCCTACCTATCTTTGTGTCATCAGCAAGTTTAGGAACCATAGATTGGATCCCTTCTTCCAAGTCATTGATATAGACTATAAATAGTTGAGGCCCCAGCATTGATCTCTGTGGCACTCCACTGGTTATAGTTTGCTAACCCATGAAAGACCCATATATTCCTACTGCCTGCTTCCTGTTAGCTAACCAATCCTTTATCCATGCTAATATGTTACCCCTTGCACCATATGCCCTTATTTTGTGTAGTAACCTCTGGTGTTGCACTTTATTAAATGCCTTTTGGAAATCCAAGTACACCACATCTACAGGTTATTCTTTATCCACATTGCTTCTTACTTTCTCAAAGAACTCTAATATATTAATCAAACATGATTTCTTTTCACAAAACCATGTTGACTCTGCCTGATGCATTGAGCCCTTCTTAGTGCCCTGCTATGTCCTCCTTAGTAATAAACTCTGGCATTTTCCCCGTGACAGATGTTAGGCTGACTGGCCTGCAGTTTTCTGCTTTCTGTCTCCCTCCTTTCCAGAATAGAGTAGTTACATTGTTATTTTCCAATCTGATGGGACCTTTCCAGAATCTAGGGAAATTTGGAAAACTACAATCACTGCATCTACTGTCTCTGTAGCCACTTCTTTTAAGGCCCTAGAATGAAGTCCATCAGGGCCTTGGCTATTTGCCAGCCTTTCATGCTAATAGACCTTTCCCCAGTGAATGTAATTGTTTAAGTTCCTCCCTTCCATCCTTGATTTACAATTATTTCTGGGTTGTTCTTTGTGTCTTCCACAGTGAAGACAGACACAAAATACCTGTTCAACACTTCTGCCATTTCCTCATTTTTCATTATTAATTCCCCAGACTCACTCTCTAAAGTACCAACATTCACTTTACGTTTACACTTTTCCGGTTTAATTACTTGTAGAAACTCTTACTATCTGTTTTTATATTTCTAATGAGCTTTCTCTCATAATCTAATTTCTCCCTCATTTTGTTTTTAGACATTCTTTCTTGGTTTTTAAATCCTGCCCCATCGCCTGACCTACCACTAACACTCATAGAATTGCACACCTTTTCTTTCAGTTTGATATGATCTTTAACTTCCTTAGTTAACGACAGATGGTCTGCCCTTCCCCTAGAATCTTTCTTTCTCACTGGAACCTATCTTTGCTGAGTGCTGTGAGATATCTCCTTAAATGTCTCCCGCTATATGTCTACTGACCCACCCTTAACCTGATTTCCCAGCTCACTTTAGCCAGCTCTGTCTTCATAGCCTTGTAATAGCCTTTATTTTTAAACCACTGATCTTAACCCACTCCTCTCTTCCTCAAACTGAACGCAAAGCTCAATCATGTTATGATCACAGCTATTTAGAGGCTCCTTTAATATGCGGTCATTAATTAATCCTGTATCATTGCACATTTCAGGTCTAGAATAGCGTGCTTTTTGGTTGACTCTAGAACATGCTGCTTTAAGAAATTATCCTAAAAATGCTCTATGAACTATTATTGCCAATCTGATTCATCCAATCTATATGGTGATCAAAATCGCCCATGATCATTGCTGTATCTTTCTCAAAAGCATCATATTTCTCCCTGTCTACTCCATCCTACAGTGTGGTTACTGTAAGGGGGCCCCTCCTCTACTTAGTAGATTTATGGGATATTTTAGATTCGTCTGAGAGGCCAAACAGAACCTCAATTTAACATTTTATCCAAAAGACAGCACTACAACAGTACAGCACTCCCTCTCTACTGGGCTGGTGTGTCAGTCTGGATTATGTGCTACAGACCCTAAAGTGTGACTTGAACTCCTGGCCTTTTGACTCAGGGGCAAGAGTGCCCTTGATTGAAAATCTGGTCATAAAGTGGTAGGTGAAACTGCTGAAATCATTTGAGAGACAATTAGATGCTGTGAGGTGGTGGGGTGGGGGGGAGAGAGGGCGCTGTGAGGGTGGGGTCGGGGTGGGTGGTTGGTGGGGGAGGGCCGGTGTGGATGGTGGATATTTTTCAGGTCATTCTGGATGGATGAGGTGAGATGGGCTAGATGGCCTTTGCCATCCATAATTATCTTGCAAACAGAGGGTGAAATCTTGGCTGCTGATGTGTTTAATTTGCTGCTAATGGAAGTTTATTGAGCATGCTTTGGGGGTCGAAATTGCCAGTAGTGCATAATAGGCTCATCGTGAATCAGTAACCTGATTTACACCACACATGATTCTCTTTCTGTTGACTTCAGTCTTGTCCTATTTGTCTACTTACCCTATTATCCTAATCTATCTTGGTGCCTTTATGAGTTAGGCATGATAAGGTTATGGCGCATGGTGGGTCTTGAAAATATATTGTAGTGAGAAGCAGCAATCAGCAGAGTCTTCAGTTTTTGTCCTCTGGCCTCTTATAAGTTGCATTGCACAGAGACACCAGAGGGCTCCAAGATCTCTCATTGACAATGAAGACCTATGTTCAATCATTCCTCTTTGTTGAATTTGATCATTCTGCCCTGTGAGACTACTGATAAAATAGAATCCAATTACATCACTTGTATGAAATAATTATATTGAATAATGCCATGCACCCAGGTAGGAGAAAGCCTTTGATTTCTTCTACAGAATAGATTAGATCTTGTGTAGTATAAGTCTGAGTCATTTGGAAATCAGTTGTCACTGTGTAGTGAATGGTTACCATTAAGTCTTACTGTGCTTTGCAAAACAGCCCAATTTATGCCTCATGACAAGGAATAGATTTGTGAAATAGACCGACAAGAACACATTGCCAGGGGCTGTCTGATGTTTACTCCTCCCAAACTAAGTTCCTTATGCCAGGCATAAACATGGAACAGATGAGGCATTACGTGAAGGTGGAAAAATCCCTTTGTCACCAAAAACCATATGGAAGTGGCAGATCATAAATAAGCAGCCATCCACAGATGATCAACTGGAAAAGCAGTGTTTGGAACATGACTCACCCACCTCCTCGAAATGCCAGAGGGATGTGAAGATTTAAGATATTCTCTCAGTAATAACCCTGAAATCAGCAAATCAGACATAGCGTTAGAAAAATTGCGTTAAAAAATCTGTTTCTTAAATAACGAGTCAAGCGAAAAAGATTACCATCTGTCATCAGCCACGCGAGAGACTATTATGAAGCACATCATCAATATAACATGATGTGAATTGCAATTTGTATTATATATAAGCAATAGGATCAATTTGCATTTCTCAAGAGAAAGAGAGAGAGAGATAAATGTTGATGCAAGTTCCTATAGTCAGAAAAGTCTTCGATTTATGTAGCATTTTTCACATAATAGCCAATGAAGTACTCTTGCAGTGTAGTCACTGTTGCAACGTAGGAAATGCAGCAGCCAATTTGTGCATAGCAAGCTCCCACACACATCAGTGTGATAATGACCGGATAATCTGTTTTAGTGCTGTTGATCGAGGGATAAATGTTGGCCAGTGGCCAGGGAGAACTTCCCTTTGTAATAGTGCGGGGGGATCTTTTCCATCCAACTGGCAAGCGGGCCTTGGTTTAGCGTCTCAGCCAACAGACAAATATATACTGTCAGTTTGTTTCTCTCAATCCTTTGTGTGGCAGTTGTAACTTCAAGAAGCACAGGGATATTTAGCAATGTGTGCAGGTTGGTATGGAAAGCAGCAGCCCATTGACGGAACCACATTAAGAACTCTTGGGACCCTGCGAACCAGGAACATTTGGGGCCTCTCGCCACCTACTGTACAACACAATCCCCGCCCCCATAAATCCATTTAAACACAATGGTGTAGTAAATTGCGAGAAGGACCATCCCTTACTCACTAACCTCCACTGGCTCCTGGTTAAGCAATGCCTTGATGTTAAGGGCGGTATTTTCCATCTCCGCCCGCTGCTGGGATTATCCTGTCCCTCCAAAAGTCAATGGCTGGGCCGCCAAATCCCCCGCGGCGGGTCCTGCCATGGGGGGCTGGAAAACCCCGGCCAAAAATTCTCATCCTTGTTTTTAAATGCCTCCGTGGTTTCACCCCTACCTATCTCTTGTAAACTCCTCCAGACCTATAACCCTCCCAGATCTCTGCACTCTACTAATTCTGGCCTCTTGTACATCCCTGATTCATTTACACCAGTTGTGGTGTCTATGCCTTCGGCTGCCTGGGTCCCAAATCCTGGAATTCCCTCCCCAAACTTCTTTTAAGATGCTACTTCTCTGACCATGTTTCTGGTCGCCTGTTATCTCCTTATGTGGCTCGGTGAGCAGTGGTAGAATGACTCCCCTCTCTTTCCACCTCTCGGTTGATTGCAACTGATGTTTTAAAGAAATAGCTGTTCAATATAGTGAGCATTTAACTGATTAAGTGCTCTGAGTGTAAACGACGCACGCAGACAGGCTTCCTTGTAAGTTTTTTAAAGGAAAGAAAATAGCATTTATTGCCTTTAACACCCGATAGATAAAAATAATAAAAATGCTCCAAAGACACACACACGCGCAGAAGTAAGTTACAAGGAGGGACAGTAGATTAGATTGCTTAACTGTATCCAAAAGAAAGTCAGTCATTGTGGATCCTATGGCTTGATGCAATGGGCTGTACCAGCCCATGTTTGGTGACTTTTCCAGATTCTGTGCAGAGACAATTTAAATGGCTTCTGCTCTGAAGGCAGCAGCTGTTTGGTTTGCACTGATGATGCTGCCTGATGTGTTTATAGAATACACTTGTAGAATGGCTGGAGAGAGAGAGAGAGGGAACATGAGTTCTCTTCTTGCTGTTACCCACTCGCAGGCAGAATTGTCCCAGGTTGCACTAAATGTGGTAGCGGGTAGGAAAAAGGATGTTTTACCCGCCGGCCGCAATGGCGGCTTTTCGCGTTGTTTCGTCCCATTCCCGCCTCATTAATGATGCATTCCCGGGAGACACGCTGAAGAGGCAGCCTCTGACTCACCCGCCCCGCCATCACCTCAGGGCTTCAGTAAACCAGGCGCCATTTTTAAATGCCGCCCCTGCACAGAGCCAGCTCTCTTCAAGGGATAGGAAGCTGCTGGACACTGAAGTCTGTCAAAGGGAGGAAACATGCTTCCCCCAGATTTAGTGACACCTCCCTCGAGCACCTACTGGACACAGTGGAGGCCCCGCCATGAAGCCCTCTAACCCTGCTCTGGGCGAAGGCCAGCAAGCAAGGTCACCAATCCTGCATGGGAGGTAGTGGCAGCAGTTGGTCAGCACCAACGCCCTATTTTATCAGTAGTCTCACAGGACAGCCACCCAGCACCGAAAGAGGATGAACGATCGCCTCCATTCCGCCAGAGCAAGCCATTCTCCTCACCACTCTCAACTCACACATTCATATCCACAGGGATCTCATTCTATGCCAGTTCAAGGGACATCACCATTCACTCTCTCACACACACCATCATCTGCCCTGCAGATCATGTCCTCATCCTGTCCATAGCACCACTCATCATCCACACACAAGCCAGGCATCCTTCTCATCTGGCCTCTGCAGGTATCCTGCTTACACTCCCTCCATCTGCATTCATGCAAGACAAGCTGGTACACAACAAGAGGGAGAGGTCACGGGCTGGTGGAGGAATGCCTGAAATCAAGGTCCTCAAAGACTTTGAAAATAGAGTCATCCAGTTGGCCGGCGATGATCTGGACCATTCCTGTGCTGACGGCGAGGTCAGTGGTGATCAACCAAGTGAGGATCCAGCAGTGCAACATTTATCAGGCATCCAGGCTGTGAGTGAGTTGCCCAGTCCACTGCCATGTACTAATTATCTCTCCTTGCTTTCGCAGGCACATCTGGGAAGTAGCCAAGGGACCCCATGACCCAAGTCCTTGACTCAAGCCCCAAAGAAACCTCAGAAGAAGAACTGATGATGCTCTCATTGAAGAATCACAGCGCTCGCCCACACCGTCCACCAGTGCAGAGGCACACACCTCGGTAGGGGTAGCATAGGGGTCATAACCTGGTGACCACATCAGACTGATCCACAGCAGATGGGGGCAGGGACTTCGCAAGTTTCCAGCACTCGGAGGACTGCTGAAGACAAGAAATCTTCTGAGTCCCAATCAGATGAGGAGCCTCTGGACTCGGTCATACCTCAGTTGCTGGAGCTGCAAAGGCAAACCCAGGAACATCAGGAGGGGATGTCCGCTGCACTCCTCAGATGGCAAAGCACGATGGAGGAATCTGTCCACTTGCAGGCTGAGGTGATAGCACCAGCATGCCAACGCACCGAGGTCAACACTGGTAAGATGACAGAGCCTTTCTTTTATTCATTCATGGAACGTGGGCTTCGCTGGCTGGGCCAGCATTTATTGCCCATCCCTAGTTGCTCTTGAGAAGGTGGTGGTGAGCTGCCTTCTTGAACCACTGCAGCCCATGTGGTGTAGGTACACCCACAATGCTGTTAGGGAGGGAGTTCCTGGACTTTGTCCCAGCGACAGTGAAGGAACAGCGATATATTTCCAAGTCAGGATAGTGAGTGACTTGGAGGGGAACTTCCAGGTGGTGGTGTTCCCATCTATCAGCTGTCCTTGTCCTTCTCGATGGTAGTGGTTGTGGGTTTGGAAGGTGCTGTCTAAGGAGCCTTGGTGAATTCCTGCAGTACATCTTGTAAATGATACCCACTGCTGCTACTGTACATCGGTGGTGGAGGGAGTAAATGTTTGTGGATGTGGTGCCAATCAAGTGAGCTGCTTTGTCCTGGATGGTGTCAAGCTTCTTGAGTGTTGTGGGAGCTGCACTCATCCAGGCAAGTGGGGAGTATTCTCATCACACTCCTGACTTGTGCCTTGTAGATGGGGGACAGGCTTCATGGGGTCAGGAGGTGGGTTATTCGTCGCAGGATTCCTAGCTTCTGACCTTCTCTTGTAGCCACAGTATTTATATGGCTAGTCCAGTTCAGCTTCAGGTCAATGGTAACCCCCAGGATGTTGATAGTGGGGGATTCAGTGATGGTAATGCCATTGAACATCAAGGGGTGATGGTTGGATTCTTTCTTTTTGGAGATGGTCATTGACTGACACTTGTGTGTTGTGAGTGTTACTTGCGACTTGTCAGCCCAAGCCTGGATATTGTCCAGATCTTGCTGCATTTGGACATGGACTGCTTCAGTATCTGAGGAGTCATGGATGGTGCTGAGCATTGTGCAATCATCAGCGAACATCCTCACTTCTGACCTTATGATGGAAGGAAGGTCATTGATGAAGCAGCTGAAGATGGTTGTGCCGAGGACACTATACTCGGGAACTCCTGCGGTGATGTCCTGGAGCTGCGATGACTGACCTCCAACAACCACAACCATCTTCCTTTCTGCTAGGTATGACTCCAATAAATGGAGAATTTTCCCCCTGATTCCCATTGACTCCAGTTTTGCTAGGGCTCCTCGATGCCACACTCGGTCAAATGCTGCCATGATGTCAAGGGCAGTCACCTCACCTTACCTCACCTCAGGAGTTCAGCTCTTTTGTCCATGTTTGAACCAAGGCTGCAATGAGGTCAGGAGCTGAGTGGCCCTGGCAGGACCCAAACTGGGCCTCAGTGAGCAGGTTATTGCTGAGCAAGTGCTGCTTGATAGCTCTGTTGATGACCCCTTTCAATACCTCACCGATGATGGAGATTAGATTGATGGGGCGGTAATTGGCCAGGTTGGATTTGTCCTGCTTTCTTGTGTACAGGACATACCTGGGCAATTTTCCACATAGCCGGGTGGATGCCAGTGTTGTAGCTGTACTGGAACACCTTGGTTAGGGGTGTGACAAGTTCTGGATCGCAAGTCTTCAGTACTGTTGCTAGAATATTGTCAGGGCCATAGCCTTTGTAGGGTCTAGTGCCTTCAGCCATTTCTTGATATT
This sequence comes from Cetorhinus maximus, assembly GCF_964194155.1. Lineage (NCBI taxonomy): Eukaryota > Metazoa > Chordata > Chondrichthyes > Lamniformes > Cetorhinidae > Cetorhinus > Cetorhinus maximus. The sequence goes on along the minus strand of NC_135903.1, from coordinate 38,107,244 downwards.
AGTGGGGTGAATTGAATTGGCTGAAGACTGGCATCTGTGATGCTGGGGACCTTGGGAGGAGGCCGAGATGGATCATGCACTCGGCACTTCTGGCTGAAGATTGTAGAAAATGCTTCAGCCTTATCTTTTGCACTGACATGCTGGGCTCCCTCATCATTGAGGATGGGGATATTTGTGGAGCCTCCTCTCCAGTGAGTTGTTTAATTGTCCACCACCATTCACGACTGGATGTGGCAGGACTGCAGAGTTTAAATCTGATCCATTGGTTGTGGGATCGCTTAGCTCTGTCTATCACTTGCTGCTAATGCTGCTTGGCACGCAAGTAGTCCTGTGTTATAGCTTCACCAGGTTGACACCTCATTTTTAGGTATGTCTGGTGCTGCTCCTGGCATGCCCTCCTGCTCTGTTCAGTGAACCAGGATTGATCCCCTGACTTGATGGTAATGGTAGAGTGGGGGATATACCAGGCCATGAGGTTGCAGATTGTGGTTGAGTACAATTCTGCTGCTGCTGATGGCCCACAGCACCTCATGGATGCTCAGTCTTGAGTTGCTAGATCAGTTTGAAATCTATCCATTCAGCACAGTGGTAGTGCTACACAACACAATGGAGGGTATCCTCAACATGAAGGCAGGACTTCGTCTCCACAATGACTGTGCAGTGGTAACTCCTACCGATACAGTCATGGACAGATGCATTTGCAGCAGGTAGGTTGGTGAGGATGAGGTCAAGTATGTTTTTCCCTCTTGTTGGTTCCCTTACCACCTGCCACAGACCCAGACTAGCAGCTATGTCCTTTAGGACTCGGCCAGCTCGGTCAGTAGTGATGCTACTGAGCTACTCTTGGTGGTGAATATTGAAGCCCTCCACCCAGGGTACCCTCAGTGCTTCCTCAAAGTGCTGTTCAACATGGAGGAGCACTGATTCATCAGCTGAGGGAGGCTGGTACATGGTAATCAGCAGGAGGTTTCCTTGCCCATGTTTGGTCTGATGCCATAAGACGTCATGGGATTTGGAGTCAATGTTGAGGACTCCCAGGGCAACTCCCTCCCTCCCGTATACCATTGTGCCACCTCCTCTGGTGTGTCTGTCCTGCCTGTGGGACAGGGCATACCCAGGAAGGATGATGGTGGTTTCTGGGAGGGTGTCTGTGTTATCTATAATGTATGGTTCTGTGACGATGACTATGTCAGGCTGTTGTTTGACTAGTCTGTGAGACAGCTCTCCCAATTTTGGCACTAGCCCCCAGATGTTAGTGAGGATGACTTTGCAGGGTTGATAGGGCTGAGATTGCCATTGTTGTTTCCGGTGCCTAGGTCAATGCCAGGTAATCTGTCCAGTTTCCTTTTTTTGTGACTTTGTAGCGGTTTGATACAACTGAGTGGCTTGCTCGGCCATCTCAGAGTCAACCACATTGCTGTGGGTCTGGATTCACGTGTAGGATAGATCAGGTACGGACGACAGATTTCCTTCTCTGTAGGGCACTAATTAACCAGGTGGGTTTTTACAACGGTTTCATAGTTATCATTAGTCTTTAAATCCCAGATTTTTGTTGAATTTAAATCCCATCATGGTGGGATTTGAACCCAGATCCCCAGAGCATTACTGGGTCTCTGGATCACTAGTCCAGTGACAATTCCACTATGCCGTTGCCTCCCTGTGGAAATCTTAGTCCAGGACATCAGGCCTGCACAGCTGCGTGGGCTGAACTCGATTATTGACGCCATAGTTGGCCTCCAACAATGTCAATGTAAGAGAGTTGCAGGGCAGCTTGTTTTCACTCCAGATGCCCCTTCTCCTAATGGAGTCAGCCAGGGTCTTGATCCTCCAGAGGATGCCCATCTAGGTCATCACAGACAGGGCATAGCAGTCAGCAGGCTGCCTCCTTCTCTGCTGTGGATGTCGGGGGAGTGCCAAGACATAGCGGCAGGGTTATGAAGGTACACAAGATGCAGTTGCACTGCCTGGGAATGGGTATTAATCATTTGTGCATAATGTTCATATTGTAAATAAACTCACAAGAATGTCTCCTTGCCTATGGCTCCTTGTTCTGATGAGCAGTGTTCTTGTCATTCAGATGTTAAAACTTGGTCCCTGCACAAGATAAAGGCACGTGTCTCAGTCCAGGGCCCTTCCCCTGTGCTTTGTGCAGCCTTCCCAGCACACAGACGGTGCCCCTTCACGCTCACTGGACACATCAGCCATGTCTACACCTCGATGGTGCTGGTCATCACTGTCAGAATGTCCTGAGCCGGTGGCACAGAGTTCCGTCATTCTGTCTGTGTGTTTTCAGCAGCTTTGAGGTGCGGCTACCCCCCCCATCTCATCAGCATCTGTGTCCGGTGACAGTCTGGTCCTGAAGGGCTCAGCTCACGAAGGATGCCATCAGTTCAGGAGAAGTTAAAGTTTCTCCGCTGCATCTCCATGATATGTCCCTGATCACAGAGCGCAAGCGAGGTGACATCAGCCAGACAGGAGTCAGACATTTACATAAGCTGTGTGAGGAAATATGGAGTGTCCACATTGCATGTCATCATCATCCTCCTTGAATGTTCGGACTCTGGGCATCTGCTAAGTCACCATGACAGGAGCATTATCACAGAGGGTATGTGCACTGCCACCAGCCAGACTCAAGTCAAATGTTCACAGAGGCAATGTGAGGATCTATGGTGTCTCCTCACTGTATGCCGTCATCATCCTCCATGAATTTAGCAGCTACGAGGGCCTCCCTAGTGGGCCTGCCTCGTCTGGCCAGTGCGATGGCCCCGACACCATTATCCTTGACTTCAAGGACCTCCTCACCCTCATCCCTGTTGATGTCCTCCTCATCAGAAGAGACATCCAGCTCCTCCATCTCCTCATCAGTCAGCTCCTCTCCCCATTGCAGCACCAGGTTGTGAAGGGTGCAGAAGGCAACAATGATGCGTGACACCCTCTGTGGACTATATTGCAGGGCTCCACCAGACAGATCCAGGCACTGGAACCTCATTTTCAACATTCTGATGGTCTGCTCCACCAAAGTGCGAGTTGCAGCATGAGCCAATGTATCTTATCTCTGCTGCACTGAGGCTGCCACACGGGTGTCATCAGCCACGTCCTCTGTGGGTAGCCCTTGTCCCCGAGGAGCCACCCCTGCAGCCTCTGTGGACCCTGGAAGACGTCAGGGATCTGTGACCGACTGAGGATGTAGGAGTCGTGAACACTCCCTGGGAATCGTGCGCTGACCTGTAGGATGAGTTTGTGGTGGTCACAGACCAGCTGCACATTCAGCCCTTGTGGTTGATGTAGTTGATCGCTTGTTGCCACGGAGATCTGAGCATCACATGAGTGCAGTCGATGGCACCCTGTACCTGTGGGAAACCTGAGATCTGGGCAAATCCCAGCGCTCTTGCTCCCTGGCTTTCCTGATCTTGGACGAAATGTACAAAGTTGTGTGCCTTTGCGAAGATGGCGTCCGTGACCTCCTGGATGCATTTGTGGGTGGGGGATTGCAATATCCCACAGAGGTTACCTATGGAGCTCTTAAAGGAGCCACAGGTGTAAATATTTAGCACCGTGATCGCTTTCATGGCCTTTGGCAGTGGATGCCCTCCATGTCCCAGTGGCAGCAAATCCTGCAGCGGATATGACTGACCAGTTGCCTGGATATATGCAGTCTTTGGTGACACTGGTTCTTGGTCATCTGCAAGAATGACAAGTACTGTCTGTGGACACTGGGTCTAGCTAGGCGCCGACCAGCGACGGCTCACTGTGGCTCTTCAGCAGCGTGAGCAGGACCCCCAGCTGCCCCTTCTTCCTGAGGGTGCTGCTCCTCCCTCTGACCAACCAGGTCATCTAGCTGCAGGGAGGCCCATCAGTGTCACAATTCCAGCTTGGGAGGCGGTGCAGAGGTGGTCAGTGCCAACACTGCTTCAAAGAGGTTGGCCATCCAATGCAGATAGAGGGTAAATGATCTCATCCGTGCCACCAGGGTAAGACAACCATCACACTTTTCTCCTTCGTCTCCGCTCCCTGTAAACCATGAGACATACTGTTAGTTGTTAACAAAGAGCGTTGGCCACCATGTAGATGGCCAGAGATTAGCGCATTGCTTGGCTGCCCGAAACCTCACCCACCTCTGCCCCACTCCACCTGACCGATTGGCAGCAGCTTTGCCCATTGGACTGCAGGCTGTGCTCTCAGCTCAGGCACAGGCATTCTCCTAACCCGCACTGCAAGGCTGCACTGTTAGCGTGAACCATGGGAAAGACTGGTCCAAACCAGAATGATGACATTGCAAGGGGCTGTGAGCACCTCCACCAGTGACTGCTCCATGCCCAGCTTTTGCAAGGAGATTGTACAACTTACACAGTCGTTCAGTTGTTCTGCAGTCCACTAAAATGCTCATTAGTTTGCCATCTGTACCCAAGGTGTGAAAAGCTCTGAAGCATTTGGTGGCACTTTCATGCCTCTGTATTGCTTGAGTGGGCAGACAAGCTAGAGGCCCGACTCCAATCATGTCAATGTGGCTGCGTCTGAATTGTTTCAGCTGCGGAGGAGGAAAGGTCACTTTATACAAGGTTTCCCTAATGCGTGGTCGCTCCCCCCAAACACCCTTGGCATGTGCTTGTGCACCACCATCAGACCGTGCTGCCTTGCCTCCCCCAACTTGCCCCAACCGCAGTGCAGCCCTTGGTCCAACAACACACTGTCAGCCACCTGGAAAAAATGACTTGCCTGTACCCTTGCCTGAACGCCTCAACCTTTAAGTCGAACTGGCAACCCTTGCAAGCGCTGTGCAACGTTAGTGAGCACTCACCTCCAAGTTCCCCACAAAGTTCAGCTCGCCAGGTGCAAGCCCTGTAAATGCAGTTGTGAAACACGCCGACGTGCCTGGGTGGTCCAGCATGGGGGAATGATTCCAGTGGGGAGAGATTAGAATGATATGCAAATGTATTAAAATGACGTTCCTGACATCTGGCGGTGGGAAATGCGGCCCGCCATTGGCGGGTGGAGCGGACAATTTCAAACTGGTTTCACAACGTCGTGAAACCAATTGTTGGCCTTCCCACCATTTTGTCCACGCGCACCCACCATGACACCCGACGCCATCAGGGATGGAAAATTCCGGCCATGGTCTGTTTATGGAAAAGCAGTGTCTTTTTTGACACAAAGAGTTAGCATGCCATCGCATGACCTCCATTAACAAAGTAACCAGTTACTAAATATGGTCATAGCAAACTGGGGAACCCTTATTCCAGGTCTAATGTTTACAGTGATTAAATTAAATGGTTAGTGGAGCCTTCTCCTTAGCTGGAGTCAATTGTCCAAAATGATTGAGTTTAACAGCTTGGTCCACACCCACCTGAATAAACAGATTATATCTGGATGCCTGTGAGTAGTTTAAGGGATGGGCCATTTACATTCATTTAAACTGATTGTCCTGGTGGCCTACTTCCAGGCAGCATAACTCCTTTCTGATAACTGTTTAATTAACAAGGTGAAGTTATATAAATGTTCGGTCACTTAAAAAATTCTGCTGTCAGCCTTTTTAAAACTTATTGAGTGGGTTCATTCCACTCAATCAATAAAGGGCAGAATCACCCCAGATTTGCACTAAGTGCAGTAGCAGGCGGGAAAAAGAACGTTTCACCCACCGGCCGCAATGGTGGCTTTTCATGCCGTATCACCCCAATCCCACTTCATTAATCATGCATTCCCAGGAAATGGCTGGTGGGCTGCCATTCACCTGCCAGTCTGTCACCTCACCACTTCCTCACCCCAGGCACCATATTTAAAGTGCAGCTGCACACACACCTCTCAGCGCTTCCAGCCCGGGACTGCTGCACAGAAGACATGGCCCCAAAAGGCAAGAAGACTGCAGCCCCCTGATTCAGTGACGCATCCCTGGGACACCATTGGACACCATTCTGTCCTTTATTGATTGAGTGGGATGAACCCACATGATAAGTTTTAAAAAGGCTGACAGCAGAGTTTTTTAAGTGATCTAAACAGCAGTTCTCAGGATGACTGAAAATTTATATAACTTCACCTTGTTAATTAAAACGTTATCAGAAAGGAGTCATGCCACAATGTCCTCTGCCTCCGATCTAGCCGCAGGGAGGCCCATCAGTGTCACGACTCCAGCTTGGGAGGCGGTGCAGAGGTGGTCAGTGCCAACACTGCTTACAAGAGGTTGGCCTTCCAGTGCAGATAGAAGGTAAATGATCTCATCCGTGCCACCAGGGTAAGGCAACCATCTCATCACTCTAAACCCACACACTCACAAGCCCATCACACATTCACTGGCACCTCACTCACTGCCAGCTCAAGGTACAACCCCTCATTCTCCCTCACACCCCCTCACACCTCCATCTGGCCTCATCTCCTTGGGAGATTACTTCCTCAGCTCTCACCCTTTTGAGGCCACTTGCGCAGATCAACATGTGTCCCCACACGCACTGGGATTCCCCCCTTCCCCAGTAATGCCCTAGCGCTGCAGCCTCTTCCCTTGACTGAGGCCAATTCTGCCCCTTCCCAAGCAAGCAGTGCTCCTGTGAAGCACCTTGGGGTGTTTTACCACATTATTAGATGCTATAAAAATGCAAGTTGTGTAGTAGAATGTTTGTGCACTGCATTCATAATAAAGTAAAACATTTCACAATACACTATACTTAAATGAAGCTGAAGCTGATCGAGTGGTTGTATGCAGATTTTGTGTGTTATGGTGAGTTCACTCCAAACCTCAAACTGAGCTGCTAGCCTTGCCCAGTGAACCGCCTCACTTGGGATTGGAGTCAGTTTGGGATACTGTCTCATTAGGGTTTTCTGATTTGCCCCTCAATATGCTGTTGGGTTCATAAGGAAAGGGTTAATTAAATTGTCTTGACTTCTCCTAGAATTAACTTTTACCTTTTGTCTGCTAAGTGCATTTCAATGTTCAGTTCAATCAGTGGGATTTAAACACAGTACCAAGCAGAGACAGTCTTTAGCTGACAAGCAACGCCCCTTGTTACTTCCAGCTTTGACTATGCCTGAGAAACATTGCATATCTGCAAGGCTAGGGAGTTTGGATGCAGTTTAAAAAAATTATTATTATTCGTTCATGGGATGTGGATGTCACTGGCTAGGCCAGCATTTACTGCCCATCCCTAATTGCCTTTGTTCAGAGGGCATTTGAGAGTCAACCACATTTCTATGGGTCTGGAGTCACATGTAGGCCAGACCAGGTAAGGGCATCAGATTTCATTCCCTAAAGGATATTAGGGAACCAGATGGGTTTTTACAACAATCGACAATGGTTTCATGGTCATCATCAGACTTTTAATTCCAGATATTTATTGAGTTCAAATTCTACCATCTGCCGTGGTGGGATTCGAACACAGGTCCCCAGAACATTACCCTGGGTCTCTGGATTACCAGCCCAGTGACAATACCACTATGACTGGAGCTTAAGAACTGTAGCTTGTTTTGATTTCTCTGTTGAACTTGCAAGGTATCACCAAGTTTACGTTAAAGTGTATACTGAACTGTTGTCACTGATCATTGGTTGCTTAATTTCTATGATTTTCAATAAATGCTTTTGGACTCTATTAATTTCTGGAGTAATTGATAAACTTGTGAGAACAGCCATCCATGAGCAATTCATTCTTAAAATATATCTCTGCTTGCTGTCTAAAACGTCACACTTACAATAAACCTGAACGAGGGGGAACCTCCCACCATATTTACACTGCCACTAACATAGCGAGACCAGAGGAAACCTACTCCCTTCCTCAAGAAACCTTTACAGGACTACTATCTGAACACCAGCAGAAGGGAGCGGCATGGTCAACCACATTCTTAAATAAACACACTGCAGTCTCCATATTCTCATTTAGTACACCGAGGGGGTGCTGCACTGTCAGAGGTGCTGTCTTCCGGATGGGCAGTTAAATTCCATCTGCTCTCTCAGATGTGTACAAGAAAGGTCTCACAGCAATATTTCGAAGAAGAGCAATGGAGTTCTCCCTGGTGGGTTGGCCAATATTTGTTCTTCAACCAACACCTAAAATAGATTATCTGGTCATTATTTCATTGCTGTTTGTGGGATCTTGCCATGTGTAAATTTAATTTTTGCTATTCCTGCAACAATGACCATACCTCAAAACTCCCTCATCGTCAATAAGGCATTTTGAGGTATCTTGAGGTCATGAAAGGTAATATATAATTGCAAGTATTCCTCCCTTTCCCCCCCAATCCCTTCCTTCCTTCCTTCCATTCTCCCTTGTTCCTTTCCTCCCCCTTTTCCATCCATCTTTCCAACCTTCCTCCCTCCCTCCCTTTCTCCTTCACCGTAGGCATTCCATTTTTCTTTTTGCAATTTATTACATTTCCTTTGAAACATTGGCATTAACAATATTAGCGTTTGGATTCTCTCCATATTTCTATTCATGGCAAAATGTGTATTCTGTAGGCAAACCTTGAATCCATTATGATCTGAAGCTTTAATATGTGAATTGAAGTTTACAGCATGCCACCGACTTAACAAAATATACTGGTCCCAGTCCTGACTGAGGTGGAAGTTCCAAGCAGGGAGAGGGGAGGAGGTTCTGAAATGCTCTGCAGCTTCTGTGCTTTTGCTTCAATTGGTTCTTCACCTGGAAACCAGCCTGGTTGACGGGCTTGGCTCCCAGTTGGACAATCAATGCTGCAGAAGAGGCTGTGCGGAGTAAATAAGTTTTTACTGCTGCTGGAGCAGGGATTGGGAGGAGGGAGTGGGACTTGTGGGGGGTGGGGGGAGGGCAGCAGGGCTGGCGGCAGTTATGGGGGGCATAGTGGTTGGGTACTGAGTGGCTGTAGTGTTGGAGATTTAGAGCAGTTCAGGGGCAGCAAGGGATTTGGGTGAGTGGTGATCATGGTGGGGAGGGTGGGTGGGGTGGCTGTTCGTGGGGGTTGCTAAATCACATACACTTGTTAACGATAATGGTGGGGAGGGTTCTTATCACAAGGGGGGTGGTCCTATAATGGGAAAGGAAGCAACCCCTCCTCTTCCTGGCCCACAAGCAAAGGCTGGAAAATCACTTACCTCTTCTATCAGCAGTCCTCACCTCTCTTTAGCGGTCAAGTTTGCCAAGGCCCAGCTAGCTAGGGTTAAACCTAGAAGACAAGTAAATATGAAGCACACCCTCTCATCAAAATATTTAAATGAGGAACTTGCATTCTTCAGTGAGTTGGTTGCTCGTCCCCCATTGTTGCAGAATTTGAATGGGGTGCTCGCCATAATCCCCTGCTTTTCTAATATATTGAAGACACCATCCTTTCAGATTGTGCTGTTCAGGCTAAAGCTTATAATCACATTTATTCGCCAGAATTACAAGTATGCAGAAGTAAGATAAAAATAGAAGTACAACACTGAATTTGCATGTTACTTTAAGTTGTCTTGAAATTAAAAATGTTACATTTTTCAGGATCTTTCATCCAAATCATTTTGAATATTGCAATAAGTATTTCCTTCTGGAATCAAATTTCACTGCTATAATACAAGAATAAACATATAAAAATGCCTCACTTATTCTCCCCCGTACAGGCATTCAGCATTCCAGAGTCAAGGGCCTGAATTTTACCCTCGGCGGGTGTGTGTGATTGGCAGGCCCTTGCCTGGTCGGGAAACGGGCCACCGCCCACGATCGGCCCCTGACTGTGATTTCACACTGGCTGGCCAATTAAGGCCGGCCCAGCGTATAACACATCTTCCCAATGGTGGGGAAAGTCCGGGTGGGGGGGTGGGGCTCTGTCGGCCAATGGCTATTCGGCAGGTGGTTTAAAAATGGCACCAGGCAGCTCCTTGAAGGCTGCTAGAGAAGAAGATATTTGCAGCGTTCTGAAGACCGAAGCTATGGCCTCAAGTGCGGCTGGAGACGCCAGGCGGAACGGTAGGTCAGGGGGGGCACTCGGCCCTCCCCTGCCAGGTTTTTGGATGAGTGCCTCGCAGTCCCCCTGGAGGAGGCGGCTGCCAGGAGGGATACCCTCGTCCCCAGAGATGGCAGGAGGAGGCCACCGCACCCGGCAGAAAGAGCTTGGGAGGAGGTGGCAGAGCAGGTCAGCAGCCATGACACTGCGACGCACATGGGTACAGTGCCACAAAAGGTTTAACGGCCTACTGTGCTCAGGGTGGGGGGGGGTGAGTACCATGTTGGCATGGATCAGCGTGGTGAAGAAGCCACCCACCCCCCCCCCACCCCCCCCCCCCCCCACCCCCGTGGAGCTCAGGAGTGTTAGAGTCTGAGTGCCAACTGTCAATGATGCCGGAGCTGGCCAAGGGGGTGAGTCCTGGCTGCTTGGACTGAGTATCTTGCGGCTCGAGGGCCACGACTCGGATGTGTCCTGCCAGGTGCTCCTTAGCTGGGGTTGGCCAGGCTGCAATGGGGCTGCAGGTAGAGAGTGGACTAATCAATGCTCCTCTGTCCTTTGAGGAGAAGATGATCCATAACAACATTGAGAGATCACGGACAGGGAGAGGCCCCCCAAACCTCCTAATCCTATCCAGATTTGAGCAGGATGCCTTGGAGCTGGAGAGGTGCCACAAACCTCGGTCAGCTGGTCGTGGAGAGGCTGGGGTGTCAGATGAAGTTAAGAGTGCAGTGCACAGAGGTGAGAGTTTCGAATGGTGCAAACATTCTTGTGTAGTCTCATCATTGATGGGAGCCTCAAAACTGGGGTCCCCATTGATCACTGAAAGATGATGGCACCATGATGCAGATCTCCATTGTCTCACCAGGGTGCCTGGCATGCACAGTGACAGTGTGATGACTTAAACCGATGACATGTCCTTGTTCTCCCTTAGATTCTCCAGCAGGCACTCACTCGCAGGACCCTGAAGAGCCACCCCTGATGCCAGAGGACCGCTGGGCTTTGGATGCACCTGCGTCATGCCCGCTCTCTGAACCAGGCACCAGCGCAGATACCAGGTCCTCAGTGGGCATTAGATCTTCAGCTAGAATGTCGGAGCACAGAGGTGAGGGCACTTCACACTCGCTTGAGGAGCGGGCAGAGGCAGAGAGTACCCTGGGTGCCAGCAGTCGGGGGACTCCTGGAGACCAGGACGATGCTAAGTCGAAGGCAGATGATGAACCCTGGAATTGTCCATTAGGTGGCAGATGCTGGATATCCAGTGGGATATGCAGGAGGGTCTGGTGGAGATCCATGAGGGAATGTGTGCCATGGTCTCTGTTGTGGAGGAATCCATGTGGAGCATGAACACTGCTTTGACCCTCATGGCCAAGCACACTGCCTCCTCCATTGAGAAAGTGGCAACTCTCATGGAGAGGCTGCTCCAAGGACAGAATCAGGGTTCTTGGGGTTGCATTCGGACCTGCAGCCCTCGCACAGACACTGAGCTCAGGTGGTCAGTGTCCATGTGGGAGATGGATGAGGCACCCAGTATCCCAGCTAGGCGCCCATCCATCATTGGCGAGCAGGGTGGTGCAGAGGGACCTCACGTTGGCACATGAGCTTCTTGTCATCTCTGTGGGTTCTTCTCAGGGCACTCTGGAGGATGGCAGCAGCTCCTCCGCCCCTCTGCCAGTAAATATGGCATCTGATGAGGCTGCGGCAACTGGGGAGATGCCAGCCTTGCCACGGGCCACTCCCTCCCAGGTGGGGCCAGCACAGGCTCCATGGGCCAGAGGACGACCGCCAAGGTCATCAAGACCAACAGGACAGCAGAGTCAGCAGCTGTTCCAATGCCACTGACAGCGAGGGGGGTGCGGGGCACAAAGACATAACACTCGCAAACGTAAATTTAAGGCACTATGAGCACAAGAGGAACTGGTCACAGGTGATCTTCTGTTGTGTCATGTTTTGTTTATGTTTACTGGTCTGGGAAATTATGTTAATTTGTTTGGATTGTCAAAATTAGATACATTTTGTTTTTGTTGTAATGGCCTGAGTATTCACCATTTTTGTTTGGAGCAGGGTACACCAGTATGTAATGCTAGATGTGATTGGCTCTAAAAATTATTGTCCAGGCACTGAGTGGGCTTTGGGTTCAAGTGAAAGAGTGATTTCAGACACCCGGGATGGAGGCAGCAGCCCTGGCACGAGGTGGAAGCAGATCTTTGGCAACCGAGCTGAAGGAGCGTTGGATCAAGGTGTTCCTGATGTTCCTGCCTCCCCTACAGAGGTCTGCCTCCACCCCCTCAGCTTTCTCCTCATCATGCTCCTCTTCGGACTCACTACTGGGTCCATCTTCTGTGGCCTGTGGAGCTGCATCAAGATCCTCTCCCTCCAGTGGGTCCCCCCTTGCCAGTGTCAGATTGTGGAGAGCGCAGCATGTAACCACCATCAGTGACACCCGCTCTGGGGGGTATTGTAGTGCTCCCCCTGAACGGTCCAGGCATTGGAAGCTCATCTTCGGAAGACCTATAGTCCTCTCTATCACCGCCCTTGTGGAGACGTGACTCCTATGATAACACTGGTCTTCCTCTGTTCTTGGCTGACAGAGAGGCGTCATAAGCCACCTTTACAACGGATAGCCCATGTCACCCAGCAGCCATCCATCCAGTCGGGCTGGAGCACTGAAGAGCCTCGGCACCTGGGAGTGTCTGAGGATGTAAGCGTCATGGGAGCTGCCAGGGTACCTTGCACAGACTTGCAGGTTCAGCATCCTGTGATCACACACTATCTGCACGTTCATGCAATGGAATCTCTTCCTGTTGACAAAGGCACCTGTCTGACCCGCTGGCACCTTGATGGCCACATGTGTGCAGTCGATTGCACCCTGGACGCAGGGGAACCCAGCAATCGCTGCAAAGCCTCTGGCTCGCTGTGTCTGGCTGGTCTCATCCATTCGGAAATGAATGAAAGTCAATACCTGCCTGAACTGAGCTTCTGTCACCAGTTTGATGCAACTGTGGACAGCTGATTGGGAGACTCCACACAGATCCCCCACTGAGCCCTGGAAAGAGCTGGAGGCATACAAGCTGAGGGTCACTGTGACGTTCAGAGCCAGTGGCATGGGGTGTCCACCCACACAGTTGGAGGTAATCTTAGGCCCAATCATCTGACAAATGGAGGTCACTGTCTCCCTGGACAGGCGGAGCCTCCTTCACCATTGAACCTCGGACATATTGATGTAGTTGCATCGCTGCCTGTAAACCCTGGCAGCAGGATAATGGCATCTTCTGTGGCCCCTTCCACCTTGGACTACCTGCTGACCCTGTGACCCTTGTGCCTGTGCCTCTCCTCCCACAGGTCCCGCCCCTGGAAGCTGCATTGGGACACCTGGCCTCCTCTCCCTTCTGCCCCTCTCTTCCTCGGAGGAGGAGGTGCCACCAGTGGAGACCAAAATCCCCATTACCAGGCTAACAGAAGACTGTTGGATACCTGGACGAGTCCACATGGTCCGAATTCTCCGGGGGCCTTGGAGACACCAATGAGTCCTGAAATGAAGCCTGGAAATGCTCAGAATGAAGCTCAGAACAGAGATGAAGCTGTCAAGTTCAAATAAGCAACCAGCAGCAAACTACCTCCTAAACTCCTCACTGCTCACACTGGCAATGCTGCTGACCCTTTTTATCCCACCCTTGGATGAGGTTTTGTAAAATGTGGGCTGCCCACCTGCCCGTTTTGCCCATGCGACAAGCACAAAATCACAATGTAAAATCAGGTTCAATTTGATTTTTAATGACCTTAAGAGCCTCTTAATTGATGGTGGGCGTGGCTCCAACACAGGCACGTGCCCGCTGACATGAAGATTGCGCTTGTGCAGGGTGACGCTCACACCACGTCTTCTTGCACTACCTTGCATGCCCGCCCGCGAGGGGTAAAATTCTGCCCACGGAGTTTCTTTTACACTCAATATCTGAAGATATTTTAATCAATTTTATCTTTCAAGCAAATAAAATCTGACCTAACAGCTTAGATAGATCTTATTATCTTCCAACACCTGGCTTTTATGTCAAATACCTTGGTCCCAAGAATTATTTGGATAGTCATGTATCTGTGGGCTGTATATGCATCAAACATTCACAGCTAGGAAGAATTCATGATGCAGTCAACATGTTGATAACAGTTGCACTTTCCTGAAGATACCTTCAAGGATACAATGGCTCCATTTACTCCTTTAGATGACCTGAATGCCTTATTATGGGAGCTTAGTCACACTGCTTTACATGTGCATGCATGGAAGCATAACCCAGGGATGTAACAATTGCCTATCGCTGCAGTCAGAACCTCTGCAAGTGTGTTCCTTCAATCTCTGTCAAGATGGACCAAGCTACATTAAATGAGACAAAATTTGTTTTAAATGGTTAAAATGATTCATTCCATGGTAAGTGAAATGTACAGAGTAATAGATATGATCAGAATTGCCTGACTCAAACAGTACAGCTTCAATTCATGCAAAATAAAGAATGTGCAACGCTAATTCATTCGATCATCTTACTTAACAGAATAACCCATGTATACCGTGCCCTACAGTCCAAGTTAGAACTTCCCTCCTTGCTGCATAGCTTTTAGCCAAAATTAACTACTCCCATTCCCTCCCAAGAATGATGTTCATTGGTCTAACTTGGCAATGACATATGAACATCCATACCAATCAGGAGCAGGAGTAGGTCATTTGGCCCCTTGAGCCTGCTCCACCATTCAATAAGATTATTGCTGGGTTCAAATGAATAGGATGAATAGCACAATATATATCAATCTAGACCTATCAGTTCACATATCAATAGATTACTATATCTGTTTATCTCAAAAGTCATCTGTTCATCCCTCCATCCATCCAACCTTTCATGTTATCTATCTATTCATATTTGTCTATGTTACTAACTCTACCTTCCAATGTCTGTATCAATCTATGTGTTAGTTTCCCAATCTATTTTTCTGTTCAGCAATTTCTTTGTAAAATGGTAGACTGGTTAGGGCCATTTTATGCTTTGTAAAGCTGACAAAACCTGCTTTTATTACACTGGGGAGGTTTATAATGAGATTTTAACGAAATAGTTTTGCCGTTCATCCATTTGTACGTTTTTGGTCATTCATTGACTGCTACATAAGTTGTGTACTAATAAGGCTAGCATTTTATCTGTTTATTTCTTCAGGTTGTGAGGTGTCACTGACATGGATTTCGCCATCCTCTGCTGGAGTGTATATTCTGCCTGTCCTGTCAGGTGTCCTTGGATTATAAAGACATGTGATGTGTGGATCAAGTAGACTTGGCGGTTCTCAAGTGAATACCATGATGGAATTTTATTGTGAACTGCCAGGTTCATGGCTCTGGTAAACCAAACCTGCCACAGCGGCGGTGTCCATGGCAACGATCACGAGGGTCAGGAAGTAACTGGGGGATTAACCAAAAATTAGATTTCATTTTAGTTATTTTTATTTTCAGCTCACAAGCACTTTAAATTTCAACCTATTAGTCACAAACACTGGATCAATTGAGTGCATTTGGCACATAGTAAGGTTTTCACAGTAACTGTGTCAATGCTGCACAGCCGTAGTAATTTATCTTTGGAGATTACATTGCCATCTGTGTTTACTTTATCTGGCTTTTCACTTCGAATATTATGAATTCTTTAGAGACTGGGAGCCAAAGGTGAGTTTGTCAGCGGGTCCTGAATAACTACATTACGAAATACTGTCTGGATCTCTTCCAAGTGATCTTTTTCAGAGAACAACATGAAGGACAGTGTAGAAGTTTTCGAAAGAATGATTCATGCAGTGTTATGGATGTGGATAAGTGGATCTAGGATGACTTTAATCAGGTCCTTGTTCTATCCCGAGCAGACCGTGTAGACTAGCAATAATCCCACTTCTGAGTCTGTTGTGTTTCAGTTTACCAAGAGTTCAGGGTCTTTAATTGGAACCTGGAATCTACCCCAAAAATCAACCAGCATTCCACAAAGAGCACAAGAAAGGGAATGTACTTATACAGTGCCTCACAGTCTTTGAAATACATTCTTTTTTAATATAGCCATACATAGTTTAATTATCCCAAGGCTCTTAGAGTTATGCATTAAACTCCTTCAAAACTCGTAGCATCATCTGCTCCCTAATTTTACCATCTGCTTCTCTCACCAGCTGGTATCATGGTGCTGAAATACAGTCATTGAATATTGATTCAGTATTCATTGTGAGGCAATAGCTTCAGAGTACTGTGATGGTGAAGAACACTGGGACATTGATGGGCAGTGTCAGTAAGTTGCTGACGATGGGATCAAAGCTGCGATTCTCCTATTTAATGGGTCTCAGTCAGGTCCTTGCTGGAGGCACCAAGAAGCCATTGTGAAACTCCCCATAGGAATAGTGGAGAAGTCATCCTGAGTTATCCAACTCACAGTGGTATCCTGGGAGCAGGCAACCCATTCATGCCCTTGTTATGAATCATATGGAGTTTGGAGAGAACAACATCTGAAAAATACCTGAAGAGAACATAGCCCTCAAATAAAAGGGGGGTTAAATGACTGCATCAGAGGAGGGTGACCACCAGATCGGTCATCTGGGCTTAATTTGGAGTGGCAGTGATCCTATTGCTGTAATGCATCAATGCCAACTGGAAGAAGCTCATTCGCAACAAAAAATTCTGTTAACAGTTTCTGCCAAATGGCATACTCATCCGAAATGGGAGCGGCATCTTGTACTATGTTGGGTATCAACCATGGTTCAGTGGTAGCACTCACGCCAGTGAGAAAGTTGTGAGTTCAAATCCCGCTCCCCATTTGACCACATCATCTCAGCTGATACTCCAGTGTAGGACTCAGGGAATGCTACAGAGTCAAAGATACCGGGTGGAATTGTCCCAGAATTGCACTAAGTGCAGTAGCGGATGTGAAAAACAATGTTTTACTTGTCGGCCGCAATGGCGGGTTTTCGCACCATACCTTAATTAATTATGTAGCCACTGGAAACATGCCATCTTGCTGGCGGGTTGCCTCTGATTCGTCTGCCACTCCGTTACCTCACCATTTTCTCATTCCGGGTGCCATATCTAAACTGCAGCCGCGCACACAGTTCTCAATGTTTGCAGCCCTGGACTGCTCCAGTGAAAGCCAAGAAGAGTTCAGTAACCCATCGCTGGAATGCCTTTTGGAGACCCATTGTGACTTCCCTCACCGTAACTCTGGCTGCAGGAGGTTCAGCAATCTCCGGCTTGGGAGGCGGTGGCAGTGATGGTCAGTGCCAACACTGCACAGAAGAGATTGGCCATCCAGTGCCGAAAGAGGATGAATGATCTCATCCATGTCACCAGAGTAAGGCAACCATCTTATCACTCTAAATTCACACACTCACAAGCCCATCAGACATTCACTGGCATCTCACTCACTGCTAACTCAAGGGACATCACCACTCACTCTCACACACACCCTCACATCTCCATCTGGACTCATCTCCTCTGGAGACTGCCTCCTCAGCCCTCACCCTCTTGAGGCCATTTGTACAGATCAACTTATGCCTCCACACACACAGTGGGATACCCCCCTTCCCCAGTACAGTCCTCACCCTACAGCCTCTTCCCTTGCCTAAGGCCACTCTATCTCTTCTCCAAGCAAGCCTTAGCCCTGCAGCTGTTGAAAAACCATCCCGGCCTTACAGCTGGCCTGGTAGGTAGAGACCTGTCCGTTAGCCCCCCTAAAATTGATGTCATGCTGCCTGTGAAGCCTGGGGCTGATGGTTGCGAGTTCTGCCTAAAGCAAGGTAGGCTAACAAACCTCAAAGTCCCGAGTGAAGTGCAGGTCACCAGGCGCACGTCACTTATGTTCAGCTGTGAAACACGATGGCATGCAATCCTTCCGATGTGCCTGGGTGATCCAGTATGGGGAGATGATTCCGGTGAGCAAGGCTTATAATGAGATACCAAAGTATTGATATTAGGTTCCCGACTTGCGGCAGTGGGAAAGTCAGTCCACCATTGACAGGTGGAGCGGACAATTGCAAACTGGTTTCAGGACGGCGTAGAACTGATTTTAGCCCTGCTCACCATATTGTCTGCTCACGCCTGCTCTGACATCCAACGCCAACGAGACCATCCGATTCCACCCACCATGGTTTGGATGAGACTCCTTCTGACCAAAGTCCAGTTAAAGGCTCACCAGGAATTTATGAGTGTTTGTACCAAGTGTTCACATTCTGTGTGCTCTGTTATAGCGCCTGTTTGAGTCTGCGTTCTTCTACAAGGTGTCATGGGAGGCAGCGATGAAAATTGATATGACTGACTGGGAAAATTACAATCTGTAAGATCTTGGCAAACAATGGCAATATTTATGACTTATTGGGTTGGGAATATTAAATTTTGTCAACAAACAAAACACACAAGCGTAATATTCAATTGTTCAAATGTTTGGTGTTTAATTATGCGTGTCTGTTGACTGTTGACTGATCACTGTGTATGATTAGTTAAGACTAGATGTGGTCATTCAGAAAGAGAGAAACTAAACTGAGGCTAGCTGGTGTAAACATGGGAGCAGACACTTTAAAAGCATTGCAAATAAAACTTCTCCTGCACACATAGAACCTGGTGTATCGTCTCTGCATATCTCCGAGGCATAAAACATGACTTCCCATCACTGCCTCATTGTCTTCACCTCTTAGCTCAGTAACCTGATGGCCCTGGTCCTGTTTTACTCCAACGAGGTCAAGTGTCAAACAGATCATGGTCAAGTGGCTTGCTTCTGGTGTTTACATTTAATTACTTTTGTTGCTATAAATAAGAAAGAGTGGCTTCCATTTATATAGCATCTTTCATGATCTCAGGTCATCCCAAAGTGCTCTACTGCCAATGAAGTACATTTTGAAGTGTAGTGACTGTTGTAATGTAGGAAATGCAGCGGCCAATTTATGCACAGCAAGCTCCCACAAAAAAGCAATGTGATAATGACCAGATAATCTGTTTTAGCTATGTTGGGTTGAGGATTAAACATTGACCAGCAGAGCTCCACAGCTCTTCAAATCGCGCAACAGCATCTTCTACTCACAACAACTGGTGACTTTTCAACAATTTAACATGCAGTTGGCATGGTTGTTGTGAATGTGTGCAATCCACTGCATTTACCACCCAAGTAAAGTCACTGGCCATTTTATAGGACCACCTGAAGTAAAACAGAAAGTGCTGGAAAAGCTTAGCAGGTCTGGCAGCACCTGCGGAGAAAGGAATGTTTTGTGCAAGAGTTCAAAGGTCCGAAGAAGAATCATTTGACTCAAGATGTAAACTCTGTGGGCAAAATTTTCTGGGTGACGTGTGGGTGGAGGGCCCTGAGATCTCTCCTAACTGTGTGGGTGGACACCCCGTGCCAGTGGCTCTGAAGGTCACAGTTGACCTCCACTTCTATGCCTCTTGCTCCTTCCAGGGCTCAGTGGGTGATCTTTGTGGTGTCTCCCAATCAGCTGTCCACACTTGTGTCAAGCAGGCTACAGACGCTCTGTTCAGGCATGCATTGACCTTCATCCACTTCCACTGGGACCAGGCAAGTCAGGCACAGTGAGCCAGAGGCTTCGCAGCCATTGCTGGCTTCCCCCATGTCCAGGGTGCTATAGACTGTACACATGTGGCCATCAAGGCGCCAGCAGGTGAGCCCGGTGCCTTCGTCAACAGGAAGGGCTTCCCCTCCATGAACGTGCAGATAGTGTGTGATCACAGGATGCAGATTCTACAAGTTTGTGCAAGGCAGCTCCCACGACGCCTACATCCTCAGACACTCCCAGGTGCCGGGGCTCTTCAGTGCTCCGGCTCGGTTGGATGGTTGGCTGCCGGGTGATAAGGGCTATCCCCTGCGAAGGTGGCTCATGACGCCTCTCCGCCATCCAAGAACAGAAGCTGAGCAGCGGTACAATAGGAGCCACGGCTCCACAAGGGCTGTGGTGGAGAGAGCCATCGGTCTTCTCAAGATGCGCTTCCGATGCCTGGACTGCTCAGGGGGCGCACTCCAGTACCCCGCAGATCACCTCTCTCTGACAGTGGTAGCATACTGTGCTCTGCACAATCTTGCGCTGGAAAGGGGGATGCAGTTGATGATGAAGACCTTGACGCCCTGGATGAGGCTGCACATGATGAATCCAGCAGTGGCTCAGAGGATGAGGAAGCACAGGGCGATGATGAGGGGCAGCACGCCGACCCGCTATTACACCAAGGAGACAGGGACATTCGGGACAATTTAATCCAATGAACCTTCAGCTAGCTCCACACACATGGATCAGCAGGACCAGCATTGCCTGGTGCATCCATACGCAGCACTTAAGTGTAACATCTTCCACCTCATCAGCTGCAACTAAGAGCTTAGTACAGAAACATCAATATCCATTCAAACACTCATGATATGTCTGTGAAACAGACAAATGCAGCACAAAGGAAACACCCTCAGCCATGGTCACAAATATGGATTTCACTGCCATCCATCCGATGGTGCCACCAAAAACATGACAAAACGTTGCTCTGACGTTCACAAAAATAAATTCCCTAATCTTGGGGCAACAGAAAAGCACCAGGGAGAAGCCCGTGATGTGCCTAACGTGCCTTATGTTTACGTTTGCAGGTGCCTCATCTTGGTGCCGCCCCATCGCTCGGAGTGGCTTGTGAGACAGCCTGCTGACTCTGCTGTCCTGTCGGCCTCAATGACCTTGGCGGACGTCCTCTGGCCCGTGGAGCCTGTGCTGGCCCCGCCTGGGAGGGAGTGGCCAGTTCCAGAACTGGCACCTCCCCAGTTGTCGCAGTCTCAATGGATGCAATGGTCACTGGCAGAGGGGCGGAGGAGCTGCTGCCCTCATCCGGAGCGCCCTGAGAGGAGCTCGCAGAGACGACAGGCAGCTGCTGCGCCGATGTGAGGTCACATTGGACCTCCCTGCTCACCGCAGATGGATAGGCACTGAGCGGCGACTCTTGGTGCCCAGAACATCTCCCACATTGGGAATGACCACCTGTGGCCATTAGCGCTGTGAGGGCTTGCAGGTCCAAGCGTAACCCAATCAGATGCTGATCAATCTGTTGGAAGCCCCTCTCCATGAGAGTCGCCAATCTCTCAATGGAGGAAGCCTGAAGCTCTGTCCTGAGGTTCATGCCATCACTGACACTCTGCCTGGATTCCTCCACCACAGAGACCAACTGAAACACACTCTCATGCAACCCTGCCAGATGCTCCCGCACACCCGGCCGCTTGTCCTGCAACTGTTGCATGACGGACATCTCCAGAGGCACATCATCACTGCCGGACTCAGCATGTGCCTGGTCCCCTGCAGTCCTCTGGCTGCTGGCACCATGGGCACTCTCTGTCCGTGCCATCTCCTCCAGCGATTGTGAAGTGCCCGCTTCACTGTGCCCCGGGACACTAGCCAACGTTATATTCCTCATCGATGTGGTAGTCGCTGCGCTGGTGCCTGGCTGGCTGAACTGATGGGACGCAAGTGCCAATTGACGCCCCTCAGGTGTGGAGGGGGGACTCTGGACGTCCCCCTGGTGTCCATGTGGTGGTGCTGCTGAAATTAACAACAAGGACAGTGCATCAATTAGCGTTCAGTCACTAACACCTTTCATCCCTTCCCCCCCCAGCCTCATAATGCGCTCAACCTTCAAGAACCTAAGGAGACGAACATTGGTGGGGTGGTAAATAGTCAAGAGGAGCCCCAAACATTACACGCGCATACAGACAGGCTGGTCAGATGGCCTAAGGAATGCCACATGGAATGTTATGTGGATAAGTGTTTGGTTATGCACTTGGGCAAGACAAACAAGGTACGGGAATACAGGAGAAATGTTAGGACTGTGGAAAGTAAGGACGATTACAGGGATCTTGCTGGGCAGACCCGTTAAGGCAGCAGAACAGGAACATAAGGCGTTTAACAAGGTAAAAGCCAGACTTGCCTTTATTAGCCGAGGAATAGAATGTAGGAAAAGGGAGGTCATGTTGCAAGTGCAGAAAACACTGTGGAGGCCACAGCTACACTTCTGTGTTCAGTTGTGACCTGCGCTTCATGGGAGGGATGGTATTGGAGTGGGGAGAGTGCAGAGGTACCTGACCTGGATGCATGCTGGCCTGGAGAGTTGGAGTGATGAGGAAACATTGCATACACTTGTGACATTTGCTGTGGAGCACAGGAGATTGACAGGTCACATTATTGACCTTCATACTGTTATGAGGGGCATAGACCGGGTGGACAGAAGGCAACATTTCCCCTTGGCGCAGGGATGACTAACGTGGTGGTATTTATTTAAGTTGAGTGCCATGAGATTGAGAGGTGAGGTGCTAAGGACCTTTTGGACAGAGTAATGTGGGACGCACTGGCTGAAAGGGTGGTGGAGGTACAAACCCTCCTAAGATGCAATAAGTATTTGGATGTGCAGCAGTGATGGCATGGCATGTTAGGCAATGGGGATAGTGGTCACAAATGGGATAAGGCGACTTTGGAGGGTGCTAGAGACGCGCATCCTCAAGGGGCTGAGGGACCTTTGTGTATGACCCACACGTCTGACTGTATCAGTCTGTGAATGAGCAGTGTTGCTGCATTAATGATTGCAGCAACCATCAGTGCTTTGGATGGTGGGAAGACAGAGTGGATGGGACTGTGGACCTCAAATACCTGGTCGCTGGACCCCAGGACCTCTCGACGTTCTGCCACCTCTCCGAGGAGGACAACAAGGCCGGCATCAGAGAAGCGAGGGGCACATTGGCCCCCGCTGGCCTATCCTGCAGCCTGCCCTCTTCCTCTGGCCTACCCTCCTCCGGAGCCCACAGTGCAGACCCCGTGCACTGGTCACTGGCCATGGTGAACAGCTTAATGGAGGCAGCCTGGCCTTTCTTTACACAGACTGTCAGTTCCCCATTGGAACCAGCGGTCTGTGCACACCCGCCGCAAATTTGAAAATCCCGCTCTCCACGGAGGTGTGAAACGCGCTGGGTGGGCCTTAATTGGCCCACCCGCGCAAAATGGCGGCACGGCCCGAGATTGGGTCAGGCCCACCCGCCCGACAAACGGAAAATTCTGTCCCATATCTCCTTCCACAGACGCTGCCAGACCTGCTGAGTGTTTCCAGACTTTGTGTTTCTATTTCTGATTTCCAGCATCCGCGGTATTTTGGTTTTATCCGAGGACAATCTGACTGATGGTCCTTTACCCGCACAAAGCCAGCATTATAACAAACCGAGTTATAAGGACTCCTGATCTGATTCTGGTTGTTTGACATTGATTGAACGGCAATATGGAAAACTTAATTGAACAACTGCATTTTCAACATTACAGTAGACACCAAAAAAAACAACATGCCTCAGAAGAGCCGGTATGTTTACGCCTGCTCCAGGAGTGAATATATTAAAAACAAATCAAATGTGAAATGGGAAGCTAATTTAAAAGAAATTAAGATAATATTTTTGAAAGCAGCTAAGCTATTGCAACTTAAGTGGGTCTTATATTTTTCCAAGCAAAACATGACTAATACGTTGTTATTAAAGAGGCATTGCAGTATTAAAGGTCCTTAACTTTCTTCATGGTAGCTGCCAAACACAAGAAGCAAAGATAAGAATTTCACTGCAAAAAAAATATCGAATGTTAGTCTTGTATGGAGGATGGGGAGAGGAGGTGGGGGTTGGGGTGAGGGAGGGTGTGGAGAGGAGGTGGGGGATGGGGAGAGGACGTGGGGGTTGGGGTGAGGGAGGGTGTGGAGAGGAGGTGGGGGATGAGGAGAGGAGGTAGAGGATAGGGATAGGAGATGGCGAATGGGGAGGCCTGGGTCAGTGATCCGTATGGGAGTCGGGGGTTGGGCATCAGCAACATTGGCTATCAGCGATGGTTGGTTGGTTGTTGCAGGGTGTTAAACATGGTGTGATGACGAGCTGCTTCCAGCTACATATTCAGCGAAGTTACTTACCCAGTTTGACTGCAGGCTATCCTTAGGCCTGATTTCCATAAGACCATAAGACAGAGGAGCAGAAATTAGGCCATTCGGCCCATCGAGTCTGCCCCGCCATTCAATCATGGCTGATAAGTTTCTCAACCCTATTCTCCCGCCTTCTCCCTGTAACCTTTGATCCCCTTACCAATCAAGAACCTATCTATCTCAGTCTTAAATACACTCAATGACCTGGCCTCCACAGCCTTCTGTGGCAATGTATTCCATAGATTCACCACTCTCTGGCTAAAGAAGCTTCTCCTCATCTCTGTTCTAAAAGGTCTTCCCTTTACTCTGAGGCTGTGCCCTCGGGTCCTAATCTCTCCTACTAATGGAAACATCTTCCCCACGTCCACTCTATCCAGGCCTTTCAGTATTTTGTAAATTTCAATCAGATCCCCCCTCATCCTTCTAAACTCCATCGAGTATAGACCCAGAGTCCTCAAATGTTCCTCATATGTTAAGCCTTTCATTCCTGGGATCGTTCTCGTGAACCTCCTCTGGACCCTCTCCAGGGCCAGCACATCCTTCTTGAGATACGGTGCCCAAAATTGCTCTCAATATTCTAAATGTGGTCTGACCAGAGCTTTATAAAGCCTCAGCAGCACATCCCTGTTTTTATATTCTAGTCCTCTCAAAATTCCACTTGCATCAAACAGATTTTCAGATCTAAAAATACACTAATTTGCTCCCTGGTTTCCTTGCTTCCCTGATAATTTAGCCCACAACTCTATCGCCCTATTGCATTACTTACATTCTAACTGTCAGGAATAACTACATCAAGAGAGGGAGCATGCGTCAGAGAGAGTAGGCGTCATCACTGTCCTTCCACTCAACTCTCCCCATCGAGTCCTGTTCCTCACTGGGCAACTGGGTTTGCGAAATTTACCCAATGCATATTTGGCAACTTGCTTCCTTGGGAATTTGAACCTTTCAATAATGGCCAAGCAGGAAAAGAACAACTGGTCCCTCAAACCCACCTTATATCCATCCACCCACACCTCAACTACCCTCTCTACAACCATGTAATCTCCAGGGATTGAGAAAGGAACAACAAAAAATCACAGGGCCTTAAGGTGATGAAGCCTAATCCAGGAGTTCACATGGGTCAAGCGTTTGTTAGCTGTTACTCTACTTGCCTTCGATACGATGCAAACTCGGCCCTGAACTGCTTTAAATCTCCCCTGAAGGTACGGAGAGGTTCAGAACCCATCACAGCAGCCGTGGCCCATTCCAGAGACTTCACTACCCCCTGGCCCTCATCTCCAAAATGTAGTCCTTGCCATCAGTTCAGAGCTCCATTTAAATTCTTCGACCTGCATGGTTGAGAGGTCTGCAGCTTTCTGAAGAAACATTAGTTGATCCAGCTGCTGACAGACCTGCAGTCAAGTGTTGTCAATAGTTCAAGTGCAGAAGTATTTAAAGAGCCAAGGGTCAGTTAGGGGGTCATTTCTCTGGACGCCAACTTCTTCCATCTGCACCACGTCACAAAGTTTATCAGAATCTGTGTTCTTCTCAGTAAAATTGTTTAATTCAGTACAAGATTGGAATATGGGCCATTATCTGATTAGCTAGGATACAGATTTGGACCCAGCCTGTGAAGCCAGGAAGCGTCCTCATAGGGAGATTTCAGAATTATCCTGATAACCATTGGTCCTCTATAGATCAAATTTGTTGGGTTTCTTCCATTTTGCTTTTGGCTTTCCAACCCCTGCTCCCTTTGATGTCCTCCTAAATCTTTCTCTCCACCTCTTCTGTATCCTTCCCCACCGCCTCCCCCCTCATCCTGTCCCTTTTCCTCCTTGCCTCCTTCTGACTGCCATTCTCATCCCTTTCTGCCTCTTCTCCCCATTCCTTCAGGAGCCATTCCACCCCACAACTCCTGGTTCCTTCCTCCCCAACTCCTTCAATGCACTTTCACCCAGTCGTCCTGTTTACTCCCAGCCATCTCTCAAGAATTGAAAAAGAAAAGCTGCCTTCAACTGTGCTAAAGCCTTTGATAAATAAACTGTTTGTCTTAACCTCAGAATTTTTTTATTACACCCAAGCTGTTGCAGAGAGGATACTGGGATTAGAACATTAATGGAAATATTGCAAAATGTTAATAAAAAAAAGCCTATGATCTAATACTGATGTTTAATTCAAAAATGTGCCTTTATTTAGGCTGCTGGAATCTGTTTTGGAGCCTGGCTTGTCTCTTGCACCTGAATGCTTATTAAATTATTTCAACAACAGGAAGGGCTTCAGCTGCAGCTCAGTGGAAAGCACTCATATCCCTGGAACCAAAGGCTGTGGGTTTAAATCCCACTCCAGAGACATAAGTCTTGGCTGAGGTTATAATGTACTACTGAGGGGCTGTTGTGTTGTTGGAGGGGTTTCTTGGGGATGAGGCATTCAATGAAGCTCTGCTCCCCCAAATGGTTCTAGGACACTATTTCAAAGAGGAGTTATCACTGGTCATTATCACATTGCTATTTTGTGGGAGCTTGCTTTATGCAAATTGGCTACTGCATTTCCTATATTATCACAGTGACTACAATTCAAAAGCACTTAATTGGCTGTAAATGGCTTTGGGATGACCTGCGGCCACGAAAGGCGATATAAATGGAAGCTCTGCTTTCATTAAAAGCAAAGATTTATTGTTTTCACTGGCTCCTTCTCTCATATTGTCCATTGTTATCTGGGCACACACTTCTAGTACCAGCAGTTTAATCACTTTTGGGACTCTACTGACGCTGAAGAAGGACTGAAAAGGTGAAATCTTTCTATCTTCTCAGCACAGCCCAAGACGACTGTGTCCAGGTACAGTTGGACATTCACCATGACCCCAGATATTGAGAAGAATCAACAGTTGCGATAGCCACCCTCTGTATCTCCTGTCAACTCCCCATGAGTCAACAACCTTATGAGTTGGGCAAGGTCACAATGACAGACGTCGGGTTTGCACCACCCTGTTCCTCTGGTTGGACATCATTCCAGATGGTGAGTGAAGTGAGTGAATTCCTTGTTACTCAAGCAGAGAAAGATGAGTACAGAAAAATACAATAACAGTGCTACTGGCAGATAGCCACTTCTGCCTTCCATGTACTCGATTACAGAAAGAAAATCAATCTGTGGTCAGAAGATGCTGTAGACATGTATAAAGGATTCAAAGCCCTTCCCAAGGGCAATTAGGGATTGGCAACGAATACTGGCCTACTCAACGATACCCACATCCTACAAAAGAATTACATTACACACAAGCATTGCAGCTACATAAATAAACCTGTGCTTCTGAACTGCTCATTATACATATATATTAGAACAGATAGGTCTGAGAGCCATACACAGAATAGAATACCTGATGTTCTGGGAGAGGAATTAGGCGCTTTGTGCATCAGTGTTTTTAGCCGCTCCGTGGCATGCTCCTGACCATTGAAAATGGGATGAAGACGTGCGTGCACATTTTCCACAGAAGGCATGCTGGACACCATCTTGACAAAAGTGGGGTTTGTGTCCATGTACCTAATGACCACTGGCGGCTTGCAGAGTGAACAGCTTATGAGATCAATCAATGTCCGGTGTTGATTTGACACCCGCTGCCGTTTGTGAGGCCCATGCTCGAACCAACGTGTCTTAACCTCACACAGCTGGACACAACGTTAAATGCACTCCCTGACCCCCTGACCCCCCTCACCAACCCACCAGCAGAGTTAAAGGAATTTGAACTACTTACGGGTTAGTTACTGGGTTATTTCTCCTGGCTGTTGGTGTAATTTGAAGTATTTTCAGAGCTTTCCGATAGCTGGCTATAGTTTGCCAGCGCTCAGGCGGTGTGCCGGCCGAGGCTGAAGTACTTCACTGTTAATTTAAAGGAACGGGGTTGTGTTGTGCTGATGGGGAGGAGAAGGGAAGAGTGTACGCTTACATCATCTGCAGCTCGTGAGTCAGAAGCAATGAGGGAGAAGTGGGATGGGAGAAGGAGGATCTTCTGCATTTACCTTCCCAGCTGGGAGCTCATCCACTGTTAAAACGTTTTAGAAATTGAGGTGTGCGCTGCTCCCGTGATGTTCTAGACTACCTTGGGCTACACAAGGTAACGTGCTGGTTTCCAGATATTGAGGGCAGCGGCTCACAGAAGGAGGATCTGGATTTTCAATGTGGGATCGAGAACTCGACACCCGGATGAATTCCGGGTTCCGACACCGTGCCCGGGCAGCGTCGCTCTTGCAACACTATTTTTAAATGCAAGTGGCCTAATGGGGCAGGAGGTGAGCTCAGTGCCCAATAAATGGCACTGAGCGCCTCCAGGAGGTAGGAGCTGCCTTCCTGGTGCTAGTGGAAAAGACAGACGGCAGCTATATTTGGGGATGCTGCTGTCATGCTGATTTGAACAGGCAGCCCCTCAGAAAGCCTGGAAGTGGGACCGGGTGGGTAGCGGTCATGAAGAACAAGGTAAGGGTCAGCACTGTGCCAGCATTAGGAGGTCCCACTCATTTCAATAAATATCAAATGCAAATAAATTTACTTGGCCCCCCACCTCCCCAGGCGAACCCGGCAACTTTAAAAAAATTAATTTATGAGATGTGGACGTCACTGACTAGGCCAGCATTTATTGCCCGTTCCTAATTGCCGTTGGGAAGGTGGTGGTGAGCTGCCTTCTTGAACCAATGCAGCCCCTGTTGTGTAGGTACACCCACTGTGCTGTTTGGGAGGGAGTTCCAGGATTTTGACCCAGCAACAATGAAGGAACGGCGATATATTTCCAAGTCAGGACGGTGAGTGACTTGGAGGGGAACTTCCAGGTGGTGGTGTTCCCATCTACCTGCTGCCCTTGTCCTTCTAGATGGTAGTGGTCGTGGGTTTGGAAGGTGCTGTCTAAGGAGCCTTGGTGAGTTTCTGCAGTGCATCTTGTAGATGGTATACACTGCTGCTACTGTGCGTCAGTGGTGGAGGGAGTGAATGTTGGTGGAAGGGGTGCCAATCAAATGGACTGCTTTGTCCTGGATGGTGTCAAACCTCTTGAGTGTTGTTGGAGCTGCACTCATCTAGGCAAGCAGAGAGTATTCCATCACACTCCTGACTTGTGCCTTATAGATGGTGGACAGGCTTTGGGGAGTCAGCAGGTGAATTATTTGCTGCTGGATTCCTAGCCTCTGACTTGCTCTTGTAGCCACAGTATTTATATGGCTAGTCCAGTTCAGTTTCTGGTCAATGGTAACCCACAGGATGTTGATAGTGGGGCATTCAGTGATAGTAATGCCATTGAATGTCATGGAGTGATGGTTAGATTCTCTCTTGTTGGAGATGGTCATTGTCTGACACTTGTGTGGTGCGAATGTTACTTGCGACTTGTCAGCCCAAGACCGGATATTGACCAGGTCTTGCTGCATTTGGACATGGACTGCTTCAGTATCTGAGGAGTCGCGAATGGTGCTGAACATTGTGCAATCATCAGCGAATTTCCCACTTCTGACCTTACGATGGAAGGAAGGTCATTGATGAAGCAGCTGAAGATGGTTGGGCCGAGGACACTACCCTGAGGAACTCCTGCAGTGATGTCCTGGAGCTGAGATGACTGACCTCCAACAACCACAACCATCTTCCTTTGTGCTAGGTATGACTCCCACCAGCGGAGAGTTTTCCCCCTGATTCCCATTGACTTCAGTTTTGCTAGGGCTCCTTGATGTCAAGGATAGTCACTTTCACCTCACCTATGCACGAAAGTGCTCAACACTGTTTGAAAATTGCAGTATGGACAGCTCATTTAATGAGCTCCTTAATGAACTTAACAGCCCATTAATTGGCAGAAACCGTGTTTCCTGCTCTCTTGCCTACAGTGCTCTGATAATTCCAAACTATCCCAGAGGGGTCCGGATTCTAAGATGACCCCTGGGACCATGATTTTGAATTCCTGCCCACACTAGGTCCCCACTCTGTGGCCCTTTGGAAATTCAGCCCAGGAAGTCTGATGTAGCCATTGCGAGAGAAATTGGGATCTCTTTTTGATTTTTGGGGAATGGATCGGGAGGAGAGAGCTGGTTGGCTGTCAGTACTGGTGGTGAAGTGGTTACCTCCATGATTTTGAGGTCCCAACAACATTTGGCAGGCAGGCTGCAAGGAGCCAAACAGGTCCAGCTCACTGGGTTGAAGCTTTGAAATAAGGCCAGAGTTGTCAGAGGCAAAGTTCACTCCAAGGGAGGCAAGGGAGAGTGCTGTGATCACAGAGAGTGGGTGTTCCATGGCAACAGCAGCCTAGAT
This sequence comes from Cetorhinus maximus, assembly GCF_964194155.1. Lineage (NCBI taxonomy): Eukaryota > Metazoa > Chordata > Chondrichthyes > Lamniformes > Cetorhinidae > Cetorhinus > Cetorhinus maximus. Next base: position 38,077,171 of record NC_135903.1, on the reverse strand, counting down.
TAGTTTTGCGGGTCAAGGAGGAGGACTCATGTTGCTCTGATGCCCATGAAAACAACTGAACGCTGACCTTTGGCAGCTTCCCTGTTCCATCGCATGTGAAACTGGCCAGAGTGTTCACAGCCTAGACTCTGATTAGTTCCAACCTGAAATAGAAATCAGGATGCAAATTACATTAGTTGACCATGATTTCCATATGACCTAATACCTGAAACAGCCAGAACTTTGATCGCCTAATAGCCCCTTTCTAAGCGACACCGGACACATCGCCATTGTTAATAGGATGGTGAGGTGGCCATCTCCATTTTGAGGGTCTGCACCATTAGTGCCAGGTAAGAACGAGTGAGAAACAATACCTTTGTGTTTAAGAAAGGCTGATCAGTCACAGAACTTACAGTTTCATTCGACACATGTGTTCAGAAACAAGCCGTTTGGCCCAATTTTACCCTCTCCTTTCATGGTGATGTAGTGGTAATGTCACTGGGCTAGTAACCCAGAGGCCCAGGCAAATGATCTGGGGGCACGGGTTCAAATCCTGCCAGGGCAGCTGGTGGAATTTAAATTCAATTAACAAATCTGGAATTGAAAGCTAGTCTCAGTAACGGTGACCATGAAACTATCATTAATTGTTATAAAAACCCATCTGGTTGACTTATGTCTTATAGGGAAGGAAATCTGCCTTACCTGGTTTGGCCTAGATGTGCTGCAATGTGGTTAACTTTGAAATGGCCTAGGAAGCAACTCAGTTCAAGGGCAGTTAGGGATGGGCAACCAATGCTGACCTTGCCAGCGACACCCACTTCCCCTGAAAGAATGAAGAAAAGAAAAATCTAGCTGTAATCGTATTTATCTGCCTTGTTCCAGTATCAACCCTTTTCCCTTCATCCATCTATCCAATATTCTTATTCTTGAATGTTGGCATAACTTCTCTTTCAATCAGTGACCCTGTTATTTCTGACTTTCACAGCCTTACAACTAGCTTTGTTAAAAAAAAATTCCTCATGCTCCCTGTTGCCAATATCTTACATTTAATCCTGTTTCTAGGGTTTCACATTCTAGAGCAGAGCTACTGGACTCTGCTTCTGTCTAAAAACAAAAAGCTAAAAGCTACTGCGGATGCTGGAAATCCAAAACAAAAACAGAATTACCTGGAAAAACTCAGCAGGTTTGGCAGCATCGGTGGAGAATCTTCTCCACCGATGCTGCCAAACCTGCTGAGTTTTTCCAGGTAATTCTGTTTTTGTTCTGCTTCTATCTACCCTTCTATTCTGGAGCTTGTGTTTTAACTATAAGAGGACGAATGCAATTGTTTCAAATGATTTCCCCTCAGCAGTTTACCTACCACACTATGGGGCTGTCAGTAATATTGTCCGTGTGCGTTTTCCCAGCATACTCTTTGAGTCAGTCCACTTCCTGTAAATTTGTTTCATTATCATTTTCCAAGAAGGAGCACTAATCTCATTAGTGAGAGCCACATGATCTCCCGACTGCCCCAGTAACAACCCTTTAAAAGCTGCACAGAAATCAGTGCCGGTAAACTGCGTGATGCAATTTCCAACACTAAATTAAAATATGGCCTTAAGAAGGGTTATAGTCAGAGTGCCCCTCTCGTACTCATACCTCTACATTCAAACGTGTGTCTAAATGTGCATATATCATGTGTTTATGTATCTTTGTGTTAAATTGGGGATATTTTATGTGCAGTGTGAGAAATGCCATCTAAACATCCATAAGCTTGAGGTCATCCAAAGCTCTGCTGCCTTTGTTGTAACTCACAGCAAGTCATGTTCCCCTATTACCCCTCTGCTCACTGACTTGCAGTTGGCTCTGTTCAAGCAACGTCCTGATTTTAAAATTCTCATCCTTGTGTTCAAATTTCTCCATAGCCTGGCCCCTCCCTATCTCTGTAATCTCCTCCAGCCCCACAACCCCCTGAGATATAATCGCTCCTCTAATTTTAGTCTCTCATTCATTTCCAATTATAATCACTCCACAATTGGTGGCTGTGCCTTCAGTTGCCTAGGCCCCAGGCTTTAGGATTCCCTCCCTCCTGCTCTCCGCCTCCCTAACTCGCTATCCTCCTTTAAGACACGTTTAAAACCTCCCTCTTTGAACAAGCTTTTGGCCATCCGACCTAATATCTCCTTATGTGGCTCGGTGTCATATTTTGTTTAATAATGCTCCAGTGAAGCACTTTGGGATGTTTCATTTTGTTAAAGGTGCTATATAAATGTAAGTTGCCACTAAACTCACAGTGACATTGAGTCATGGTCAGTCTCACAAGTGAACAGTCTTATCACATCTCCTTACTTGCGACGACTTATTATTTCTGGTGTCACAAATTGAAAGCAAAATTTCAAAATTCATTTACATTATTCTGACAGCCCAGTGCTGTGGTAATGAAACATTTTCTTCACAGTTCCCAAACCACACGACAAAAAAAGCTCGTTTCAGGGTTGAACTTTTGTCCCTAGACAGTACAGTGACTTTGGCGTGAAGGTTAGCAGGCTAGGTAGAGGCAAGGAATCCTTGAGGGAGACAAAAAGAAATGATTTCTGAAGCCAGAGAAGCTGCTAATGAATTGCGTCGCTGAGTCAGCGTGAAATGAGATGGCGGACTGAAAACCAGAGCAACAATTCAATCTGAAGAAAGACGCCTGCAAATGGACATGTTGAGGAACTGTTCCAGACCTGCTCACGAGCGAAAACCAACTGGTGGGTGGAACATGTCCAGCTGGATTTAGTTAGAAGTAGAGATGCATGAATTTTTTATGGCATTTCCTCTTCGGCCGATTGAATGAATTCCTAAACAGATGTGGCGTTAAAACCAACCTGCCCCATCTTCAATTCCTGGTTTCTTTCAGTCAGCTGATGTGTAGGCAAACGTTTGGGCCTCAAGTCCTCTGATCGAAGAAAGAGTATTTACTGTTCATCAACATCTAGTACCTCCTAATAGAAAGTGTGCGGCTGTGTGTATGCACATGTGTCCATACGTGTGTGTGTGTGTTCAGTGTTGGTGGGTGTCCATATGTGTATGTGTGTTTGTGTGTCTTATGTGCATGCTGTATGTTTGTATCAATGTATATGTATGTGTTTGTTTCCATGCATTCAGTGCGTGTGTCTATGTTTGTGTGTACTGACGTAGGAAATAGGAGCAGGAGTAGGACATTTGGCCCATCGCGCCTGCTCCACCATTCAATCTAATCATGACTGATCATCTACCTCTCCACCATTTTTACCCACTATCCCCATTTCCCTTGATGCCATTGGTCTCCCGAAATCTATTGATTTCTGTCTTGAACGTGCTCAATGATTGAGTTTCCACAGCCCTCTGGGGAAGAGCATTCCAAGGGATCACCACCCTCTGAGTGAAGAAATTCCTCCTCATCTCAGTCATAAATGGCCTGCCCCTTATCCTGAGACTGTGTCCCCTGGTTCTAGATTCACCAGCCAGGGTAAACATCCTCTCTACATCCACCCTGTCACACCCTGTAAGAATTTTCTAAGTTGCAATGAGATCACCTCTAATTCTTCAAAGCTTCAACCTCTCCTCATAAGACAATCCCGTTATCCCCATTGCACTCCCTCTAGGGCAAGTATGTCCTTCCTTAGACAAGGAGATGAAAACTGTACACGAAATTCTATGTGTGATATCACCAAGGCTCTATACAATTGAGCCTGTGTATTGGTGTGTTGCTGTATGTGTGCATGTGTCTCTCTGTTGTGTGCCTTATTTTTACCAAGAACCTGGAGACCTTACACGGGATTCACAGGTGCACACAAGATGCCTCAAAACATTGTGAGGTGACTTTAACAGAATGCTTCTCAAGCTTTAATTACAAAGAGCACTGATGCTTTTACAAAGCTGGTGTCATGCTCAGTACAGGCATGAGGGTATTAGATATTATGGACTGTTAGGTCACACTTTGTGAAAGTGGCCACAAAACCTGTTAAGATGGCTGCAACTCAACATGTGACTATGGGCATTTAAACTGTGGCCAGTATTCAGCTCTGTAGCCAAGATTTAGTTAAACATGGACCTGAATTAGGGAACTTTACAGTCACCCGTGAAGTTTACACATCTCATCGTTTAAGGGTGAACCAGCATTTGAGGAATATGAGGCCTCTAGACTGTTGGTCTCTGAGTGCCATCTTGTACAAAGAATATTTGAGCTCAAGTTGGGGCAGAGATAAGAGTGAATGAACATTGTCAACTGTTATTGTATTGTGGTGGTCTGGACCCCAGAAGTGTTAACCCTGCAGTCATGTGACTGAAACTAACTTTCAGGGACTGCAAAATATCCTGAACAAAACAAATCCAGGAGAGAAACACCTGAAACACCAGAAACATCTAAACCAGGTGAACCATCATAACTGAAAGTCTTCTAATGCAGCCAAAATATTGCATTTATTGAGCTTCCAAGACTATCCGAGAACTAATCTCCTGGCTATTCCTCTACAAGAAGCTTTGCAGCTTCATGAGAATCCTTTGTTTCTAAACAGTCTTCACTCCAACTAAATTATCAACTCAATAAAGAAGACATCAGGCCTGCATTGCCATAGAGACTGAGTTTTAAATTCCATTTTTATAACTTTGGCTTTGAATTTGCTGCATCTAATCTTTGCGTGTGTGACAGTGTGAGTGAGACGAGTGATTGAGACGTTGCATCTCAACCATCTGGAGCAAGGGCCTGACAATAAATAACTCCTTTATTTTTAAAATCACTGAACATCCTGTTGCTGGAATTTATTTTAAATTAGGAAAAATCACTCTGTGAGTGAGGAAATACACACAACACAAACATCCTGATTACAGACTAGGGGGGGACCACACAAATTCTGTCCGTAACACTGGGAAATGGTGACTGAATGTGAAACGATGATCAAACATGTACTTGCGCCCTTTATCAATCTCTGCCGGATGCTGTAATGATGCTTACAAGACGGTGAATTCTGCATAGGGGAACAAATAGCAACCATAAACCAGTCAAACTTCATTCTCGTGACTTTTGCCTGAGAGTTTGAATGAGATTACTGTCTACCCTTAGGAATCCTTTATTCCTGTTATCTGATGAGTTTAGGTTACAGTCACTGTAAAGATTCGATTTGAAACCTGAATCATGCCATGCCCAATTTCATTGGACAAATGGTCTTTGCAACACTCTGAGGCAAACGGCTTCCAATTGTCAGTAAGGTTCACATTTCCAGTCAGCAATAAGAAAGGAAGATTAACCCGAGCCCTTCCAGGCTCAGCTATTCATCCCTCATTTAAATGGCTGCTGCTGACAGGAAGAGGTTTCTGTTTATTTTCGGTTTAGGGAGGGTGAACAGCCTGGCTGACTGGGTATCATTGTCACCTGAAAGCGGGGAGCTTTTCCTGCTGTCTACCCCTCATGAACTGTCCAATCTACAGCATGCAGGCCAGACACTGTTCATTGAGGCCCCATTGTGCTTAAATTCATTGCTTCATCCTTTTTAAATTCCTGATTTGACTCTAATTGATCCAATTTTCTTGTCTGCCGTTCCCCAGCTTCTCCCTCGATCCTTAAATGTCATTGGGAGGAACAGAAAATTCCTCCAGTTAAATATTGGGAAGATGGAAGCCATTGTTTCAGGTCCCTGCCCCAAACTCCATTTCCTGGCTAGTGACTCCATCCCTCTCCCTGACAACAATCTGAAATTAAGTCAGGTTGTTTGCAACTTTGGTGTCACATTTGATCCTGTAGGAGCTTCTGACCTCATATTCGCGCTATCAGGAAGAACACTTATTTCCGTCTCCGTAACATCACCTGACTTCGCCCCTGTCTCAGCTCACCTGATGCCGAAACCCCCATTTGTTCCTTCATTACCTCTAGACTTAATGCACTTAATGGGCTGGTCTCCCACATTCAACCCGACATAAACACGAAGTCATCCAAAACTCTGCTGCCTGTGTCTTAACTCACAGCAAGTCCTTTTCCCCTATCACGCTGTGTGCTCACTGATCTACGGTGCCTCCCAGGCAAGCTATGTCCTGACTTTAAAATTCTCACCCTGGTTGTCAAATCTCTCCATGGCTTTGCCCCGCTCTATCTCTGTAATCTCCTCCAACCCAACAAGCCTCTGAGATATTTGCTTTCCTCTAATTTTGCACTCTTGTGCATTTGCACTTTTAATCACTCCACCATTGGTGGTTGTGCCTTCAGTTCACAGAATCACAGAATGACACAGTGCAGAAGAGGCCCTTCGGCCCATCAAGTCTGCACCGACACGTGAGAAACACCTGACCTACCTCCCTAATCCCATTTACCAGCATTTGGCCCAAAGCCTTGAATGTTATGACATGCCAAGTGCTCATCCAGGTATTTTTTAAAGGATGTGAGGCAACCCGCCTCCACCACCCTCCCAGACAGTGCATTACAGACCGTCACCACCGTCTGGGTAAATAAGGTTTTCCTCACATCCCCCCTAAACCTCCTGCCCCTCATCTTGAACTTATGTCCCAAGCTGCCCAGGTCCCAAGCTCTGGAATTCCTTCCCTACACCTCTCTGTCTCGCTACGTCACTTCCTTCCTTTAAGACACTTGTTAAAACCTCCCTCTTTGATCAAACTTTTGGTCATCTGACCGAATATCTCCTTACAGAGCTTGATGTCATACTTGGTATTATAATGCTTCTGTTAAGCACCTTGGGACGTTTCATTACATCAAAGGTGCTATATAAATATAAATTGTTGTTGTTACTGTACTGGTTATGGAGAAACATTGTCGGTCCCATTGTAATGAAAATCCCACATTGCCCCCACCTCGCCGATCTCAGTTCGCACTCCCAGCTAAAGGATTTTGAGCTAATAGGTGCAGGAAAAAGTCAAAGCAACAGTGCACACACTGTGATGCCCACCACCCTGGCACTGCCACAGCGAGGCACACCCTATTCACGCTCTCACTAAACATAGAAGTACATGGCATCCCTCCCTACCTCCCCACTGAAGAGTAAGATTGCTCATTAGCATCGGGGCTGTTTGTTGATCTTTTCTGTTTAGCGCTCCAGAACTCAGCGTCCAGTGCGGCGTTCAAGGCTTATGAGTTCTGACATAATGGCACAAGCCAATTATTTTCGGGATGAATCTGCAAGTGTCAGTTCCACTGCTGAGAAGTGTTAGTCCTTCCGCGCTCTCAGTTCTGAAGGATATATTTTTAATTCTCTTCATTTACTGGACCTCTCCTGATCCTATCCATTCCAGGTAGTGTGATTTCATTACTCTGAACTGCAAAGGAATGATCTGCTCTATAACACCGTATTCCACAGTATTTACAGCACAGAAGCAGGCCATTTAGCCCAACTGGTTTATGCTGATGTTTATACTTCACACAAGCCTCCTCTGAGACCTCTTCACCTCAGCCTATCAGCATATCCTTCTATTCCTTTCTCCCTGTTTATCTAGCTTTCCCTTAAATGTATCAACAACTTGTGGTAGTGAGTTCCACATTCTGACCACCAAAGATGCTTATCCCGAATTGCTGATGTTTTATTGTTCACTATTTTATATTTATAGCTTCTAGTTTTGCTCTGCTGCAAAGATGGAAACATCTTCACCATTTCGACCCTGTCAAACTCCTTCATCATTTTAAAGAGTTCTATTGGATCACCACATCAATCTTCTCTTTCATAGACAATATTTGGTTTTACAATAAATCCAGTAGTTGCTACAAAAGATTTATCTGATGCTGCTGTTGAAATTATCCGAGTTAATTAGTTAATTTAGTTTCATAATGTGACGTGTTTGGATTTGAACATGTGGGTTGCTGGTATTGTAACTTGCTCACTACTCTATCCAGGATAACCATGGAAATTGGATAAGCTATTGTTGAGCAATTTTTATTACAGGCCATTTAATCCGGACACTAAGGGGGCCAGGGAGAGAGATGAAGCAGTGTTTCCCCCATAAGCACCTTGTTAGGATGATGTGGGGAGCAGTGGGGGTGTGTGTGTGTGTGTGTGTGTGCGCTGCATCAGGACCATCACTCGCTTCCCAGTGTCCTGAGCGGGCAGGTGGCTGAGAGACGAGAGGTTTGCCTGTGGCTGGAGTGCCAAGTCCGGCTGTTTCCTGGCACCATCTGCTTCACAGAAACAAGAGACATTTGCAGCAATCTGGGAGAATGGCAGCATCAGGGCTGTTCATTAGAACATAAAGAAAAAGGAGCGTGTGCCATTATCTGAGGCGCATTTCCCTCACAATCCCTAGTAAGAATCATCACAGCGGGTAAATACTGAACAGTAAGGCGCTGGCCAAACATGTTCTGCTTCAGTCTCTGGTCTGGGTTTATCCAGGAGATGTGTCAACCAGATTCAACACCTCGAGGCAGGGGAAATCAGAGCCGGTGTTTCCGATCACTCCCTGTATGTATTCACCTGCACATGTGTATATGTGCAGTCCGTGTAAGTCTGTGCATGTACTGCAGGATTGGTGTGCAAAGGGGCTGAGTGTATGTAAAAGTGTATTGGGTTTATGTTCACCTGCCTGCGTGCATGTGCCTGTACAGATATCAAATGAGAACATGATTGAATCTGACTGATACCTACTAGGTGCTTAAACAATCAACATTCAGATGTGGTGCTGGTAACAGTGTGCACAGATGATACAGTTGCAGGAATCACAGCCTTCAGAAGAGGAGTGTTAAAGGAGACAAAATATCCAATCTCTCCCTTTAAGTTCTAAGTCCATGTCATGCGGGACACCATTCATGGTGCGCATAGACTGTTCACGTTGTAAGAGGATGCATTTGTCGGTGACTATGCAGGAACTATATTTACACCAGATTCCCTCAGGGCTGTGACTCGAGTTCCTTCAGGAAGCTCACATAAATTCCCCTCTGTTCAAAGTAGCAGTTACTGAGTGGATGTGACAGTAATAGCCTACAGTTGAAAGCTGGGTGGGAGTTGTGTCAGCCCTAGGCCCATCCAGCCCTCCTGACTGATATTAATTAGCTGTGCTTTTGACTGCCAACAGCTTCCTCTTGAACTTGTCTGTCCATGAGGGCCTCCATATCTGATATTACCAGATACCGAGTGGGCCAGCAGCTCTGAGGCAGCTTAAAAAGGAGCTTGCATCGGTGTGGAAATATTTCCTATCCTTTGGACGTTACAAGGTGCTTTGGGCAGAATTTTCTGCCTGTCGGGCGGGCGGGCCCAACCCAATCTCCGGTGGGCGGGGAGCTGATCCCCGCTGGAGAAGCGGGCCCCGCCGCCATTTTACGTGGGCGGGCCAATTAAGGCCCGCCCAGCGTGACGTCTGGCGGGAAGCGCTATGAGCTCCCTGTGTGGGTGGGGAGGGGATTCCCTAAAAGCGAGAGTGCGCTCTTTCGCGCATGCGCACATCTCCTTGAGGCTAAGTGCAGCCTCAGGGAGATCGCTTACACTGTGAAAAAGATTAAAAATAGAGAAAAAAAATTCCCTAACATGTCCCCCTCGTGTGACAATGTCACATGAGATGGGACATGTTCACAATTTACACTATAACTTCATTAAACTTTTTACAACCCTGCATGAAACCTCATCCCGCCGCTTGTTTTTTCTATTCCCCGCCGGGGCTCCTGGCCGACCCGCCAACCTTAAGGTTGGACGGGCAGGTCCTTTAATTGGTTAAATGATCCTGTCAATGGCCTCAATCAACAGGCCGGCGGGCCCGCAGCTGATTTTGCTGCACCCCCACCTTCTCGAAAATTTAAATGGGGCGGGATGACGTTGGGGGTTCCGCCTGATGTCATCCTGCATCATTTTACGCGTCGGTGAGCAGGCCCCGCCCCCTGCTCGCCAACGGCAAAATTCTGCCCTTTGTGTCCAATACATTACCTCTTGAGCTTTCGTCACTGTTATTTTTTTAATTCATTCATGGGATGTGGGTGTCTGTTGGATCCTAGTCACAAGTTTGTTGGACCCTGTTTGTACGCTTGTTGTAAGTAGTGGCCGAGTTGGTACTATTGATAGAGTTGAGTAGCAGACATTTCATAGGTGGAAAATCTTGCTTTATTTACAAAGGTTCTCAGCAGCAACTAAACATGCGCTTACACTGCAAACTCTATCTCTACACTACCTAGCAACTAACTACTGACTACAGAGGTATCCTGCACTGCTCTGCTATTGGATACTAAGATCATGTGATCTTCCTTAATAACATTCTTCTTAAAGGTATATTACACATCAGATAAAACTATAATTACCACATCCCTCCCCCTTTACTCTGAAATACATTTTATATTCACAATTACAATTTTCTCAAAATAGCAAAATATTTACACTGATAAATAATTTACAAATTCAGTCTTTCTGGGGGTTTCCTTATGCGTCCAGAGCATCTCAGCTCTACAGCTTCAGACATCTCATCAGGAACCTCCTTTTCTGGAGTTGCCTGCACACCAGGTGCCTCGGTGAGCTCCTGCAGCTCCGTATCCTCCGCCCTTGAAGGAACAACAGATGTGTCGGGACTAGGTTGAGTTCTCACAACGGGAAACACTGACCCGGTCGGGAACACTGGTGGAAACATTTCTTGGTGCATAGTTTCTCTTTTCCTTGGATGATCCACATGCCTCCATGTGACTCGAACTTCCGCCTTCACATGATAAGATAGAGCCCCAGTCACTGCACTTATTTCACCCGGTAACCATTTTTGTCTTTCTCCAAAGTTCTTCACGTATACCATCTCTCCCATGGTAAATTTCCTCTCGCGACTATGCCAGTCGTGTCTAGTTTTCTGGCTTCCCTGTCTCCTTTCCACCTTCCCCTCTAAATTTGGCATTATTTAGCTCAATCGCGTCCTGAGATGGTGTTTCAACAATAACTCCGCAGGTGTGACACCTGTTGTTGTGTGACCGGTGGTCCTATAATGGAAAAGAAAGCGTGTTAGCTTGGTTGCCATGGAGTCTCCAGTTAATTTCTTCATGCCTGCCTTGAATGTTAGTACTGCCCTTTCATAAGAACATCAGAACATAAGAACTAAGAGCAGGAGTAGGCAATTCAGCCCCTCGAGCCTGCCCCACCATTCATTACGATTACGGCTGATCTCATTTCAGCCTCAACTCCAATTTCCCGCCCTCTCCCCATAACCTTTCAACCCGTTACTAATTAAAAATCTGTCCATCTCCTGCTCAAATTTATTCAGCGTCCCGGCATCCACTGCACTCTGAGGTAGTGAATTCCATAGATCCACGACCCTTTGAGAAAAGTAATTCCTTCTCATCTCTGATTTAAATCTACCACCCCTTAGCCTAAAACTATGGCCTCTTGTTCTAGAATGCCCCACAAGGGGAAACATCCGCTCCACGTCTACTTTGTCTATCCCCTTTAGCATCTTATATACCTCAAGAAGATCTCCTCTCATCCTTCTAAACTCTAGCGAGTATAGGCCTAAACTGCTTAATCTCTCCTCATAAGACAAGCCCCGCATCTCTGGAATCAATCTAGTGAACCTCCTCTGAACCGCCTCCAGTGCAAATACATCCTTCCTCAAGTAAGGGGACCAAAACTGTGCACAGTACTCCAGGAGTGGTCTCACCAATGCCTTGTACAGTTGCAACAACACTTCCCTATTTTTATACTCTATTCTTTTAGCAATAAATGCCAAAATTCCATTTGCCTTCCTTATTACCTGCTGTACCTGCATACTAGCTTTCAGCAATTCATGCACGAGGACACCCAGATCCCTCTACACTGAAACACTCTGAAGTTTCTCCCCATTTAAATAATAAGTCGCCTTTTTATTCTTCCGACCAAAATGGATAACCTCATACTTATTCACATTAAACTCCATCTGCCGAATTTTGACCCAATCACCTAACCTGTCCATATCCATTTGTAAATTTCTTATTTCTTCATTGCAATTTACTTTCCCACCTGTTTTGGTGTCATCTGCAAAGTTAGCTATAGTACCTTCTATGCCTGAGTCCAAGTCATTAATAAAGATTGTAAATAGTTGGGGCCCAAGGACTGAACCCTGTGGCACCCCACTAGTTACAGCTTGCCATCCAGAAAAAGACCATTTATCCCGACTCTCTGCTTTCTGTTGGTTAGCCAATCCTCAATCCAAGCTAATATATTACCCCTAACTCTGTGTGATCTTATCTTGTGTATTAATCTTTTGTGCGGCACCTTATCAAAGGCCTTCTGGAAGTCCAGATATTCTACATCTACAAGATCCCCATTATCCACTTTGCTTGTCCCATCTTCCAAGAACTCCACTAAATTAGTCAAACACGATTTACTCTTCATAAAACCATGCTGACTCTGATGGATTGCATTTTGACTTTCCAAATGCCCCATTACTACTTCCTTAATAGTGGATTCCAACAATTTCCCAACGACAGACATTAAACTAACTGGTCTATAGTTTCCTACTTTCTGCTTCCCCACCTTTTTGAATAAGGGCGTTATATTAACATTTTTCCAATCCACTGGAACCTTTCCAGAATCCAGGGAATTTTGGAATATTATAGCCAATGCACCCACTATTCCGCTGCCACTTCCTTTAAGAACCTGGGATGTAGGTCGTCAGGTCACCATTTAATCCCAATCATCTCTAGTGATGGTGGTTGTTCTAAGTTCCTCCTTCTCTATACCCTCTGCACTACCTGTTACTATTGGGGTGGTACTAGTGTCCTCCACTGTGAAAACTGAGGTAAAATGTTGATTACGCGTCTCTGCCATTTCTGCGTTTCCCACTAGTAACTCCCCAGTCTCATCCTCCAAGGGACCAACATTCACTTTAGCTACTCTCTTTCCTTTTATATACTTGTAGAAGCTTTTGCTATCTGCTTTTACATTTTGCGCTAGTTTTCTTTCATAATTTACCTTTGCTCTTTTTATTTTTTTAGTAACCCTTGTTGATCTTTAAAAGGTTCCCAATTTTCCAACCTGCCACTGACCTTTGCAATTTGGTATGCCTTAGTTTTTGCCTTTATGTTATCTTTAACTTCCTTGCTTAGTCATGGATGTTTTTCCCCCCTCTTTTCATCTTTCTTCCTCTTTGGAATATATTTTACTTGGGAGGAATATCTCCTTACATATTTGCCACTGTTCATCAACTGTCCTACCTTGTATTCTTCCTGCCCAGTCCACTAGGGCCAAATGTGCCCTCATGCCTATGTAGCTACCTTTGTTTAACTCCAGAACACTAGCATGGGACTCAAGTTTCTCGCTCTCAAACTGAATTTGAAATTCTAGCATGCCATAACTCTTCCCTAGAGGATCCTTTACTATGAGATCATTAATTAATCCCATCTCATTACACAAAACCAAATCCAGAATAGCCTGCTCCCTGGTTGGTTACACAACATATTGCTCCAAGAAACAATTTCTAATACACTCTATGAACTCTCCCTCAAGGCTACCCTTGCCAATTTGATTAGTCCAGTCTATACGCATATTAAAATCACCCATCATTATTGCCGTGCCTTCCTTACATATTCCCAGTATTTCCTGGTTTATTGCTGTGCCCTACTGCTGAACCACTGTTTGGGGACCTATAGATTACTCCCACCAGGGACTTCTTTCCCTTGCTATTTCTTATTTCTCCCCAGACTGACTCTCTGTCTTGCTCTCCAGTGCCTATATCATTCCTCACTATAGTACTGATCTCTTCCTTTACTAACAAAGCTACACCACCTCCTTTTCCTTCCTGCCTATCCTTCCGAAACACTGAGTACCCTTGGATATTCAACTCCCAAACCTGTTCTCCTTGTAACCACGTCTCAGTAATCGCCACCAAATCATACCTACTTTTCTCTGTTTGCGCTGTTAACTCATTATTTTTATTCTGAATGCTACATGCATTCAGATACAAAGCCTTTAAGTTTGTCCTATTGTCAATTTTCCCTACTCTTATATGATTCTTTGGTGCAATATGGTATTCACACACTCTGTCCCTTCCTTTCACTTTTTGATAGCAATCAGCCTCATCATTAACCTGCACTCTTACCCTCTCCTTAAACTTTGATTTTTTATATTTCCATACAACTGAACCCTCCCCCCCACTATTTAGTTTAAAGCCCTATCTACAACCCTAGTTATGCGATTCGCCAGGACACTGGTCCCAGCTGATTCAAGTGGAGCCCATCCGAACGGAATAGCTCCCTCTTTCCCCAGGACTGGTGACAATGTCCCATGAATTCGAACCCACTTCTCCCACACCAATCTTCGAGCCACGCATTTACCTCTCTAATCTTATTGACCCTGTGCCAATTAACTTGTGGCTCAGGTAGTAATCCGGAGATTATTACCTTTTTGGTTCTGCTTTTTAATTTAGCCCCACGCTGCTCTTATTCCCTCAGCAGAACCTCTTTCCTCGTTCTACCTATATCGTTGGTACCTACGTGGACCACGACAACTGGATATTTCCCCTTCCACTCCAATTTCCTCTACAGCCCAGATAAGGATATCCTTAACCCTGTCACCAAGTAGGCAACACAGCATTCGGGACTCTCGATCCTGGCTACAGAGAACAGTATCTATTCCCCTAACTACACTATCCCCGATTACAACTACATTTCTCTTTTCTCCTCCCACTTGAATGGCTCCCTGTACCACGGTGCTATGGTCAGTTTGCTCATCCTCCCCACAGTCCCCGCTCTCGTCCACACAGGGAGCAAGAATCTCGAACCTGTTGGATAAGGGCAAGGGCTGAGGCTCCTGCAGTGCTACTTCCTGGATCTCTCTACCTGCCTCACTCATAGTCACACCCTCCTGTCCCTGACCACTGGCCGAATTTAAGATAGTTAATCTAAATTAAACTTTCGGCCAGTCCATTTGAGGAAGAGTGGTCCAATGAAGTTTTTGCATGAGTGATACTGTTGAGGCTGCTAAACTGTTGAAACTCAGCACTAGTAAATGCCGCGCCATTATCAGAAACAACCACTTCTGGCAGTCCGTGAATGGCAAAACTTTGACCTAACTTCTGAATTGCAGCAGAAGGCTTTGGTGGTTTCACCTCATACATGCCCATCCATTTTGAGCGTGCATTGATAATGAGCAGAAACATTGTTCCCATGAAAGGGCCCAAATAGACAATGTGTGAGCACACCCGTGGTCTTCCTGGCCACTCCCAAGGGTGTGACAGAGCTGTTGAAGGTAATTTTTTCAGTTGCTGACATTGTATCCAATTCTTCACTGATCTCTCTATTTCCCGATCCATCCCCGACCACCATAGGTAGCTGCATGCTCTGGTCTTCATTCGGGATATTCCTGGACATGCGCTGTGTAGTTCAATTAGCAATGGCTCTCTTCCTTTTGCAGGAACTATCACTCGAGCTCCCCACAATAAGATGCCATCCCAGACATGTCTTCATGTCATGTCATGTGGAGTACGGTTTCATTTAATCAGACACGGGCTCTTGTGACCAACCATGAAGCACTTGTTCTCATGCCTGTGATAGGACTGGGTCCTGACTTGTCCATTCTCTGATCTGTCGAGCCCATACCGGCGAGGAATCTAAGAAATGTAACAACAAAGTAAGTTCTTGTGGAACTGGGGCTTCCACATCCTTTTCCTGTAAAGGCAAACGACTCAATGCATCGGTGTTTGCAATTTGACTACCAGGCCTACGTACTAAAGTATACTCGCATGCTGCCAGGATTAAAGCCTTATTTGTGTCTGTGATTTCTTTCCACGTGCCTTCTTCTTTCTAGCACTGACTTTAACCTTGACCTTCTTTTCAACTTCAATATTGGCCAGACTAATCTCAGATGTGAGCTCGACTTGAGTGAGCTCAGTGGTTGAATCTCCTGGAATTTCACCCACTGTCTGCTTCTTAGAGAATTCTGTGACTTTTGCCTCCAAAGCCTCTTTGACTTTATTTAGCTGATTCTTCAGCTCTCCCATCTCTTTTTTGCATTTGTTTGCTGCCTCCTGGAAAATCGAGCATTGTTGTGTTTTGCCTGCCAACTCACCCTTCAGTTTATTCAGAGAAGTGCTGAATTCTTTCTGTTTCTCCTCGTACATTTTCAGAGATGCAAACTTTGACCTGAGGGAATCTTGTCATGTGTGAAGGTTGCGCACCTCAGTTCAAACTCTGTCATGAAGCAGGGTCTCTTCCAGTTCCTTCTGCTGTTCTTCTAGGTTTTGACTTAAGGCAGCCTTGAGTCTTTACACATTCCTTTTCCGAAGCAGAAACGCTTCCTGCTTCCTTTTGGAATCTCAGTGGTTCCCCCAAAGTTGATTTCCCTTAGCCAGTTTCACCCTAGGAGGCTTGGCCCTCTGCCTTTCAATACTAACACTGGTAGCTTTCCCAATTGGCTCCCAAAATGAACAGTTACTTTGCTTATGCTTTTGACTTGGATGTTTTCACCCATGTATGTTTTTAATTGGATAGTTGTTTCTTCTAGATTTATTTGCTGTTTACTATTACTCAGATATTTGAAGGTGTGTTCCCCAATTACTGTAGTGGAAGCTCCTGTGTCTACTTCTATTTGAACAGGTCTACCATTTACTTTCACTGTTAATAGATTGATTCTGTTCTTCCAACCTTCAAGTTATACAATGACTAAATGAACCTGTTGCTTCACGCTCTTCTACATTGTAGATCTCACTGTTTGTTTTGTTTTGTTTGGTTCTTTCCTTACACTGCCTCATTATGCAACCAATTTTACGATGATAAAAGCATTCTATTTTTTTAAACTGCTAATCGTTAATAGATTGTTTATTTCCGCTTTTATTGATATTACTCCTTGGGGAGAATTTTCTCCCCGTCGGTGGCCGGGGTGGGGGGTTGTGCAGGAGTGGGCATGGGTGGGCGTGCAGCCTATCGGCGCCCCTGGTCGGCTGGGTACCGCCATTTTACGTGGGTGGGCCAATTAAGGCCCACCCAGCGTGACGTGTGCCCAGAAGCGCTGTGTGCTCCCTGTGCGGGCGGGGGAGGATTCCCTGAGTCGCGAGTGCGCTCTTTTGTGCATGTATGTGAAAGAGCGCAGCAATCTCCCTGAGGCACAGAGGTGCATCAGGGAGATTAGTTTAAGTTTAAACAGTTTAATGAATGTTGAAAAAAATTTTATGACAAGAACCCTCATGTGAAACTGTCACATGAGCTGGGACATGTCCATTAATTTTTTTCAAAAAATTTTATTTAATTAACAAACCCTTCATGAAACCTCATCCTGCCCGTGGATGAGGTTCCATGAAAAATGTAAAGGCCGCCTGGGCTCTTTGCCTGCTCCCCAACCTTAAGGTTGGACGGGCAGCTCAGCTGATTGCCTTAGTTGCTTTTTTTAACAGGCCTTAATAGGCCTTTAATAGTTCCGCAGGCCCGTAGCCGAGTTGGCTGCGCGCCCGCCGAACTCAAAACCTAAATGATGCGTGGTGACGTTGGGACGCACACCCGACATCACCCCGCGTCATTTTACGCCTTGGTGAGTGGGCCCCGCCCTTGCTCGCTGAGCTGAAGATTCTGCCCCTTGTTTTCACTTTTGTCATTTTTTTTCACATCTTCCTGCTGGCGGGGGCTGTTTCCCGCCTCTCTGCAGAGTCTTACATTTTCACGCCCCTTTTGTCTGGGGCTTCACGCCCGATGTGGAGGACGGCACCATTTTGTGTGCGCTGTATGGCTTTCGAATCTCTGACTGCACTTTCCATTGTCAGTGTAATCTCTCTAGCGCCTTCTTAAAATCCAAATTTGTTTTGGATAATAATCGCTTCTGAATCATGTCCTCATTCACACTGCACACTAAATTATCTTTAAGCATAGCATTTAAGACCGTACCAAACTCATAATGCTCCGTTAATCACTTCAAACTTGCCACATAAGTTGCAACTGTCTCCCCGGGTGCTCTAATTCTTGAATTAACCTTGAACCTTTGCATCGTTACTGAGGGCTTTGGTTGGTAATTGCCCTTCACCAGGTCCAAAAGTTTTTGAGTCTGGGGCATTGGGTGCCGTCAAACTTTGAATCCAGCCATAAGTCTTATTCCCACGTGTACTTAAGGGGATCTCCTGCCTCTTCTCTTCCCCCATAATCTCATTTTCTTGGAAAAAGAACAAGAGGTGCTCAAAGTAGAGGGACCAGTCGTCCATTGCTGGGTCAAAAGGATCAGTTCTTCTGAATTGCGGCATGCTGTGAGGGAATCTACTTTGACGATTTGAACGGAACTTTTACTTACAATTGCTGTGTGAGGTACAGTGCTGATTTTGTTTCTCTTGAATTCTTCTGTTTAACTGGTCGCCAGTTTGTTGGATCCTGTTTGTACACTTGTTGTAAGTAGTGGCCAAGTTGGTACTATTGATAGAGTTGAGTAGCAGACACTTCATAGGTGGAAAATCTTGGTTTATTTACAAAGGTTCTCAGCAGCAACTAAACATGTGGTTACTCTGCCAACACTAAATTCTATCACTACCTAGCAACTAACTACTGACTACAGGCTACTAACTACAGAGATAGCCCACACTATCTGCTATTGGATACTAAGGTCATGTGATCTTCCTTAATAACATTCTTCTTAAAGGTATATTACACATCAGGTTACCACAGTGTCGCTGACTATGCCAGCATTTATTGCCCATCCCTAATTGCCCTTGAGAAGCTGGTGGTGAGCTGCCTTCTTGAGCTGCTGCAGTCCCTGTGGTGTAGGTACACCCACAGTGCTGTTAGGGAGGGAGTTCCAGGATTTTGACTCAGTGATAGTGAAGGAAGGACTGTTATGACCAATGCAGTTGGTAAAGTGGAGTTACTTAAAAATCCCAGAGAGAAACTTTAAACAACTGTCATAACCAATAATTTTAAGTATTATGTTTGAGATGCAACTCTAAACTCAGGAATCAGACCATTAGTTCTCGAGGTTTTACATTAAACTAAATGAAACATTTTATTAATTTACACAGGTTAAAGTATATACACCTGGCTGCAAATTACTACTATCATAACTTTTAACAAATTCCCACACTAATCTCCATTAAAGCAATGGCAACCCATAGACTTAACCAAACACCAGGCAAAGCATTTTCACCTTACAAATTCAAAATGAGGCTCTTTCCACTGTGGAGCCAGTTGGACCAGTTGGAGGTTTACAGCTGCCTTTTGATCTTACATTGCCTCCGCCTGCACAACCCTAAACTATTGAAGTTATACCTACCAGCCCCACTGAATATTAATTTTCATTGTATCAACAACCTCTTTGAACTTTGCCTTTTAACAATGATGCCCCTTTCATAATATCAAATTTATTAGTAATATAAACATATTGCTTGGTAGCTGTTAGGAAGGCATCAATTTTCACCCCACTTCTTGAACACTCTATGCAAAAAATGCAAATGCAAACACTACCTCTCTGTTTACATCTCAAACTAGTACATCAAAGAACCCAGACTAGCTGGCTTTAATCCAATTAAGACATACCAGCGGACCAAACCTCTGTTTAAAAAAAAATTTTGCAAAATATTATAAACATTAATAGCTTCATGACATCCCCCTTCTTATTGAAAAATGAACCGTCATAATTCTAAAAGACAGCTTCATTTTAATAACCCGTCTCACACTATCTCCTATACTTATTATTATATATATTATTAAATTACCAGTTGCATGCATTAACATAACTATATATATATAAAAGTCCTTGGTATCAACAGAAATCACTCTTTTCAGTGTCCAGGTTTTTTAAAAATGCCCCAATTTCATTTAAGCTTCAAACTTTTGATAACACATCTGCGAACAGATTTTCTCTTCCGGCAAATCATACGTAGATTAAATGGTTGTAATAATAGACTACGTCTGAAAAGCTTTGCACTTTTGTCATGAAATTTGTCCAAAAACTTCAAAGGATTGTGGTCTGTATAAATGATTGTTTCTGATTAATTGTTTGCAATGTAAATTTCAAAATGCTGCAATGCTAACACCGATCTCAAAGGCTCTTTCCGATCATTGAATATCTTCTCTGTTGTACATTCAGTTTCCGTCAAAAATACCCTATGGGTTTTTAAATTCCAGCGTCATCTTCTTGTAACAGTACAGCCCCAGTGCCTATATCACTTGCGTCAATGGCCAACTTGAATTGCTTGGCATAATTGAGTACTGCCAACACTGGTGTCACAGTTAATACAGTTTTCAAACTATCGAATGATGTCTGACACTCCAGTGTCCTTTGAAACTTCTTGTTCTTTTTTAATAGTTCAGTCAGTGGAGCAACCACTTGGCTAAAATTTGGTACAAATTTCTGGTAAAACCCACTCATGCCCAGAAATCTCAAAACTTCTCATTTTGTTGTAGGCACTGGGAAATCCACGATAAACTTGACTGTCACATCTCTCGGAGCCACCTTACCATGTCCAATGGTATGGCCTAGATATGTAACTTGCGCTTTTGCAAATTCACTTTTAGCCAAGTTCATTTTAGCCAAATTAGCTTCTTGTAGTTGAGTAAATAATTCTTTCAGATGCTGTAAATGCTCCTCCCACGTCTGACTTAAAACAATTAGATCATCAATATAAACCACACAATTGCTTAGAACCGCAATTACTTTGTCAGTCTTTGAAATGTTGCAGGTGGATTCTTCATACCAAATGGCCTGACTTTAAATTGATATAGTCCACTTGCTGTTATGAAAGCTGATATATCCTTTGCCCTCTCCGACAATGGTACCTGCCAATATCCTTTTAGCAAGTCAATTTTTGTGGTAAATTTCGATTGTCCCACTTTCTCAATGCAATCCTCCAACTGTGGTATAGGATAGGAATCCAATTTTGTCACTGCATTCACCTTTCGATAGTCCACACACAGTCTTTGTGTCCCATCTGGTTTCGGTACCAGTACAATAGGAGAACTCCAGTTACTGCAACTAGACTCAATGATATAATTTTGAAGCATGAAATCAATTTCTCTCTGTACTTGTGATAACTTTGCTGGATTTAATCTATAAGGTTATTGCCCTATCAAAGGTGATATTTCTATACATGCATCATGTAAAGCTAAATGTGTCTTTCCTAACTTATTTCCACAAATAGGTTTGTGTGACTGCAATAGCTTTTCCAAATCACTTTGACACTTGCATGGAAGGTAAGCCAATATTGCATTTAAATTTTCAAGCACCTCCTCATTATTCAATTTGATTAGAGGAAAATCAATTTCAGTCTTCTGCACGTCTGCCTCTATCGCATCATCCACCATCACTAATACCTCTTTTTGTTCCTCTTCCCTGTCAAAGTATTTTTTTAAACATAGTTACACGACACACCCTCTGCTTCTTTCTTCTATATAGAGTGTTTATTAAATAATTTACTTTACTCAATTTCTTTTCAATCCTGTAAATTCAATCCACTAAATCTTGCATTAAATGAATCCCCTAGTACTGGTAATAAAAGTAATACTTTCTCCCCAAAAACAAAACTGCAAATTTTAGCCTTCTTATCTGCTTTCACTTCCATCACTTGCTGTGGTTTTCCTGTTACTTGACATATATGACAGGTTCTACAGAAGTTGACTACATCCCTATGCAATCCTGGCCAAAAAAATTCTCCTGTATCTTTTTCTGTGTTTTCCTAATTCCTGAATGCCCCCTCATTGGAATTTCATGAGCAATCCTCAGAATCTCATTTCTATATCCTAATGGGATAACAATCTGATGCACCTCCCTCCAGTTTTCATTTGCTGAGGCATAATCCGATCACCATTTTCTCATTAACATATTCCCTCGA
Organism: Cetorhinus maximus; assembly: GCF_964194155.1. Classification (NCBI taxonomy): domain Eukaryota; kingdom Metazoa; phylum Chordata; class Chondrichthyes; order Lamniformes; family Cetorhinidae; genus Cetorhinus; species Cetorhinus maximus. The sequence goes on along the minus strand of NC_135903.1, from coordinate 38,055,532 downwards.
AGGTAATAACATACTGGAATACATTTCGCTTCAGTGTCTGAATAAGCTTTCAGATATAACTATTTTGATTGCAAATCATTTTTCTGTAACTCCACTAACCTCTTTGAGTTAAAGGCTTCAGCTGAACTGAACTGCGTTCCTTCCCCCTGAACAATGTTATCAAACACAGTGCCGGCTAATTGGATTTCGACACCTTCTTCTTGCTTTTGAACTGCCTGCCCTTCTTGTTTATCTTGTTCTTCCCGATGAGCTTTTGATCTCGTTATAACACAATCAGGAAACAATCCAGGATGTTCCTTCTGTAACACCTCTGTTGAAAACACCTCTGCAGGCTGCTCAACTACCACAGGCATCACCTACATTTACGATCCAGCAATATCATTACCAGAATAAATTAAACCCTTGCAATGGGCAATTTTTCCACCATTCCGATTATAATTTCACCTGTCTTCCATTTGCTCTTTAAATTTACCTTCCACAACAGAATAGATTTGCATCTCCATGAACCCCACTTATTATTACCTTCTCCTGCAACACTCCCTCTGAACAACAAATATCACTGTCCCACAACATTAAGGATTGACTGGCCCCTGTGTGTCTTAATACTTTAACGTCTTTACCTGCTCTATCCTTTACACATGGAAAGACTTTCCCTTCACATACAAAATCTTTAAACATTTCTGCAACCTGCTCCTCAGGATTCTCTTGAGTAAACTGTGAACACATTCCCACTTCTTCACCTATCACTGATTCTCCACTGGTTTCTCCTGTATCTGAACCTCAGAACCCACAGTACTTTTACTTCCAGAGCTTTTCTGTACCCCAATAATTGCTACAGATTTTCCTTGCAACCTCCAACACACTGACTTTGTGTGCCCCACCTTATTACAATGAAAACATCTCAATTTTCGAATGTTGCTTCTACCCTCAGCACCTTCCTTTTTTATTCTGCGATAAAACTTCCTGGGAACTTCCAGCTACTCCTTCTCTCCCCTGATACCTGCCTTCCTTTTACCTTCCCATTTTTTATCCTTTTCCAATTTGAAAGGGTGACCGAAGAAAGGTTTAACTCTATGAACTAACTCATAATCATCAGTTATCTCGGCTGCTTGTCTTACAGAATCAACCCTCTGTTCCTTCACATGAGTTCTCACTACTGAAGGGATTGAATCTTTAAATTGTTCCAAAAGAATTACTTCCCTAAGAGCTGTATATGTTGTCTCTATTTTTATTGCCCGTATCCACTGGTCAAAATTATTTTGTTTTACTGTTTCAAACTCAATATAAGTTTACCCAGGCTGTTTTCTCATATTCCTAAATTTCTACCTGTATGCTTCAGGAACTAACTCATGTGCACTCAAAATAGCTTTTTTCACCACTTCATAATTCACCGACATTTCTTCTGAAAGTGAAGCATATACCTCAAGCCCCCCTACCTAATAACTTAGACTGTAATAATACCATCCAGTTTTCCTGTGGCCATTTCATCTGTTTAGCTGCCTTCTCAAATAAAATAAAGAATGCTCCAATGTCTGTTTCCTCAAACTTTGGAAGAGCTTGTACAAATTTAAACATCTCCCCCAAGGGTTCTGCTCTGGAGATAAATCCTTTCTCACCTACTGAAGTCTCTTTTCTAACTGCCAGCATTTTCAGTTGGAATTCTTGGTTTCTCTCTCTCTCTCTCTCTTTCTCTTTCCTCCTTTTCCATCTTTGCGATTTCTAATTCCCTTTTAAAAGCCATTTCTCTGTCCTTTGCTTCTAATTCAAGCTTTTTCATTTGCAGCTGAAGTCTCCGTGCCTCCAGCTGTGACTCACTAGTGTCAGGTTTCACTTCCAGCTGTGCTACACTTTTAACTATATCCGATTTCCCAGCTCCTGCAGGTAACCCCAATTGTAACTTATCCGCCAACTCAGTTAACTTACTTTTGGTTTATTCTCCCACCCAGTTAGGGTTATTTCTTCTACTCCCAGACAAGCCTTAGCAATTGCCAAAACCATCTCGCAGTCTCACCACTTCTAAAATACCTCAGCAACTCCTGAATTCAAAGAGCCTCTCATACTCGTAAGCTTAAGGTTCACCAATTCCTAACTAGTCGAGGAATTGGAAATATAATTTATTCCCGGCACAACCCCCAATTGTTATGACCAATGCAGTTGGAGTTATTTAAAAATCCCAGAGAGAAACTTTAAACAATTGTCATAACCAATAATTTTAAGTGTTATGCTTGAGATGCGACTCTAAACTCAGGAATCAGACCATTAGTTCTCGGGGTTTTACATTAAACTAAACTAAACATTTTATTAATTTACACAGGTTAAAATATATACACATGGCTGCAACTTACTACTATCATAACTTTTAACAAATTCCCAAACTAATCTCCATTAAGGCAACAACAACTCATAGACTTAACCAAACACCAGGCAAAGCATTTTCACCTTACAAATTCAAAATGAGGCTCTTTCCACTGTGGAGCCAGTTGGACCAGTTGGAGGTTTACAGCTGCCTTTTGATCTTGCATTGCCTCCGCCTGCACAACCCTAAACTATTGAAGTTATACCTACCAGCCCCATTGAATATTAATTTTCATTGTATCAACAACCTCTTTGAACTTTGCTTTTTAACAATGAAACCCCTTTCATAATATCAATTTTGTTAGTAATATAAACATATTGCTTGGTAGCTGCTAGAAAGGCATCAATTTTCACCCCACTTCTTGAATACTCTATTCAAAAAATGCAAATGCAAACACTACCCCTCTGTTTACATCTCAAACTAGTACACTGAAGCACCCAGACTAGCTGGCTTTAATCCAAATAAGGGAAAAATGTGCCCAACATCGCCCTCATCCTGATGGCCACCTTTGTGTGCGGCTGCATCAAGCTGTGCGTAGACCCTCGGTACGCAAACACCAAGTGTCACTACGTGCTGAGGTTCTACCAGTCCCCAGTGTTGCTGCGGAACGCTCCAAGTAGTTGGACCGTGCCGTACCACCTGTCCCTCGTAGAAAAATTTATGCAGAGAAACACCTTTGACCACAAGTCCATCAGGCAGTGGTCAGCACGTAGCATCTTAGAGGCCCTGAGGGAAAAGGAGAGGGTGGATCCTGTGGGATGGTTCCCCGAGCAGACTGTCAAAGTCATTTGGCAGAATGTCTCATCGCCAGAACTTTCCAACAAGCACCAAGACGTGGCTTGGCTGATGGTGAGAAAGGCCCTCCCCGTCAGATCCTTCCAACACACCAGGAGTCTCACCCCTTCTGCACGTTGCCCTCGAGGTGGCTGTGGTGGGGACGAGACTGTTGTTCACCTCCTTGTGGATTGTGCCTTTGCAAAGAAGGTCTGGAGAGAGATGCAGTGGTTTCTGTCGAGGTTCATCCCGAGCAGTTCTGTGACACAGGACTCTGTGCTCTACGGGCTGTTCCCAGGGACACACACCGAGACAAACATCAACTGTAGCTGGAGGATCATCAGCTCAGTAAAAGACGCTCTTTGGTCTGCCCGAAACCTGTTGGTCTTCCAGCGCAAAGAGTCGTCCCCGACCGAGTGTTGCAGACTGGCACATTCCAAAGTCCAGGACTACGTGCTGAGGGACGCGCTAAAGCTTGGGGCAGCCGCCGCAAAGGCGCAATGGGGAAAGGTCGCTGTCTAAGACCTTTCTGCCACAGTGCACCAAGGGGCTGGGAATTGTATAGACCCTTCGGGCTGTACAGCTCAAAATGAATGCATGCATTGAATACTAATTGTATTATAATTGTATTGAAGCACCTTAGAGTGCAACATGATGTATGTTGATAACTCCAATAACATTGTCTGATTGTCTGCATTGACCATATTGAAATGACTGTAATATTCACTGATTGTATTGAAGCACCTTGTGATCCATGTGTAAAAGTTGAATCTGATTGTACTTTTGTGATTGTGATTTTGAAATGTTTTGTAATGTTCTTTCAGATATTTTATGAATAAAGTATATTTTTCAAAAAAAAAGACACACCCACAGACCAAACCTTTATTTAAAAAAATATTTTCCAAAATATTGTATACATTAATAGCTTCATGACAACGGTGATATGGTTCCAAGTCAGGATGGCGAGTGGCTTGGATGGGAACTTGCAGGTGGTGGTGTTCCCATGTGTCTGCTGCCCTTGTCCTTCTCGGTGCTAGAGGTTGCGGGTTTGGAAGGTGCTGTCGCAGGTGTCTTGATGAGCTGCTGCAATGCATTTTGTAGATGGTACACATGCTGCCACTGCATTGGTGGTGGAAGGAGTGAACGCTCAAAGCGGTGGTTGGGGTGCAGATCAAACAGACTGCTTTGTCCTGGATGGCTTTGAGCTTCTTGAGTGTTGTGGGAGTTGCACTCATCTGGGCAAGTGGAGAGTATTCCATCACACTTCTGACGTGTGCCCTGTTGATGGTGGACAGGCTTTGGGGAGTCAGGAGGTGAGTTACTCGCCACAGAATTCCCAGCCTCTGACCCGCTCTTGTAGCGTAGTATTTACATGGCTAATCCAGTTCAGTTTCTGGCCAATAAGGACCCAATGATGTTGATGGCAGGGGATTCAGTGATGGTAATGCCATTGAATTTCAAGGGAAGATTGCCTGACACTTGTGTGGCGTGAATGTTACTTGCCTAGTAACATTCAGTCTTGGTCTGCATCTTGAACAGGTCTTATTAAAGCATACACTGCTTCAGTATCTGAGGAGTTGTGAATGTGCTGAACATAATACAATCATCAGTGAACATCCCCACTTCTGACCTTATGACGGAGGGAAGGTCATTGATGAAGCAGCTGAATATGGATCAACTGAAGGTGGTTGGGCCGAGGACACTATCCTGAAGAACTCCTGAAGTGATGTCCAGGGACTGAGGTGATTGACCTCCAACAACCACAACCATCTTTCTTTGTGCTAGGTATGACTCCAACCAGTGGAGAATTTTGCCCCTGATTCCCATTAACTTCAGTTTTACCATGGGCAGAATTTTCTGGCAGGTGGGGGGAGCAGAGTGGGAGTGGGAGTGGGCACAAGCGGGCACGGATCCAATCACCGCCCGCGATCAGGTCCGCGCTACCATTTTACGCGAGTGGGCTAATTAAGGCCCGCCCAGCGTGAATCGCGGCTCCCGAGGACAGCGGGAGTGGGCGGTGGGTCTGCAATGACCACCGGGTCCAATGGTGACCCTGCGGCCTGCTTTAAAAAGTTGCTGCAGCCTTTCGAAGGCTGTGAATCACGGCCAGTGGAAGGGCTCCCCAGGGCGCTGCTGGTGAGCAGGACAGGCAGGAGGGTAGGGCAGGGGGGCACTGTGCCCCTCGTTTATCCGATGATTGCCTTGCTGCCCTCCTCCAGGAGATGGCAACTCAGCAGGAGGCCCTCGTACCCCAGGATGGGAGGAGGAGACCCCCCCACATGACCAAACGTGCCTGGGAGCAGGTGGTGGAGGTGGTGAGCTCCCGCGATGTGGTGCAGCGAACCTGGATCCAGTGTCACAAGCGTTTCAATGACCTGTTGCGCTCAGGAAGGGTGAGTACCATGTTGGCATTGGTCACTTAACCCAATGGGTAGGCTTTCTCCCCTGATACCCACCCCATCGCGCCCCCACCAACTCTGAGTGTAATTACTGCATTGAATCATTGTTGGCATGTGTCCTTCGCTGGGTGGGCCAGCAGATATTGCCCATGCCGAGGTCACCCTGAGAGGGTGGTGAAGAAATGGGTTCTGCCCCCGCAGCATGTGGTACACTGAGACCCACATGACTGTTTTGGGGGCAGCCTGGAGGAGCTGCACCTGGGCGCAGTGCTGGAACGCCAGGACATGTCAAAGTCAGGGTGATGAGATGCTGGGAGGGGAGCTTCAAGATGGCGTTGGCACCGATCGATCTGCTGTCCTCTGTGCTCCACGTGCTTGTGCCTCCTTGCTATGGAAGGTTAGACCGTGTGGTGCCCGATGTGATGTAGGCAGCATTTGGCCAAGGGGGTAGGGGGGTGGGGACAGGCCAAGCATCTTTGTGTGAGTGTGCGGCAGCAGCGGGGTGAGGAGGCACTGGAGCGCTCCAATGTCCGGGTACAAGTAGCACTAATCAATGCTCTTCTGTCCTTTTCAGGAGAAGAATATATGCAATGTCGCCGAGTGGGTGAGGATTGGCGGAGGGCCGGCACAATTAGCGATTCTCAGCCGCTTCCAGCAGGAAGCCCTAGATTTGGAGAGGTGCCATGTGCCCAGGTCATCGAGGCCAACAGGACAGCAGAGTCAGCCGGTTGTCTCAGATATCATTCCCAGCCCCTCGCAGCACCAAGACATAGCACCCGAAAACGTAAACTTAAGGCACCTTAGGCACACCACGGGTTTATGAGGTCTTTATGAATTGGTGTGATTTTTAACACCTTTTTCATTTCGTTTCATTGGGCAGAATTTTATGGCCCCGTTTTGGCAGGGAGGGGGCTGTAAAATTCGACGAGACATTCTAAACCTCATTGGCATCGGCGGGAATGTAAAATCCATCTGCTGTAAAACTTCACCCATTAAGTTTCTTTGGTTGCAATATTAAATTCAGACATGTCACCATGGCTGAGGGAGCCTCTTTTGTTCTGCAGGTGGATGGTTTCCGATAATCTAATGAGTGTTTTGTGGGACATTCAACTTTATTAACAAGGACCTTAGTTAATGTTCCTAACCAGGCAGATTTTGCACTTAGGTATCGAGTATAGAGCCTGCAGCACAGGCTTCTCCTGGGAGGTCCATCTGTGGTGGGCTAGCTGAAGGTTCATTGGATTAAAGCCTCCCGGGTGTCCCTGCCTCCCTGGAGTATGCCCGGGTCAGCGTCTACCCCCTCAGCATTTCCCTGTGCCTGCTCATCCTTGGACTCACTGCTGGACTCATCATGTGCAGCTGCAGCCACTGCATAGACATCTTCATCATCCACTGCATCCCCCCCCTTTCCAGCGCAAGATTGTGGAGAGCGCAGCATGCAACCAATATCACCGACACACGATCTGGTGGGTACTGAGTGGTCGAGGCATCGGAAGCGCATCTTGAGAAGACCAATAACTTTCTCCACCACAGCCCTTGTGGAGCCTTGGCTCCTATTGTACCGCTGCTCAGCTTCTGTTCTTGGATGGCGAAGAGGCGTCATGAGCCACCTTTTGAGGTGATAGCCCTTGTCACCCAGCAGCCAACCATCCAGCCGAGCTGGAACACTGAAGAGCCCCGGCACCTGGGAGTGTCTGAGGGTGTTGGCGTCGTGGGAGCTGCCTGGGTACCTTGCACAGACTTGTAGAATCAGCATCCTGTGATCACACACTATCTGCACGTTCATGGAGTGGAAGCCCTTCCTGTTGACGAAGGCACCGGGCTCATCTGCTGGTGCCTTGATGGCCACATGTGTACAGTCTATAGCACCCCGGACACAGGGGAAGCCAGCAATGGCCACGAAGCCTCTGGCTCACTGTGCCTGGTTTGCCTGGTCCAAGCGGAAGTGGGTGAAGGTCAATGCCCGTCTGTACAGAGCATCTGTAACCTGCTTGACACAAGTTTGGGCAGCTGATTGGGAGACACCGCAAAGATCACCCACCGAGCCCTGGAAGGAGCCAGAGGCATAGAAGTGGAGGGCAACTGTGACCTTCAGAGCCACTGGCATGGGGTGTCCGCCCACACAGTTAGGAGAGATCTCAGGCCCAATCATCTGACAGATATAGTTGACTGTCTCCCTTGAGAGACAGAGCCTCCTTCGGCACTGCACCTCAGTCATATTGAGGTAGCTGCTTCGCCGCCTGTATACCCTGGCAGCAGGATAGTGGCATCTTCTGTGGCCCCTTCTGCCTTGGACAACCTCTTGACCCTGCGCCCCTTGTGCCTGTGCCTGTCCTCCCAAAGGTGGCTCCCCTAGAGGCTGAATGTGCACTCTTGGCCTCCTCCCCCTTCTAGCCCTCCCTTTCTCCTCAGAGGAGGTGCCTCCAGTGGACAGTTCAGCTCCCATTCCCAGGGTAAGGGAAGGCTTCCTGAAACATGCAGGCCCAAAAAAGATTCCTCACTGCAGAGTGCTGACCCAAAGGCTGTGAGTCCAGACCAAGCAGTTGTATGCGTTTTGAAGTATTACAGATCACACAGGCAAGTATCAGTAACTTTGAATCATCAATATTTGACAGAGCACACTCGCGACCCCACTAAGCCCTTTTATCCCACCCGTGAATGAGGATTATACAAATGTGTCGTACTCGCCTGCCCGTTGCACCCATGCGCAGACCCGAAGATTGCACGGGCACTGAAAAATCGCAATCAATAGGCATCTCAAAGGCTTTAAGTGGCTCGTTAATTAATGGCGGGCACACATTGGAGACCATCGTGTGCGCAACCAACGAAATATTGCGAAGACATGCGGTGACATCGGGACACTCGCCCAACGTCACTGCGCGTCATTTTACGCGTGTGTGTGTGGGGCCTGCCCCCACATGCCAATGGGATAATTCTGCCCCATGGCTTCTTGATGCCAGACTGGATTAAATGCCACCTTGATGTCAAGGGCAGTCACTCTCATCTCACCTCTGGAGTTCAGCTCTTTTGTCCATGCTTGGACCAAGGCTATCATGAGGTCTGGTGCAGAATGGCTCTGATGGAAACCAAACTGAGCATCATTGAGTAGGTTATTGCTGAGTGAGTGCCACTTCATAGCACTGTTGACGACACCTTCCATTACTTTGCTGATGATTGAGAGTAGACTGATGTGGCAGTAACTGGCTGGATTGGATTTGTTCTGGCTTTTGTAGACAGGATATACCTGGACTTATTTTGCATATTGTTGGGTTGGTGCCAATATTATAGTTATACTGGATCAGCCTGGCTGGGAGTGCTGGGCCTTGACTTAAAATCATGTTCAAAAATGGCCATTCTGACTTTGCAGTGCAAATTTAGCCTAGATTAAATACTCAAATTTAACAAAATATTGAATCTGAAGAAGGTACAGGGCTATGGGGAAAGAACGTTGCAATAAGATCAGTTTTGTATAACTTTAGCTAAATGTGGGCATCAATTTGTTGCCCATCCCAAATTGCCCTTGAACTGAGTGTCTTTGCTCAGTCATTTCAAAGGGCAGTTCAGAGTTAGCCACATTGCTGTGGGTCTGGAGTCAAATGTAGGCCAGACCAGGTAAGGATGGCAGATTTCCTTCCCTAAAGGGCATTAGTGTACCAGATGGGTTTTTAATATAACCAATGGTCACCATCACTAAGGCTAGCTTTCAATTCCACATTTATTAATCACATTTAAATTCCACCAGCTGCCATGGTAGTATTTGAATCTGTGCAGTCCCCACAGCATTAGCCTGGGTCTCTGGATTACTAGTCTAGTGGCATTAGCACTATACCATCACCTCCATAGTGACTGCAAGACATTTAAATTAGATTTGAGAGCAAATCGTTTGATCATTTGCCATGAACTGCATGTGGTACAACAAGTACTGTTGCTGCTGAGTTCACAGAATCACAGTTTAATAACTGTGCCAGAGTCACTCACACCTTTTTCTTCAGTCTTGGTGTCCACCCAGCCCTGGATTACAGTGGAAATTGGGTAGCGTGCAGTGAGCTGCAAACACTCATTTTGAAATGACAATGTCAGAAGTTCACTCAAGCACCTGGGCTCTGGGTCAAGGCTGCCAGGTCAAAGTAGAGGGGCTTCTTACTTTAAAACAAGAGGGGGAACAAGCACAAAGTATTAAAGTTGGAACTCAAAGCAAGAGGGAGGAGGCGTGAAAGAGGAATGATTGCGGTCAATCCAATGTTTCTACACTGAAGAGGGTGTGGGTAATGTGAGGATGCTGTCACGGAAAAGAGAGAAAAAAGGAAGATTTGCATTTAAAATCATAACCTCAGGAGATCCTAAACTGCTTCACTGCTAATGATGTACCTATGAAACATAATCACTTTTGTAACTTAGGGAAATCTGGCAACCAATTTGTGCACAGCAAAATCCCACAAAGAGAAATGTGATAAATGACCAGTTAGCTTATTTTATAGATGCTGGTTGAAGGTTAAATATGAGCCAGGGCTCCAAAAATAGTCTCATGAGATCTCATACATCTACCTGAAAGGTTGACAGGGCCTTAATTTACCATCTCATTTGAAAAATGATACCTCCAACAGTTGCAGAACGCCCTCAGTCATGTACGGAGATGTTAGCATGGATTTTGTGCAGTGGGATTTGAACCCACAGCCTCAGAGGTGAGGCTACAACTGAGCCACACCTGATGCAAAAGGAATAAACATCAGAAATGACAGGCTGTGTGCAGTTTATTGCTGTCTGGTGCTGCCCTGCAGATCCGTCCCTTACTGGATCTCATTATGCCTATTAGAAATATGCCGACAGAGGTTTTGCCTCACTGGTTATTTGTACTTGCTTCCATTGAACAGAATTCTTAATTAAAGCAGAGCCTAACTCATTAAATAAATAGAGAAATTTGTCTTGTACGCAGTTTGGTGTCTGGGCTGAAGCTGATCGCAGTGAACTGGTTACAGGGACCTGGAAATGTCAGCATCTTTAAAATAAAATTCTAAATGATTGTCATGCCTAGTAAACATATGTCATATTCATAACTTTAAGCATGAAATGAATTCAGTACAGAATCTTGGGGAGCCATCTTTTCTTTTAAAAAATGGACATTAAAAGCTGCAAAGATGGCTGCTGTGGGTCAGGTGACTTTTTTCAATTTCTGCAGAGACTTATGAACATATGAATTAGGAACAGGAGTAGGCCATTTGGCCCCTCGAGCCTGCTCCACCATTCAAAAGGATTATGGCAGATCTGATTGTGGCCTCAACTCCGCATTCCGCTTACCCCCGATAGCCTTTGACTCCCTTGTTAGTCAAGAATCCATCTACCACTGCCTTGAAAATATTCAATGACCCTGCCTTCACCGGTCTCTGGGGAAGAGAGTTCCAAAGACTCAAGACCCTCTGAGAGAAAAAATTTCTTCTCACCTCCATCTTAAGTGTGAGACTCCTTATTTTTAAGCCATGTCCCCTAGTTCTAGTCTCTCCCACAAGGGCAAATATCTTTTCAACACCCGCCCTGCCATGTCCTCTCAGAATTTTATATGTTTCAATAAGACCACCTCTCTTTCTTCTTAATTTCAATGGATACAGGCCCAGCCTAGACTTAGATGCATCTCAATTTTCTGGAAAGCTGCTAATTAAATGACCATGGGTAAAGTGCCTCCCTTAAATGAACATACAAAGACAAAGCCAATTGTGGAATTCACACTTTCTATTGTTTGTGGACTTACCCAAAAGTAAAAATCTATGGATTCTAGACTCACTGTCTCCGAGCTCGAAACTTAACAATAAGACCTATAGAGAAACCAATCAAATCATAAGTAGGTTTGAATGGTCACCATCCATTCTCCATTGTATAGCAATAGCTCCCAACTTTAAATCATTCTGAGTGGACAGTAGAAATATTGATCTGTGTGGTTACCTGCCCAAAACTGTCTTTAGATAATGAGTCTTATCCCAAGGACCAGGGAGAACCTAATTAGCCTGTGAACAGCTAACAATTGCAGAGACAGCAGCAGAAAGGGCAGCAACATCTGTACCTTTAAAAATTGGATATTATAATATCTTAAGGTCTACCGGCTCGTTCCCTTCCAAGTCCACCAGTACAGAAACTTGACCTCCTAGTAAGGGGGCTACAAATAACTAACTTCATGACCTGCTGAAAATCCATCTCTTCAAGGAAACCCTTCAATAATCCTGATATACGACTCAGACCATTGAATCCACCTAGACTAACCTTCAGAAGTGAAAATGCCTTCTTCACCAGGCCAGCAACGCAGGCTTTTTCCTAAGACAAGCCAAACATGTGAATTAAGAACTATCTTTTTGTTGATGACTTGTAAAAGTGTACTTTTTCTTGAGTGAGCGAGCGAATGCGTGTGTGTGTGTGTGTGTGTGCGTGTGTGTGTGTGCGTGTGTGTGTGTGTGCATGTGTGTGTGTGTGCGTGTGTGTGTGTGAATGTGCGTGTGTGTGTGTGCGTGTGTGTGTGTGTGCGTGTGTGTGTGTGTGCGTGTGTGTGTGTGTGTGTGTGCGTGTGTGTGTGTGCGTGTGTGTGTGCGTGTGTGTGTGCGTGTGTGTGTGTGCGTGTGTGTGTGCGTGTGTGTGCGTGTGTGTGCGTGTGTGTGTGTGCGTGTGTGTGTGTGTGTGTGCGCGTGTGTGTGTGTGTGTGCGTGTGTGTGTGTGTGTGTGCGTGTGTGTGTGCGTGCGTGTGTGTGCGTGTGTGTGTGTGCGTGTGTGTGTGTGTGTTGAGTGAATGACATAACGTTAGACTTTCAGGGGAATGTATGAATAAATAATCCTCTTTATTTCAAACCATGAAAGTGATTATTCAAATTGACCACACATTCAGAAGTTAAAAAACATACACCTCTTCTTTTTCCAAAGCACACAGAAAGAGAAAGGAATTGGGAATTCGGTCCTCTCTCATCCCTGTCTGTAACACTGATATATCAGAAAAATCAAGAACCCAGTTCAGTTTACTTGAGTCAATGTCTTGTTGACTGGTTTTCATGCTGAAGATTTGTTGCCCAATATTTGGGTCCCAGCTAATCTTGGAATTTCAATGGGTTAAAAAGAAAATCTTGCCTTTCACAACCTCAGGACATTGCAAAGCCCCCCCGCAGCTAATGAAGTACTTTTGTAGCCTAGTAACTGTTGTAATTATAGGAAATGTGGCAGCTGATTTATACACAGCAAGAGCCCACAAATAACAATGAAATAATGACCAGTTATTCTGTTTTAGTGCTGTTGGTTAAGGAATACTGGTCAGGATACTGGGGGCGACTCCCCTGATCTTCTTTGCAATAGTCTTGTGGGATCTAATTATGTTTAACTGAGAGGACAGATGGGGGTCACGGTTTAACATCTCATCCAAAACTTCCTTTCTTAACCCAATGACAGCTCCTTTGAAAGGTGCTAGAATGGATCACTCTAACACACACACTGAAGCATACACACCAATGCACGCACACAAAACAGTGGCAGGGATCATAAAAGGGAATGAAATGTTCACCATCTAATCTTCCCAACTGGTTTATGTGTCCAGAGCAGGGTTAATTCCCTAACGCTGGCTGCAAGCAAATAAAGCACAACTTTGTGACCATCACTTTGCAGCATTATTGCAGACCTTCTGATATGAGTTCTCACTGCCCGAAATCCTTGTCTATGTTGCAAGTTAATTTAGACCTGGTGTTGTCCCTGGCTCAGTGATAACTTTGTCACTTCTGAGTCAGAAGGTCATGGACCCGCTCAGAACCATTCAGAGACCCGAGCACATCATCTAGGCTGACACTCGGGTGCAGTACTGAGAGAGTGCTGCATTGTCAGAATCGCTGTCTTTCAGATGGGACATTAAACCCAGGCTCCATCTGCCCCTTCTGATAGATGCAATAGATCCCATGACACAATTTCAAGGAAGTGTAAGGGCACCCTGGCCAGTATTTATCCCTCAGGCAACAGTATTAAAGCAGGTTATCTGATCATTATCCTGCTGTTTTCTGGGATCTTTCTGTGTATAAATTAGCTGCTGTATTTTCAACATTGCAACAGTGACTATGGCCTGGATTTTCATCCTCGAAGCAGATGGGGGGAATCGGGGAATTTCTCAGCTCAGCCCACCCACCTCGGGAGAAAGTGCTGCACGGCGGGATCTTCATTGCTGGGGGGCGGGGTGGGGGCGGGGCTGGGGCCGGGGGTGGGGACAGGGGCGGGGCCTGGTGCAGGGACGGGGGTGAGGGTGGGGGTGGGGGCAGGGCGGGGCCGGGGGTGGGGGCAGGGCGGGGCCGGTGGTGGGGGCAGGGCCGGGGGTGGGGGTGAGGGCGGGGACGGATGCTGAGGTGGGGGCGGGGGCGGGGCTGGATGCGGTGGTGGGGGGTGGGGGTGGGGGCGAGGGCGGGGCCGGATGCGGGGTTGGGGGCGGGGGTCGGGGTGGGGGCAGGGGCGGGGCTGGATGCGGTGGTGGGGGTGGGGGCGGGGGCGAGGGCGGGGCCGGATGCGGGGGGTGGGGGCGGGGGTCGGGGTGGGGGCAGGGGCGGGGCTGGATGCGGGGGCGGGGGTGGGGGTGGGGGCGAGGGCGGGGCCGGATGCGGGGGTGGGGGCGGGGGTCGGGGTGGGGGTGGGGGCAGGGGCGGGGCTGGATGCGGGGGTGGGGGTGGGGGCGGGGGTGGGGGTGGGGGGCGGGGGCGGGGCCGGATGCGGGGTTGGGGCCGGATGCGGGGGCGGGGGTGGGGGTGGGGGCAGGCTGGAGTTGGGTCAGCTGACATGGGAAAAAGTGAGAAGGCAGCCACAGGGGCAGTCAGGTATGGAGATGAGCTGTTTAAAAGTCCTGCCTTAGCGCTGTGGGATTTTGTCCCAGTTAAAATAAAAAGACAAAGGCTCTCCATCCCTTCACCCTCCATGCCAGCTCCTGCCCCCCGCCTCCACACACCCCCATGGTCCCTCACGCCCTCTATGCCCCTGTAGCCACCTCCTATGTCTACTCATGCCCCCTGTGCTAAGCTCTTCCCTTTTACCCACTCCCTATGGCCACTCATGCCTCCTATGCCCCTCTATTCACCCTCTATGACCCCTCATGTCTCCCATGCCCCTCTACCCATTCCCTATTGCCCCTCATATTCTCAATGCCAACCACTGCCCTTCCACCCACCCCCCCCGCTTTGGCCCATTTGTAAAGAAAAACCTTGAAAAAAAGTCATTCACTGAGACGTTTCTCCTATTAAAAAAACTCTGATGTACAAGCTAATAAAAGTGCCTTTGAAGTCTCTCTTTTGAAAAGAAGAGATTTCAATTTCTCAAAGCAACATCACATCCATGCTCTGCAGGACCACACGCTGCACAGAGATTCAAAGTAATCATTGATTGGACAGCTCCCTGCTCCTGGTTAATGCTCCAGAAAAAGTCAGTGAGGGATTTTTTTTACTCTATTCCACCCCTAACCATTCAAACTCATAGGTAAGAATGGACACTAAACCACCCAATGCACAGGCATGATGTTCCTGTCACTCTCACCAGCTTTGCCAAAAAGGGCATCAACTGAGTGACAGATTTTTTACAGTCTTTACCCGATGGAGCTAGACTCCGATTGTCCAAACTAACGTCACTCAAGACTCTCACTTTTATGCTTTTGGTTATCAGGTTCACTTTGCCCAGCGAACATGAGTTGCACCCTCGATATTAACACATCAGTTGGTGCTTGAAACAATATAGGCAGAGAGAGCGATTAACTAAACAAACACTGGTGATTTATTGGAACTAAGAACAGAGCACTAACACCATGTGTGCTTTTTCAATCACCTCCAGCTCTAGACTTACAGTTACCCAAGAAACCCACGCTGTATAGCGATTGGCCAATAGTCACGTGGTCGGTTAACTACACTCCCTTAAAGGTACATAGCACTCCACTTTACTGCACTCACAGGCAAAGAGAAAGAGAGAGAGAGAGAAAAGAGAGAGTGGAGAGAGGGAGAGGGAAATACAGAGAAAGAGAGAGAGTGAGAGAGAAAGATACAAGAGAGAGAAAGGAGGGAAAGACAGAGAAAACAAGCTAGAGGGAGAGACAAAGAAAGGAAGAGGGGTATGGGGAGAGACAAGGAGCAGAAAGAAAAGGAAAGAACAGAAAAAGACAGAGAAAGCGAGCGTGACAGTGAGAGGATAAAGAAGGGAATACAGAGACAAAAAAGAGAGAGACAGAAAGAGTCAGAGAGAGAGAGGGAGAAAAGAGAGAAGAGAGAAAGACAGGGGCCCCGATGTTGACATGGAGGTGGGGATGGAGCAGGGGCAGATCATTACATCTGGGAAACCTGAAAATACAGGTAATGTGGAAGTCCTGATGAATTTAATAGCATGACGCCATTTACATTTTTGTCTCTATTCCTCAGTCGGCAGCCAGGTAGATTGAAAGTGTGGGCTGCCATGGGGGAAGGCAAGTGGCACCAGGCGACAGCCAGGGAGCTGAGGTGATAGGGGAGGGAGGGAGGGAGGGAGAGAGTAGGGGCAAAGGCCTGGTGGGGATTGGAAGCCAGTTCGGAGGTCGGTGGGAGAACATGGATCAGGGTGAAAAATCAGATGGTGGTGGGGAGGTGGGGAGCAGCAGGGCTGCAGGAGAGGTCCCTTAGCAAAGGAAGTTAAGTTTGGGGGCACTGGGGGAGAGCATTCCTGCTCCTCCCATCCCACAAGTCTGGATGTGGCCATTCTCAACTCTAATCAGCTGCTTGGTTTCCCGAGTCCTGGAAAACCTGACCCAAAGACATTAAAAGTAAAACTTTGCTAGAAATTGTGATGCCCGGCCCCATTAAAATATTTTGATTTGGGACCCATCTCTGGAGAGCAGGTTAGCCTCGACCACACCACCCCACTTTGTTAAAAGCAAAAGTTGGAGATGGGTTGGGATTGCGTTTCCCATTTTTGAAAATTTCACCCTTTCTCTCCCGCCCTTCCTGGTGAGTTCAACTTACCTGCCACAGAGGCATAACAAAGGGGTAGATAAAGGCAGAGAAACCCAAAATCTTCATCCCTAAATCAGTCATTCTTGAACAACTCAGTCCCTGAAGTAAAAGATTAAGGGCGGGATTTTCCACACCTGCCGGTCACCCGGATCCTCCGGTCCCGCCACAAGTCAATGGACTCCTGGCCGGTGTACCGCCTCGCCCACAGCAGGTCCCGCCCACAACGGGGCCGGAAAATCCAGAATCCTCTCCCTCTAACTCTCTACTTCACTTTCCTCCTTTAAGACATTCCTTTAAATCCCACCTCTTTGACCAAGTTTTTTGCCAAGAAACTGGTTGATCAACCTGGCCCCACACCTCACGGTGCTGGGAGTGTCATGGGCCAGAAAACCCCTGACCCCACCTTCTGCTGCCATGGAAATGCCTGGGAAAGGGCCAATAAGGGGGAAGAAAATCTGGAAAATTCCTCTCTTTAGGCAGTCAAAAGTATTCCACAAGATTACATTGACCAAGTGAATGTTAATCCATTTACAAATTGATGACATAATATATATCAGCTTTGCTGCTGATGTTCATTCTGAATAATCAGCCAGAATAAGGTGGTGTGGGCAGTTCTAATCTCACATTTAAATGAAGCGAAAAGCACCATCGGGGTTGAAATTTCCATGGCAACTATGGCTCTTTGCCTCTGGGGGGAGGTCAGCTGACGCTAATCTGGAAAGTATTAGCTTCCCGTCGGCAAAAAAAGAAACTAAAGCTGTAAGATTTGAAATTGGGAGCAAAAATAGGAGATGTTAGAGGGTCACACCAGTTAGACCATAAGACCATCAGACATAGGAGCAGAAATTAGGCCATTCGGCCCATCGAGTCTGCTCCGCCATTCAATCATGGCTGATAAGTTTCTCAACCCCATTCTCCCGCCTTCTCCCCGTAACTTTTGATCCCCTTACCAATCAAGAACCTATCTATCCCGGTCTTAAATACACTCAAAGACTTGGCCTCCACAGCCTTCTGTGGCAATGAATTCCATAGATTCACCACTCTCTGGCTAAAGAAGTTTCTCCTCATCTCTGTTCTAAAAGGTCTTCCCTTTACTCTGAGGCTGTGCCCTCGGGTCCTAGTCTCTCCTACTAATAGAAACATCTTCCCCACGTCCACTCTATCCAGGCCTCTCAGTATTCTGTAAGTTTCTGTTCTGTCGGGGAAGGCAGAAAAGATTGTTTCCCATCTTGCGTCTAGGCACTTTGCTATAACTGGAGCAGAGCACTTTTTGCCCCCTGTCCTAGGTAATGACAGAAATGCAAAGAGTAACAAGGGACAGAAAAATCTTGAGCTGTTTGCTTTTCCAGATAATGATAAGTGGGTGCTGCAGTGAGTCAGTCAGTGGCCTTACACCATGGGGAGGATTTTTCCCTCGTTGGGCGGGCTCGACAGGGGCTGGAGGGAAGCCGACCACCGCCCGCCAATTAAGGCCCACCCAGCGTGAAACGCCAGTGGCAGCGCTGCCTGTGCTGGGGGGGAGGGCGAGCTCGAACTGCGCGCATGTGCGCGGGTGCGCGCTAGAAAATTTCCCTGAGGCACAGAGCCGCCTCAGGGAGGTGAACATTTTTCAAATTAAAATATAAAGATTTTTAAAATGTTATAAAACATGTCCCTCATGTGACTCTGTCACGTGAGTAGGGGACTTGTTATTAATGACATTTTAACATTTTGGTTTTAGTTTTATTTGCTGTTGGAAACCTCATCCCGCCCATGGGTGAGGTTTCCTAAAAAATGCAAAGGCCGCTTGGCCTTTTCGCCTGCCCGCTAACCGTAATTAACTTTTTAAGGGCCTTAATAGGCCTTTGAATTGTCGGCGGGCGCACTGCCGACTCTGGCACATGCCCACCGACCGAAATATTGCACGTGTGCGCGATGACATCGGGACGCTCGCCTGACTTCATCTCGCATCACTTTACGCTTGGTCAGGTCGGGCATGCACCTGCCCGCCGAGCTAAAAACTCTCCCCCACGGCTCAGTGGGCGCGCTCTTATCTCTAAGTCAGAAGGTCGTGAGTTCAAGGCCCACCCCAGAAGCTTGATGACATATTCAAAACTGGCATTTTTATAAAGAAGAATATAGAAACTATAGAAACAGGCGTCGGCTCGTTAGTACCTCAAGCCTGCTCTGCCATTCAGTGAGACCCTAACTGATCAGCAATCAAACTCCTTTTTCCCCTTGCTTAATACCATTGGATAACAAAAATCTAGCCATCTCAGTTTTAAAATTGGCAATGGGCCTAGACCTAATAGCCATTTGTGGAAGAGTCTCCCAAACCTCGACCACACTTTGTGTGTAAGAGTGTTTCTTGACTTCACTCTAAAAGTTCTGGCTTTGATTTTTAGGCTATGCCCCCTAGCCCGAGACTCCCTAACCCGAGAAAATACTTTCCACTCCACGAGTTCCATCTAACAGTTTGC
The DNA here is from genome assembly GCF_964194155.1 of Cetorhinus maximus. Classification (NCBI taxonomy): domain Eukaryota; kingdom Metazoa; phylum Chordata; class Chondrichthyes; order Lamniformes; family Cetorhinidae; genus Cetorhinus; species Cetorhinus maximus. The sequence goes on along the minus strand of NC_135903.1, from coordinate 38,036,589 downwards.
AAACTTTGATCAAATCACCCTCCGCTTTCTAAATTTCAGGGAATGCAGCCCTAGTTTATATAATCTCTCCTTATAATTTTAGCATCCAGGTATCACCCTAGTTCAGGACACTGAAGAGAATTCCCTTCCTTATCTTCATACTGGCATCATGGGACTTGTGAGAGCAGATGGAGCCTTGGTTTAATATCTTACCTGAAAGACAGCATATCCAATAGCGCTGTACTTTCTTAGCATCCCTATTGGAATGTCAACATCCATTTTGTGCTCAAGCCATTGAGGTAGCATCTGAACCTTCCGACTCACCAGTTAAAGTGCCGCTCACTGAGCCAAGACGTTGAATGAGACATACAAAAGGAACACAAGAGTTAGGAGCAGGAGTAGGCCAGTTGGATCATCAATACTGCTCCGTCATTCGATAAGATCATTGCTGATTTGATTGTGGCTTCCACTCCTTTTTCCTGTCTGCCCTCCATAACCCTTGACTCCTTTGCCTGTCAAAAATCTATCTAACTCTGTCTTGAATAAATTCAATGACCCAGCCTCCACTGCTCCCTGGGGAAGAGAATTCCACAGACTAACGGCCCTCGGAGAGAAAAAAAAACTTCTCCTCATTTCAATGTTAAAAGAGAGGCCCCTAATTTTTAAACTGTGTCCCTGCATTCTAGGCTCTGCCACAAGGGGAAACATCCTCTCTGCACCTACCCTGTCAAGTTCCCTCAGGATTTTATATGCCTCAATAAAATCACCTCTCATATTGCTAAACTCCAATCAGCATCGACTCAACCAGCTCAGCCTTTCCCCCTTAATCAAACTCAATGGGTTGAATTTTTCCCTCGTCGGGCGGGTGTGATTGGTGGGCCCGGGAACGGTTGGGAAACGAGCCCTCAACCGCGATTGGCCCCCCAACCGTGAGTTCACACTGGCTGACCAATTAATGGCCAGGCAGTGTGCAATGAGCGCTGAAAAGCAGAACATTGTCGGGGTGGGGAGCGGGAAGAGGGCGGGTGACGACGTCATTGCAGATGCGGGTGAGCACTTCGAGAGAGCTCCCCGGGGTGGGGGGGCGCGGGGGGGCAGACAACTGCAATAAAATAAAGCTTAAAAAAGCAGCAAAAAATGTCCGTGCAGCACAATCAAGCACCTGAAACCATACCTCGTAAAAATGCTGTCCCCGGATATTTCTTTTTATTTTATCTCTCAATGGAGGTTTCATCCCGCCCTTGGATGGGGTTTCATGAAAAATGTAAAGGCCGCCTGGTCAACCTGCTAACCGCAAGGCTGGACGGACCACGAAAAATCGCAATCTATTGCGCCGTTAATGTGCTTAATTGCCCGCTTAATTTTCGGCTGGCGCGCTTTTGACTGCCACACATGCCCGCCCAGCGAAATATTGCGCCAGTGCGCGATGACGTAGGGATGCTCGCCCGACATCGTCTCGCCTGGTTTTACCCTCAGTCGTCTCGGGCCTGTGTCTTCCCACGGGACATCAAATTCTGCCCAATGCAATCACAACAGTTTTAGTGACGTAATAACAGTGAGAGTGCGGTGACTGACAGTCCAGTCCAGACACAGGAGGATGATTTGCTCACTTCCCTGTTCATGCTGAAAATGAGACAACAAGAAGGCGATTGTTTTTTTTTAAAATGCCTGCAGCTGACCAGCTCCCTGAGGCTTTCAAATGGGTGACCAATATGCCTCTGTCTGAAACTGGCTCACTTAACTACTTAGAATTAGCATCCTCTGCTGTTTGTAGAATACTGCCATAGTTTTGGTCTTCCACTGGACGTTGAGTAGCCGATCCACTGGTCCTCAACTGGACTCGTATTGAGCGCTCCATGTATACTGAAAGAAAGTTCTGCCACTGATTTCTGCAGGCCAGGAGGAACAAAATCCTCAGTCTCTGCGTCCCACTGCCCTCCTCAGGTTTGCCTTCGAACTTCCCCTTTAAACATCCACTTCCAGCTTGGAAGCGAGGAGCAGCACCAATTGGATAACTCTTTCAAAGAGTCGACAGAGGCACAATGGGCTGAATGGCCTCCTATGTTGAATGTTTTATGATTTCCGCTCCCTTCCATTTGATTGGCCAGCTGGTTGTCAACACTCATTCAATGCTGGTAGTTCACTGATTCTATACTAACACGGACTGACCGGGAGAATGGTTTATGTCTCTCTCTGGTGCCTTTGGATGAGTGAATGTTCACCTGGTGTGCACCTGACCCTAAAGTTCTGCCACAGAGTTGCCTTCTGGCTTTCCAGTACTGTGCATGAAAAGGCAATTGCAAGCTTAAGAGTCACACAGCTGCCAAGAAACATATTAAATGTCAAAGGTGGCTCAGTTGGTAGCACTCTCCCCTCTGCGATGTAAGGGTGTGGGTTCAGGTCCCAGCCTGGGACTTAAGCACAGGAATCTTGGCTGATGCTCGGTTATGTGCTTTCAGAGGTGCTACCTTTTGGATGAGGTATTAAACTGAGGCCTTTTTTGCCCTCTCAGGTGAATGTAAAAGTTTCTATTGCAGCATTTGGAAGAAGACCGGGGTGATTCTCCCCAGTGTCTTGGCCAACGTTTACCACTGAACAGATTATCTGGCCACGATCACATGACAGCTTGTGGGAGCTTGCTGTGCGCAATGGGCTGCCACATTTTCTAAATTGCAACAGTGGCTACACTTTGTTGGCTGTAATACATTTTGGGGTGTCCAGCGGCCGTAGAAGGTGTGAGAGAAATGCAAACCTTTCCTTTAAGCTGAGGTGCCGTCTGCTTTCTCGGGTGGACATTCGAGATCCCACGGCAGGATTCTGAAGAGGAGCAGCACAGGTATCCCCGACATCCTGGTTAATATTTAGCCCTCAACCAACTTCACTAAAACTGGTCATTATCAGGCTGCTGTTTTTAGAAGCTTGCTGTGCACAAATTGGCTATAACAGGCTTAGAGACATCCTGAGGCATCAGAGGCACTATATAAATGCAAGCTCTCTCTTCCTAAAATGAAAAATAAAACCAAAGATGGGGTCTGCCACTTTCGATAAGGGTTCTTTAGGGTTTATCTGTCTTCACGGTTTCTGCTAGATTAAATTGCTGGTGCCACATGCTCCTCTCTATGTAGATTGTAATTCAGAATGATCAGCTTTCCGTGGTTTGAAACCTGACCACCCACTCACTTTTGAATTATTCATCGGCTTCCCGCATTCAGTTGTTTGAAGCATTAGGCGGTTTGACAGGCATGGATAGAACCGTGTGGGCTCGTCACCCTCAATCGAACCGCTGCTTCCTGAGGAACTGATGCGGAATTTGGGCTATCGAAATCCAATGGAGTTACACGATCACAGCCTTCCCTCCCTCCTCTTTCATTCAGCTGGTTAAAAGACTGGAGTAAGTAAACCCTGGAAACTGCAGCATTCCAAAGGAAACATATTCAAGCCACAGCTGCCTCCAGTCCAGTTTCACTGAGAAGTAAAGAAAGCATTGTCAGGGTAACATGACTTCTTGGTGACCTGAGATGGCAGCACTCCAGCTCACTCTCTCTCACACCTTCCCCTGATTTGGTAATAACACAGGATATCTGAATGCATGAAATGATGGGCAGGTATTGGCTTGCTGATCGAATAAGCCTGCCCCACACTCATGACGGCTGGACCATCACGACCAGACATTACCCTTCCCATGCCCCCACCCCTCCCCCACCGTAATCTCCTAATGGAGGCAAAAGAATGCAGAAAAACCTGGAATCAATTGTGAGAATGGGTGCTGTTTTTCAAATATTTTGGGGAATATTGTGTTCTTCTGTAAAGAAAGCCGGGTGTCTGTGTGCGTGAATTAATCCGGGCAAGAGGTTGATAGGAGTCAGGTTGTCTGGGTGTTTGGAAACATGAAAAGGATAAAGGTGTTAAGTTTGAGGTACAGGTAAGTAGGCTGGAGCTAACAATTACATTTTTAGATAAGCTGAGAGGTTATTTCATAGGAGAATCAGAGGTTAGAAGGAAAAGGTTTGCATCTTGCAGGAGTCCATAGGCAAATAGTAGTGAGGCTATTATATTTTTATTGACCGAATAGCAAAGATGAAAACATGGAAGATCTTATACTCGAAATAGCTTGAGTTTCAAAGGGGTGAGGGAACAATGGGACTGAGAGGAAAGGGAAAAATGTGTATTAGAGTTACTGTGGATGGTTGTTGAGGTAGAGAGAGTTAGAGTGCTAGATAGCTGTTGAGCCATTAAGCTGGAGATGGCTAGAGATAGCTGGAGCTGTTTGAGCTGTTAAGAAATCTTGGGCTGCAGCAAGCAGTTTCATTCTGAAGTGAATTCTATAGCAAAGTGGGAGAGGGCACACGTCATGTGGTACACCTTTACTGAAGCTACAGCAGTCTGCCTTGTGTGATATCACTGAGTTCTATATTTAAATATCTATAAGGGAGTGTTGCCTGGAAAGCATTTACTTGTGGGTTTGACCAAGTACAGAGTTTTTGGGAAAATGTTTTGTAAGACTAACCTTAATTGTGTAACTGTAATCATGACTGCTTAAGTTTTCTTTTTCTTTTGTTCAAAAAACATTCACTTTTAACTTTTAAAAAAACCCAAAAGTGATACGGGACCCTCTTATTGCTGAAATTGGTATATATTCTTCTCATAATTCCAATACAAAAGGAAGGGTATGGCCCATAAGCCAAGTTTCCCTCTGGGATTTGGTTTGCATAGCAATTAACACCGGCTGTGATCATAACATAATAAGGGGGAAAATACAGAGACCAATCGAACAGACGGAGGAAATTCAGAGAGGTACCCAGGATACTCCTCATGCACCTTCCAATACCAAGTTATAGAGTGGCATCAACCTGCCCACTTGGAGAATGGGTACAATAAACAGAGGGAATATTTTTTATATGCATATCAGACGCACATAGAAATATTTGTAACTCTAATTGATAACCCTTCATCAATTTAAAAGTGTACAATGTGTCACAACAACAGGAAATTGTGGTTGAGTGAGATCTACCTATAACTTCACCAGCTAACAACAAACATTTGAACTGTTTAAAAGAGGACCTGCTTTTAAAAAAAATACAAGAAAAGATACTGACCAAAGATGACTACCACCAGTCACCTGATGTCTAGTATTATAAACTGATCACTTTTCTGTAAAGTTTCTATATGGATTGCACTGGCGGCCGGCCCTGACACGTTGCATGGAATTCCACACCTGGAGGGTCTCAAGATCCACTTCAAAAAGGGACTCTTGAAAAGATGGTATTAAAAATGCAAAGTGCTGTACTTTAATCAGTTGCAATTCTGTCAAGAAAATGAGAATTGCTAACCAGGCAGATACACCCTCAGACACTCAAACCCCCTGGTGCAGGGTGAAATAACCCCATCTCCTGTTGGTTTCTACTTCTACCTTGAAATGTGTCAAAAGTTTCTGCGATGGAATATCAAAAATGCGATTACTTGCTCTACAATGATTGCAAGACATGCTAATTGAATTCCTTTCTTGGAATATATAAACAGGAGGTTCAAGAGCTGGTTTTGCCAAGCCAGACAGAAAGATAAGTCATTGAAGTCGTCTAAAAACACTGGTGAAGGGGCCAATAAGGAATCTCTTTCTCTCTCTCTCTCTGAAGCTAAGATTGTCTCCAGCAAAGGCCAATTATTGGACTTCAATTCAACTCCAGGATTTTAAAGGAAAACTTCAAATGCCTGCAATGTTCAACAAGCTACACCTCAAAGACAAGCAAAGGACTTTATTGTATATTCTTTTAACTTTTATTTGGACTCTAACTTTTCTTGTTTCTGAGATCTGTGTATGTGTTGTGTCTTTTATTATTTTTTTGTCAGGTTTATTAACTAATAAACTTACTCTTCCTTTGGCTCAAGGAAACCTGACTTGATTGGTTCCTTATTAAAAAGTAAATACATTTGGATTGGAAATGGCATTTACGGAGATTTTTAAAAAAAAACCTTTGTTGCAACCAACCGAGGGGGCTGAATAAAATGGAGCCAGTTTGCTCTTCCTCACCCAGCCGTAACAAAGGCTCATTCTGGATCGGACAGCATCAACAGGTACTACAGTTTTAAACTGCATGCTGAAACTGTCTCAAGTGATCTCTGAGTAGCAATCTCCTTTCATTTTCTATTTCAATAGGTTCCCTGTCACATTGCATGATGTGATGATCTGATTTTGCTGCAAACAATAGTCTAGCTATAGAGAAACGTTAAAATGAGGCCTTCTGTCCCGGACAATATTTATATCGCAACCAATGTCACTAAAAACGAATTGACAGCTCATTATTTCATTGCTGCTTTTGGGACTGTGTTGTGCACAAATTGGCTGAAGTACTTACATTGCAAAAGTACTTCACTGGCTGTAAAACACTATGAAGGTTTTGAGGTCGTGAGAGGCACTATACAAATGTAAGACTTTATTTTCCTCTTTACAAAGGCAGAGTTCTCCTTCCTGCAAGAATGGATGTCTGGTTAAATGTGGGGACCTGGCAGGACCTGGCTCACTTCAAGGAATAAGGACCTATACACATCTTGGAGGAACGGCCCCCTGCACACTAGGGGTTCCAGTCTGTATAGTCACAGTGATCAGGCTCCTGTTAATGTGGGGGTCCCCAATCTTACTTTTAAGAAGTGGTAACCCTAGTGTGGTGTCAGGTTTGACACACATATTCTTCTATACACCAAAATGTGAACCCAAGACAGGAAGAAGAGCATCTGCTGATCACTGTACTCTGAGCATGTAAGCAACTCTTTAGACATCTATTAAAAAGGGATTTCATTAGTTTGGCCCCTGGATGAAGTCACACTTTACCAGCTCATTTGCCATGTGGTTTTTGTACCAATTTGCAATAGGAACCATCACTCTTAAGGCAATTACATATATATATATATATATATATAAACAGGTTAAGTGAGTGGGCAAGAACATGGGAAATGGTGCCATTTAGCCCCTCGAGCCTGCTCTGCCATTCAACTAGATCATGGCAACAGATGGAGTGTGGTGTAGAGAAATATGATATGTAAATATGTGATATGTAAATGTAAAGGTGATATTTTGGCAGGAAGAATAGAGCAGCAGAATATTTTTAAAAAGGTTAGATAATGACTAACGTTGGTAATAAGAGAGATTTGGATGTCCTTGTACACAAATCACAACATCCAGGAATTGTAAACTCTTCAAAAGACAAATGGCATTCATTGTAAGGCAATTGGAGTATCAGAGTACGGAAGTCTTGCTGCAATTACGTATCTGGAGTTCAGTGTATGATTAGGTCTCCTTAACTAAAGAAAGAGTTGCTTTGGAGGTGGTGCAATGAAAGCTCACTGGAATGATTTCAGGGATGAGAGGGTTATCCGATGAGGAGATATGGAGTGGAATAGGTCGACATTCCCTGGTGTTTAGAAGACTGAGAGGTGATCCCTTTGAAGCATATGAAATCCTGACAGAGTAGATGCTGAGAGAACTTTTTCTCTGGCTGGGGACCGTAGAGAGAGGGCTGATAATCTCAAGATAAGGGGTTGGCCACTTAGGACTGAGTTGAAGAGAAATTTCTTCACTCAGTTGGTTGTGAATCTTTGGAATTTGCCAACCCAGAGCGCTTTATGCTCAGTTCTTGAGTATATTTAAGACTGAGATCTATAGATTTTTGGGCAGTAAGGGAATCAAGGCAAAGAACAGGAAATTGGAGTTGAGGTAGAAGTCAGCCATGATGGTACTGTATTGATTTGTGAGGGGCTATTTGTCCCAAAAAGCTCCTATTTATTATATTCTTAATTAACTTTAAGGTTGCGCAAGTTATTTTCTGTGTGACGTCCACATTCTAAGGTCTTAGATGGTGAGTAGTGAGTGGTTTGTTAACGATCTTGCCGGCGACAGTGGTTAAAGTGATACCATCAGAGGTGGAGTTAGCATTCAGTTCTACGTTGGACTTGTTCATGGACTTCTTGATGGCTCAGTGTGTTAGTGCACAGTGTGGTGTGGAACTGAGTCATGCAAAACCGGCAAACCGTTGATTTGACCTCAGTAGGATTGACCCCAATGACCCTAGCTGAACAAAGGAAGAGAGAATGGTCAGGATGAACAGTGACTCCAGCTGGGTGCTGGGTGAGAACAGAAGCAACTTCAGTGGTCTTCACAGTTAAGCAGGTCAAAATGGTCGATCTCAACGCAGCCCACGCTTGAAAAGTCAAAATCAATAATTGTGTCATTGGACATTTTTCATATTTCTAATGGACAGAGTATGATCATTTTTCAGGTCAGCCATTGTGCCTTACTGGTACTCCAGTGACAATAACATGAATCATGGAGTGACAACTCTTAAAAACTAACTGTGTTTGTGGCATTAATAGAAACCTTCATCTATAGTCTAGCAGCCTTTGTAGCCAACCTGACTCTACCAGGAGTTTTCTGATTAATGTAAAATTTACAGGAGATACAGTGCCTCTTGGGGAGATTGCAAAATGCCAGTAAAGTCATACCCAGGTATCCACACATTTCACTTGTTTCATACATCCACTTATTTGATGTGATTTGCACAGTTGGCAGCATTGTACAGGACCTACAGGAAGCACACAAAATCAAATTAAGTCTCACATCACACATGCATTTTATTCATGACAGAACTACTGCCAAATGAATCAGTAAAACAAGGCATAGTATTCAATTCCAGAATTACCTGTTGTATTTTTATAATGATATAAAGATACCAATCACCCGTAAGGGATTGTGTAAACACATTGTGGGTTTGTTTATTTAAACTAGGCACATGAGAACATATATACATGGATAGAAACCTTGAAAACATCAGCACCAGAGCTGTGTATCTGTGTCCTGCTCCAGTCCAAAGTGAAACTGAAACTGGAACACATGACGCTCTTCCCTTCTAGTGATGTCATGCTGCTATCCCTTAAAGGCATATTACAACATTCTCCCTTTCTTTTTAAAGATACTCCCCCTCCTTCCAAAGAAGTATAACTACTTACAATTCATGCTCATGTTTAGTTACCAATGCATTTATTGCCCATTCATAATTCCCCTCGAGAAGGTGGTGGTGAGCTGCCTCCTTGGACCACTGCAGTCCCGTTGGTGTAGGTAAACCCACAGTTCTGTAGGGAGGGAGTTCCAGGATCAGGACCCATTGACAGTGAAGGAATGGTGATATATTTCCAAGTCAGGATGGTGAGTGGCTTGGAGGGAAATTGGAGGTGGTGGTATTCCCATTATCTGCTGCCCTTGTCCTTCTAGATGGTAGCGGTCATGGGTTTGGAAGGTGCTGCCTAAGGAACCTTGGTGAATTTCTATAGCGCATCTTAAAGATGGTACACACTGCTACCACTGTCGTTGGTGGTGGAGGGAGCGAATGTTTGTGGATGAGGTGCCAATCAAGCGGGCTGCTTTGTCCTGAATGGTGTCAAGCTTTTTGAGTATTGTTGAAGTTGCACTCATCCAGGCAAATGGAGGGTATTCCATCACACTCCTGACTTGTGCCATGTCGATGCTGGACAGGCTTTGGGGAGTCAGGAGATGAGTTACTCACCACAGGATTCCTAGCCTCTGACCTGCTCTTGTGGCCATAGTATTTATATGGCTAGTCAAGTTCAGTTTCTGGTCAATGGTAACCCACAGGATGTTAATAGTGCAGGATTCATCAATGGTAACGCCATTGAGTGTCAAGGGGCGACGGTTGGATTCTCTCTTGTTGGAGATGGTCATTGCCTGGCACTTGTGTGGCGCGAATGTTACTTGCCACTTGTCAGCCCAAGCCTGGATATTGTCCAGGTCTTGCTGCATTTGGACATGCACTGCTTCAGTATCTGAGGAGTCGCGAATGGTGCTGAACGTTGTGCAATCATCAGTGAATATCCGCACTTCTGACCTTATGATGGAAGGAAGGTCATTGATAAAGCAGCTGAAGATGGTTGGGCCTAGGACACTACCCTGAGGAACTCCTGCGGTGATGTCCTGGAGCTGAGATGATTGAACCACAACAACCACAACCATCCTCCTTTGTGCTAGGTATGACTCCAACCAGCAGAGAATTTTCCCCCTGAATCCCATTGACTCCAGTTTAGCTAGGGTTCCTTGATGCCACACTCAGTCAAATGCTGCCTTGATGTCAAGGGCAGTCACTCTCACCTCACTTCTGGTGTACAGCTCTTTTGTCCATTTTTGAACCAAAGCCGTAATAAGGCCAGAAGCTGAGTGACCCTGGAGGATCCCAAACTGGGCGACAGTCAGCAGGTTATTGCTAAGCAAGTGTCGCTTGATAGCACTGTTGATGACGCCTTCCATTACTTCGCTGATGATCGAGAATAGACTGATGAGGTGGTAATTGTCTGGGTTGGATTTGTCCTGCTTTTTGTGCGCAGGACCTGGACCATTTTCCACATAGCCGGGTAGATGCCAGTGTTGTAGCTGTACTGGAACAGCTTGGCCAGGGGTGCTGCAAGTTCTGGAGCACAAATCTTCAGTACCTTTGCCGGAATATTGTCAGGGCCAATAGCCTTTGCAGTATCCAGTGCCTTCAGCCGTTTCTTGATATCATGTGGAGTGAATCTAATCAGCTGAAGACTGGCATCTGTAATGCTGGGGACCTCTGGAGGAGGCCGAGATGGATCATCCACTTGGCACTTTTGGCTGAAGATTGTTGCAAATTCTTAAGCTTTATCTTTTGCACTGATGTGCTGGGCTCCCCCATCATTGAAGATAGGGATATTTGTGGAGCCTCCTCCTCTAGTGAGTTGTTTAATTGTCCACCATCATTCGTGAATGGATGTGGCAGGACTGCAGAGCTTAGTTCTGATCTGTTTGTTGTGGAATCGGTTAACTCAGCCTATCACTTGCTGCTTATGCTGTTTGGCACACAAGTAGTCCTGTGTTATAGCTTCACCAGGTTGACACCTCATTTTTAGGTATCCCTGGTGATGCTCCTGGCATGCTCTCCTACATGCATCATTGGACCAGGGTTGATCCCCTGACTTGGTGGTAATGGTAGAGTGGGGAATATGCCGGGCCATGAGGTTACAGATTGTGGTTGAGTACAATTCTGCTACTGCTAATGGCCCACAGTGCCTCATGGATGCCCAGTCTTGAGTTACTAGATCTGTTCGAAATCTATCCCATTTAGCATGGTGGTAGTGCCACACAACACGATGGAAGGTAAACCCATGTGAAGACAGGGCTAGTCTCCACAATGACTGTGCGGTGGTTACTCCTACTGATACTGTCATGGACAGATGCATCTGTGGCAGGCAGGTTGGTGAGGATGTGGTCAAGTATGTTTTTCCCCCTTGTTGGGTCCCTCACCACCTGCTGCAGACCCAGTCTAGCAGCTATGTCCTTTAGGACTCAGCCAGCTCGGTCAGTAGCAGTGCTATCGAGCCATTCTTGGTGATGGACATTGAAGTCACCCAGCCAGAGTACATTCTGCACCCTTGTCAGCCTCAGTGCTTCCTCCAAGTGTTGATCAACATAAAGGAGCACTGAATCATCAGCTGAGGGGGTGCAGTACGTGGTAATCAGCAGGAGATTTCCTTGCCCATGTTTGACCTGATGCCATGAGACTTTATGGGGCCTGGAGTCGATGTTGAGGACTCCCAGGACAACTCCCTCCGGACTATATACAACTGTGCCTCCACCTTTGCTGGGTCTGTCCTGCTGGTGGGACAGTGCATACACAGGGATGGTGATGGTGGTGTCTGGGGCATGACCTGTTAGGTATGATTCCGTGAGGATGACTATGTCAGAGTCTTTCTTGACTAGTTTGTGACACAGCTCTCCGAATTTTGGCACAAGCCCCCAGATGTTAGTAAGGAGGAATTTGTAGGGTTGACAGGGCTGAGATTGCCGTTGTCGTTACTGGGTAGTCTGTCCAGTTTCATTTGCATGGAATTAGTGAACCATTGAACACTGAAAGTTGCACAGTAATAGCTTTTGCCATGGCCTTCCATGTCTGTGGATACATGTCTTTAAGAATCCACAGAGGTAGGATATTGGCACTTGCCCCTGTGTCAATCTTGGCCAATAATGAGCAGTTACCAACTTTCTTAGGACAGATAATTTGAACCTTGGAAAACACTTCAAGTCTTGCGATGGTATCAATGTTTTCCACGGGATTGGCAATGTGCTTGACGTATTGTGCAATTGCCGAATAATGGGGTACATGGTAAAGTAGTTGGTAATGAAGATGAAGTCAGTGCCATGGAAGAGGTCGAATGCAATTTTGGACTAAGAAGGGTAGGAACTTCATGTGGAATCAATGGTGCTTTGTGCCGACTTGGCATGTGCTCATGACATGCCTCTCGCTTATTGATGACAACGTAAATGCCGTTGTTCATACCCATCCAATAGACTGTCTCTCTTATGAGTCTCCTTGTCCAATCTATTCCCATGTGTGAGTGATGAAGTTGTTGAGAAATATCATATTACAAAGATGATGACCTGCCTGCCTTTAAAAATGACTCCCCAAGAGATGCCTAGCTCATCCTGGTAAGGCCAAAATGGTCTCAATTGTTCGTGGATATGTTGAATTGAATCAGGCCATCCTTCAGTGATGGCTTTCCACAGTGTCTGTAGTGCAGAATCGTTTGCTGTTTCTTCTTGTAGCTGCTAGCATTTGCATTGCTCAAAATGTACCAGGTCAATTGATGAATGTGCATTCTCCTGCAAGTGTAATGTTGCAGCTTCCTTGAAACTGCCAAATTTGTCAAAACATTCTGGACATTTCAATGTTAGGTCATGAGCTGAGGTGATAGGAATAGTTTCTGAGGTTGATCTGTGATCTTTAAATAATTCCATGGATTGTGACTAGTGCGAGGTCACAGCATACGGATAGACCTACAATCACTGGGCTGTTAGTCTCCACGATGCAGAACATCTGTGACACCCAGGAAGATTGATTGTGCTTGCACTCCAGGACTCTGGATCCTGCAGAGTGAACTATTGAACACTGAAAGTTGCACAGTAGTAGCTTTTACCATGGCCTCCCATGTCTGTGGATACATGTCTTTTAGAATCCGCAGAGGTATGATGTTGGCACTTGCCCCTGTGTCAATCTTGGCCAATAACGAGCAGTTACCAACTTTCTTAGGACAGATAATTTGAATCTTGGCAAACACTTCAGGTCGTGTGACAGTATCAGTGTTTTCCATGAGATTGACGGTGTGAAGCCTGTGTTTATCACTCTTCATCTCGTTGTGCATATAATTGTCATTTTCTGGTTTGTCAATCACCTCATGAACATGTTTCTGATGGGATACCGGATGGTCATTCTTATTGCTTGAAGATACCCATTGTGTAGTCTTTTTGGATCAGTGCACAGCTCTTTGTAGCTGCATCAGCCTTTGCTCTGGGGCACTGCCGCTGCCAATGGCCCTCTCTGCCACATGCCTTGCAAAATTGATGGAAAGCTGGGAAGTTCCTTGGTGCATGCAGAAGGCCACACCTTCCACATGTCTTGCCAGGTTTGGGCGTTCTAGTAAGTGTGTCAACAATTGGGGTTGTACTTAAGACCTGTAAGCTTTACTGACCTGAAAGAATTGCTTTGTACTTACATCCATCCTTGATTAGCTCTTCCATGCTGTATGTTTTGGGCTTGTCTAGCAGATCTTTCTGGAATGCTTCCATGAGAGTGGATGCAATCACCAACTCAACCATTCTGTCTGCTAGCTCTGTGTTTGAAAACTCACAGTATGTACCCTTTTCTCTGCATCTGCTGACGGAGTGGTCTATGGATCCAATTGGCTGTTGTTGGAACGACATGAACTCTAATCGATGAATACAAAAGTTTAACCTGATTCTGAACTGGTCTTCCAATGGAGTCCATATTTTTTGGGGATCCTTTAGCTCTTCTGCTGTTAATACTAACATGTTCAGCCTGTGTAGACCTTCATTCCCAATTACTAGGAGAATCTTTATGGCTTGCTTGTTTGGTTCAGACATTCCATGGCTCTGCATGCTGTTTAAAGATTTTGAATTCGGATAGTAGATCAGTTGCATCCCAATTTAAACTGGGGAATTTTGTGGGCATTTTGACAATACCCTCTTGACCTTCCTCCTTGTTTGATTCAATTTATTGCCCAGAAACCTCCGAAGCCAGCCTTTATAATCGCAACCTTCTCTGGCCCAATTTTATGACGGCTTTGTTAGCGTTTTTTTGCTGGACTTCACAGGGAGGTTGTCAGAACACACCCTCCCCTACCCCTCAGGGAAATGGTTCAATGTCTCCCATTCAAAGAAAATGTCCCATTCCAGCCATTTATATTGTGTCTCTGGGCATTCTCCTAATGGAGAAACCCTACAGCAATTCAGGTTGTTCACCTTTAGTGTTCCATAGGTAGAGCTTCCCATGTTGGGTGCGGGTATTGGTAGTGTGAGCATGAGGTTGACCCTCAGCCCTCACAGTTTCCCACAGAGAGTGTTCTGCAGGTCATTCAATGGGAAGCATTACAGCAGTGACAGATCCTGCTCTCAGCTAATATTCCCTCATGCACACACTCCAATGACAGTGACTGGATAATGATCAGGGCTGGGGAGCCTGGCTGAGCTCAGGAAGATTGAGGCAAATTGTAATTTCTTGTGTTACGACCAGTCTCGGAACGAGGTTCCCCCAATTTGTTATGAGCCCAGACGAGGCACCCCAAACTGTAATGCCCCCTGGGTGAGTGGGGGTGAACTGCCTCCCTTTCTTTGTTCAACCCCCATGGGTTGGTCACAACAAGGTTAATTTAAAAAGGATCCCTTCCCTCGCGGATACCTTTTCCCAGTCCAAATGTATTTATGTTCCAAAAGGAACCAGTTTAACCAGGCTTTCTTGAGTTAAAGAAAGAGTGAGTTTATTAGTTACTAAAACGCGAGAAAAAAAATGCAACACACATATACACAGGTTAGAAATGAGAAGTGAGTCCAGAGATAAAAGTTAAAAAAGATATACAAATCAGTCTTTGGCTAGTCCATGAGGAGCAGATGGTGAAACGTTGCAGCCATTAAGTTGGGTGATTCCGATAGAGCTGACTTTGGCAGTTGAGCAGTGGGTTTGGAGGTTCTTGGTTCTGCAGGTTAGCTGAAAGGAGTTGTCCTGATTCATTTTTGACTGTGGCTTTGCTGACTTGTGACTTGCTCCCAATAATCAGAAAAAGAGGACCTTTTTACCTGTAAGTGCTGGGATGCCTAGTTGATGTTCTTCAGCTGTGACCTTCACAGCACACCCTCTCACACCAGGCCTGCAACACCAAAACTAGCACACAGAACTAGGGTTGCAGTTGGCTTTTAACCCCTTTTCTTGTGTATTCCTGGAAGGGAAAAGCAATCATGTCTTTCACCCAAATCTGTTTTCTTTTCAACTCACATCATGTCCACGGTCTGGGATGCAATTCACAGGAGATGGTTTCTGCTGGTAGTAATCAGCCTTCATTATCTCTGGACTAGTTGGTCAAGTGTAATCCACTTAGGAATTTTCCAGCAAGTAGTTACTTTACAGTCTCAGCCAGCTTTTGCTTGTATGTCCTTTTTTTAAAAATGCAAGTCTTACTTAAACGTTCAATATGTCCATAAGTATTTCGGGGCTATGATCCATGGTCATGACACTTGTGTGCAGCTTCGATCAGCTTAACTCAAGGTGTGTGTGACCTCCCAGCACAGAGTCAAAACAGAATGGCCTAGAAATTCAGCCACTCCACACACATTCAGGGGCATCATAGGGCCTCCCAATTCTCCAATATTATGAATAGAAAGGACACACTGGGATAACCCAGAAGAGCTGCCCACCATATTGGTAATGATCGGTAAGATCTAAAATATACTTTCCTGAAAATGGAGCCAAGAGAAGCAGGAGTACTCCCATTACTGGCCACCATTTCATCCCACCTTGGTGCAAACACGGCCACTGCCCTCCTTGATCCTCCCCACCACCACTTCCTTCCCCCAGATCACAGCCACTCCTACCTCCTCCAGCTACTCACCTCACCCTCCTCACATCCCCCCAATCACGGCAACTCCCACCCCCACCCCCACCTCCCCAGTCACACTCTGTCTTCATCAATTCATCAGCTATAAACTGCTTTGAGACATCCTGAGATCATGAGTCTAATATTCTTGTGTGTAAGATCTTTTTTTTTGACTATTGTTTGAGTCTTCTGAGGTAGGGTTTCACATCAACTTTATTCAAGGCATAACAAAAAATAACTGCTTTTAGAATGAGGCTTCATCCTTGCTACAAGGCTGCAAGAGAGAATCCGATAATGACAGTCATGTGATCTTACCTCACCCCAAGACGATGTGAACTGTCTAATTTACATATGGACATTAACCTTTAACAATACAAAAATGCAAATTACTTCCGGTGTTGCCATCTGGAACCATCTGTTGGTGCAGGATAAAGGAGTTGCCGTTCTTTCCTGTGTAACTTCACCTTTATCTCACTAGTGGCCTCAAACCAATTATGTGCCATAATTAGCTGTGTACATTAGTTTTGCATTAAATTGTGTTCATCTTGAGATGTAGTCTGGCACTTGGCAGTAAGCAGAGTAAACAAATGTTAGTGGACTGACCTCTACTTTCTTGGTATTGTTATATAGTGTTGTATTATCCGTGAATATCTGTAAAGAGCTAATTAGCTAGGAACCAATTGTTATGTGTAAGTGTTTCAGGGGGCCACCTTTCACAGCTGCACTAGAGAGTCAGATGATGTGTAACAGAACTGGCCCTTCTCTTGTACAAGGCAGCATGGCAAGTAAACGTAGAGCCCTCGGGGAGAATTTTTCCGATAGCGGGCGGGCTGGGCGGGAGTGGGCAGGGGTGGGCGCAGAGCCAATCGCTGCCTGCGATCAGCTGCGTGCCGCCATTTCACATGAGCGGGCGTTAATTGGCCTGCCCAACATAATGCGTGGCCAGTGGCGCTCAGCGCTACCTGTGGGGGTGGGGGGGGAGGGAGAGTTGGGGCCTGCGCTCTTTCACACATGTGCACTAAAGAGTGCAGCAATCCGTGCCTCAGGGAGGTTAAGGGACAATAAAACTTTTTTAAAATTAAAGTAAAAAATGATTTAAACATGTCCCCGCTCATGTGACAAGGTCACATGAGCGGGGACATGTTTGTGAAGTTTGCAACATTTATTTAATTATTTTATAAAACCTTCAGGAAACCTCATCTCCCGCCTGTGGATGAGGTTTCCTGAAAACTGCGAAGGCCGCTTAGGTGTTGTTAATAAGCTAAATTACTTTGTTAATGTCCCTAATGGGCTATTGACAGTTCAGCGGGTGCGCAGCTCGCCAAACGGAATATCGAAATGATGCGCGATGACATCGGGATGTACGCCCAACATCATCTCGCATCATCTTACGTGTCGGCGTGTTGGGCCTGATGCTGCACGCCAACAGCAATGTTCTGCCCCTCATGTACCTAAGCCTAAAGTGTGATTATTACCAACCTCTGAGATTCAAAAGACAACAAGATCACATAGCAGGCATTTCTGCTTGTTTATTAGGCAATGAAAAGGTTTCTTTCCTAAATTCCTAACAGAAGAGGTTATTTATTGGTTGACAGTAGCTGGGGATGAGGGAGGTGAGAAAGTGACCTGAATGGGAGAATGATCAGCACCTGGGGTAATGGAGCAGCAGCGATGAACAAACAAAGCTGAAGGCGACTGCAGAGAACCAAGGGCCTGAATCTTGCGTTCCGAGATCGGGCGCACGGCTGACCCGAACGCACGTAAAATAGCGCGAAAAGATGTTGGGCGTGCGTCCCGACATCATGGTGCACACGTGCAGTATTGAGGTTGGCGGGTGTGCATGGGAGTCAGAGCAGCGCCTGATGACAATTAAAGGGCCAATGAAGGTCATTAAAAAGCCTTATTGACCGCGACTTTACGTTGCCCACGCAATTTTTAGCTCATCGCACGGGCGAAAGGGGTTGGCGGAATTCACGTTTTAACCCTTTCCTCATCCAAGGACGGGATGAAATCTCCGTTAGGATATAAAATAAAAAGAAATGTCTGGGGACATCATTTTTATGAGGTATGCTTTCAGGGGCTTGATTGTGTTGCACGGGCATTTTTTGCAGCATTTTTGGGCTTTCTTTTTAGTATTTGGAGGTCTGCAGCTCCCTGAGGCATCTGTCTGCCATCGGGGAGTTCACCAGTACCTGTGGTGAGGTCAGTACCCACCCTCTTCCTGCCCTCGCACTGGCAGTGCTGAGCCTATCTCAGAGCGCGTTTCACATTGGCTAGTCATTAATTGCCTACATGTGCACCAGGCTCAGCACTGATTCAGACAATTATTTACAGACTTTATGGTCCATCCCCCGCCCCCAAAGATGGGAAATGCCGGATTCAGGGGCGGGGCTTAAAAGTTTTGGCCATTTCTGGGATTTTTGCCACGATGGAGAGCCTCTCCGCGATGCAGTGCCTCCCTGTTTGACCAGGAGGCTCTTTAATAGGCTGCCCTTAGGTGCAGCATTGTCAGCCGATGGCAGGTTTCAACACTGAACAGCTTCCCCAGCCGTTAAATCAAACGTGTTTCACATTTAAGGCCAGGTAGGTAAGCAATTAAATTTAGCTTTACATTTCCTGATGGGCTGGGAAGAGTGGGAACGCTCCTGGAATGTTGTAAAAGGCCATCTGGTTCACTGATGCCCTTTCAGGAGGGCATTCTGGCTGTTCTGGCCTACGTGTGGTTCCAGAACCAACAGCCATGTGAGTCGTTGCCCCCTGTCAATGACCAGCAAACCAATCATTGTCAAGAAGGTGGTTCACTAACACTTTCCCAAAGGCAGTTCGGGATGGACAATAAATGCTGGCTTTGTCAGCGATGCCCACACCCTGTGGATGGAGAAAAGGCCAGAAAAAGCTCAGCTCTGCATAAACTGACGCAATCAACGACAGGATTAAAGCAGAATACTGTGGAAATCTGAAATAATAACAGAAAATGCTGGTCTGGCAGCACCTGTGGAGAGAGAAACAGAGTTGACAAAATAAACAACAGTCTTGTTTGGTCCTCCCCATTGCGCCTAACACTGCTGGCAATGCCCATGCTTCTGTTAACTTGTCCGTTTTTAATATTGCTTCAATACGTGTGATCCATGAGATAAGCAGAAAGAGATCATTTATTTTTTGTTCTCCCTTCGATCAGTTGTGCTGGCGATGCTGAAGTAAGCAACCAGAAATTAATCTTCAAATTAGCTGGCCCACTGCCAACCTCGCAGATCTCATTATAACAATTGTCACATTTAAAAAGCAATTACATTTGAACCGATGCCCCTTTATGTACATATTTAACTGAATGTAAATAAGAACAAAGAAACAACTTGCATTTATATAGCACCCTTCAGGGCATTTCGAAACCCTTTTACAACCAATGAAATACCTTTGTAAATGTAGTCACAGTTGTGATGGAGGAAACATACCAGCCAATAGGCAGACAACAAACTCCCACAAATTGTAATGAGATAATGACAAGATAATCCATTTTAGCGATATTGGCTGAGGGATAAATATTGACCAGGATTTCAGTATGCTCTGATCCCCCAGTGGTGAATTGAAACCCAATATTACTGGAATCATGCTTCAAATACTCTACAATTATTTTTTTCACAAGGGAGAATGAATAATGGCTACCACCAATTTTCTTCATATGGCCCTGATTTTTTCAATCATGTGTGCAGAATTATATTGAAGCAGAGCCAGAATCTAGGAGCAGGACTGTGTAAGCAGCATGCCACACCTGACATTGTAACCGTAACTGTGCATCTCTTCCGCTTTCTCTCTTTTTGCCTTTTCCCAGGTGATTATAATTAAAATATTAAGTGTCAGCCACGTGCGTGTGAAACACGTTCGATTTAACAGCTGGGGAAGCTGTGCAGTGTTGAAACCTGCCATCAGCTGACAATGCTGCACCTACAGGCAGCCTATTAAAGAGCCTCCTGGTCAAACAGGGAAGCACTGCATCGCGGAGAGGCTCTCCTTTGTGGCAAAAATCCCAGAAATGGCCGAAAACTTTAAAGTCCCATCCCTCCCGCCCCTGTACCCAGCATTTCCCATTGTTGGGGGTGGGGGGGGTGGGGAGAGGGGGCACTAGAGTCAGGCTGGATTTCATGTATGCGCAATCCATGGAGGTAGCTGGCCATTTAAATCACCAGCTGCCTCCACTGAAGTGGGATTTTGGAAAGCCAGTAGTGTGAAACCCAGAGTGAGCAGATTAGAACAGGTAAGAGAATGTCTGATCTTGCTGGATTTGTTTGCATGGGCAAGGTACCACTTTGGACAGGTGAGGACCCCTTTGGATATGACCTCAGTGCACCTTTGGGAGAGGTAACACACCCTTCAGGAGAGCTGAGGCACCCTTTTGGAGAGGTAAGGCACCCTTTGGGATTGTTGAAATTAAACATGGCTGTGCACATTTTACGTACAAACTCATTGGAACTGTTAAGCCGTCAATGAACTACCCAGCTGTCAAGGAACTGTCCATATGTCAAGGAACTGTCAAGGAACTGTCCAAGGATACTAGGTAAGTTGGCTTGGAGGGGGGTAAGGGCAAAGGGTGGTGGTTTGAAGGCATGGGTTGGCATGGATGGGGCATAGGGAATGTGTGGGGAATGAGGGCTGAAGATCTGATTTTAGTTTTAATCTTTTCTTTTAATTATTTAAACACAGTGCCGCTGCACAGAGGCAGGCCTCCACACCCAGCAGCCTCTGCCTTCAACCAGGGGCAGCCTGCCCAACTCCTATTTCAGCCTGCATCCCCGCAACTGAAAATCCCACTATCCGACCTGCTGGCAAACACTTTTAAGGTTGTGTTTGCAGAGCTGGGAAATCTCCTGGCTCTCCGCACACGACCCCAGGATGAAAATCTGGGCTTTAATCTCCACCTCTCAAACCCCCCTTGGGAAATCAAAATTTTTTATCCTGCCTAATTAGGTCACCCCACGTTTCATAGTCTTGCGGCCTCCATAAAACTCCCCCCTACAGTTTTACGCAAGACGATCATTTCATAGCAAACCCTACTCTGGATTGTAATTCTCATTAAACTGCTTCGCTTTTTATAATTACAGACATAAATATCAAAGTTGGGATTGTTGACGGCATATTTCATCAATTGGTTTTTTATTTTCACTGAGCAGTTTCCTGTTGGATTTGAGCTGCAGGGTCTTTGAGATCTCATCTTTTAAAGAACAAATAATGAGTGCGTCATTAATTGATGCTTTCTGAAACGAGTTTGAATCTGAACTCTATCAGAAGCCAGTAAGTATGCACCAGTTGGTCAAAACTAACTCTCTGGTGTTTTATGGATGTTTATTTTTATCCAGAACAACATGAGCTTGTTACTCGAGCTTCAGGCATTTTGCTGAAACATCTCTCCCCCTGTGTCTTTGGCAAAGGGATCACTGTTATTCATCCTCCAAAAGGAAACAAATTCTTTCTGATGTCCAAGATATTCTTGCTTTTAAAAGGAAAAATTTGGCCCAAGGAATGTACTATAAAGTCACTATTATATCACTGACAGGCACCAGCGCCATTATATTTAACATCGGATGAGGCATTAAACAAAGGCTGTCAGGTGGATACAAAAGTTCCTATGGCAATGATTTGAAGAATTCTCCCTAATGTTCTGTCCAATTTCTTTTATCCATCTACCTACTTCACTAACAAGCTGACGATCTGTTTAACAACACTTGCATTTATATAGCACCCTTAATGTTGTAAGACATCCCAAGTCACAGGAGCCATCTAAACCACACATTGCTGTTTGTGGGAGTTTGCTGAATGCAAATTGGCTGTTGCATTTCCTACAGTACAACCATGGCGCTCTAAAAGTACTTCATTGGCTATAAAGCACTTTGCGAAGCCCTGAGGTCATAAAGGATGCTCTACAAGTGCCAGTTCTCTCTTTTTGTCTTTTAGAATTAAGTTTAAGTGGCAGCAGTGTGGAAACTGGCTTACCTGTATGAAAATGGCGAGACCGTTAATTTCAATGTGGGTAGAGCTATGATAATTACCATCTAGCTGTTTTGAGTGAGGGTAACAGTAGATGCCCAGGAAAACGTGGAATGTTGTAATTATGAGAGTAAATTGCTTACTCCATTATTGACCAGTTTTTGCACCATTCAGGTGTCGCTATGCCGTAGATGTACCAATGCAATGGCGCAAAATCTCAGGAAAATCTAGTCCAGTGACTCTTGCTTTTACATCCTCTGTTTAAACCTCTGTCCTCTAGATCCTTTCGCAAAGATATGAAGCCATTGCAGAATGCAGGCAGACAATTTCCATTTGTTTATTCGCCTGGCTTTTCTTACCCTGTGCTGTTATATCATCTTTCCTTTTCATGGGAACAATATGTAGAAGTAATAAACCTTTCCCCAAACTTGAGGAATGAGCATGGCATTCATTTCTATTTATTAGTTTGGCACCATGCGACTTTCATTCTATGTACCATCAATAAAACCTGGCATCAAACTGACAGTCAAAGAATGAGGAACGTGTCGAGCAGATGCTACCCAATAAAGAGTTTTACAGAATTGCTTCAAACAGCAGCTTCAGTCTGAACTTTACAAGAGCTTTATGGGGAACACAATGCAGTCATGTAGAGCTGGGACAACAGACTATTATTTAATTCAGCCAAACTGGATTTGGCTGAATTGCCCAACAATCCTAACTATATGCATGTAATATTTATTTATATCTTCTCAAAAATCATATACTTACATGTGCCATCTGATTTCATGTTGCATGCTTTTGTCACACGGATTGAGTTTCACTTGCAGGCAATACAGAGAAAGAAAAAGAGAAAGAGAAAGAGAGAAAGAAAGAGAGAAGGAAAGACAGAATGACAAAAAAGAGAAAGAAAGAGAAGGAAAGAGAAAGAGAGAGAAAGTGAGAAATAAATGAATAAACAAACAAACAAAGAAATAAATAACAAATTCCTCAACCAGTTTCACATAACCAGATCATTTTCTCATCATTACATTATTGTTTGTGGGATCTTGCTGTGCATAAGTTGGTTGCTGCATTTCCTACTTTACAATACTGACTACACTTCAAATGCACTTCACTGGTTGCATAGCGCTTTGCCACATCCTGAGGTTGCAACATACATTTAGCTCTTTCTTCCTTTTCCAGGATGCAATGCTTCTGGGATTGAACTTCACTCTCACCTCTTGCCACTGCTCCTGGTGACTTGTCTGGAAACCCTTTGGCCCACTGGTGGAACCAACACCTTATCCCTCCAGTAGCCTGACTCAATCACGAGCTCCTGTGCAACATGAGAAGCTGGGGGCTTCACAGCACCTTTCAGTCTGAGGAAAGATTTTAGCCCTTAACAATCGAAATGCACCTTCTCCCTTAGGAGGTGCAGACAGAACTGCCATTTTCATGTCCACAATTGAGTGGGCTGACAATGAACAGCACAAGTAGCACTACAGCCACATATTCAATGTCACTGTACTTAACAGTGCCTATCTGGTCAGGCATGGACTTTGTGTACAGCATCAATTTGATGCCTATTAAACAGGTGCGAACATATTTCTCACTATAATTTACCTTGTTTGTATTTATAGTGGGTTTAGTCTGTGTAAACCTGTCACACTGCAGTTACACAGTCTAGCCACCAGGTGACTTTGTGCAGGTTTAGGGAGTCCATCTGAGGAAAGTTTCAGAATCTAGTACCACCATCTTTGCTGCACTTCCAGGATATTTTCACCTTAAGTTGTAAACTTTTCATCACAGTTTCATAGAATTATTAAAATTTAATTCCTGTTTCCCTGTCACAAAGTTAACCACTCTCTTCCATACCATCCACAATGTCAAGCTGAGAGAAAAAGTCAGCCAGCAGCCTTTTCTCTATTCACTGCTCCCTGTCTCAGACCAGACACTAACTCTGAAGTGTAAACTCAACCAGGACATTTAAATGGCATTGTAGAAAATTAACGTTGTACAAATTATGTTTCCTCCTGAGGTGACCCATGAGATAGAAACATAGAAACATAGAAAATAGGAGGAGTAGGCCATTTGGCCCTTCAAGCCTGCTCCGCCATTCATTATGATCAGGGCTGATCACCCAACTCAACAGCCTGCTCCCACTTCCTCCCCATATCCTTTGATCCCTTTCACCCCAAGAGCTATATCTAACTCCTTCTTGAAAACATACAATGTTTTGGCCTCAACCACTTTCTATGGTAGTGAATTCCACAGGCTCACCACTCTCTGGGTGAAGAAATTTCTCCTCATCTCAGTTCGAAATGGTCGACCCCATATCCTCAGATTCCTGGTTCTGGACTCCCCCACCATCAGGAGCATCCTTCCTGCATCTACCCTGTAGATGAGATGCAGTAGATCCCAGTCGCAGAATAAGAGGACAATCATTTGGGACTGAGAGGCAGAGAAATTTCTTTAATCTGTGGGTTGTGAATATTTGGAATTCTCTACCCCAGTAGCTTGTGCATCGTTGAGTATATTCAAGGATAAGTTAGATGGGCTTTTAGTCTCAGGGAACCAAGGGATATGGGATCGAATGGGAAATTGGAGTTGAGGTTGAAGATCAGCCATTATCATACTGAATGGCAGAGCAGGGTTGAGGAGCCAAATGATCTACTCTTTCTCTTCTTTCTGAGGCTCTTATGCAACATCAGAAAAGCCAACCCCAATACTCCTTTCCCTAGTGATGCAAAACTTGGTGCTTCTTGCAGTGAGTGACCAGCACTAAACCACCCATCAAGCTCTCAGTCCATGGATAGCCTGAAAATGTTTCTACTGATTCCTGGCCCCTCTATTGAGGGGTTCAATTAAAAACAAACAGGGAGATAATGTTTTGCCGTGGCTTCTGGGTCAGTAACAATAGGGCACAGATTGAAGATAATTGACAAAAGAGCCAGAGAGCAGATGAGGAGAATTTATTTTACACAGTGTGTTATTATGGCCTGGAATGCACATCCTTAAAGGATGGTAGAAGCTGATTCAATCATAACTTTCAAAACAGAATTGAAAAAAAATACTTGAATAGGAAATATTTGCAGAGTTAGTGGGGAAAAGCAGGAAAGTAGTTAGATAGCTCTTTTGTGGGACAAGCGTGCTGGGTTGAATGGCCTCTTTCTGTGCTGCATGTATCATTCTAATATTTCCCTGAGATTCACATCTTCCCACAGCACTCCCAAAATGTTACCTGGATCATGGATCGAGAGTTCACCCACACTCTGTGGAGCGTAGAGTCGAGTTTCCACTACCCCTGCAGCAGCCGCCCAGCCCCCAGACCAGTTGAATACAGAAGTGGGACTGAGACCCACCCATCCAGGGGGTAGAATCTGATTTTTAGCCCCTCCTCCCAAGTTGAGCATAGCAGCAGGGTTAAAATCCATACCCACTTTTATTGACCACTGTGCAACCCCCCCCCCCATCCCACTCATCCAGGCTCAGCTTGGTAAAGGGACTTGAGCTCCCTCCCATTGATAAAGCAATCGAGGATTAATCCCCTCCTTCTGCCTCCTGTGAATATCTGACTGATAAACCCACTCTCCATCCTGGAGCTGGTGAATTCCAAACCTGTCCCCCACCATACAACCTGTCCTCCCCTCTGCCCTAATCCTAATTGTCTCCCATACCCTTATACTCATCTCTCTTATTCCAATCTCCTCCCCTTCACTCCCCCTTCTGCCTCTCCCTGCTAATGCTCTACCCTCTCATCCCCACCTTTCCCTCCTAACCACCACCCCTTGACATTCATTACCATAGCTGAATCCCCCATAAACAACATCCTGGGGGTTACCATTGACCAGAAACTGAACTGGACTAGCCATATAAATATTGTGGCTACAAGAGCAGGTCAGAGGCTAGGAATCCTGTGGTGAGTAACTCACTTCCTGACTCCCCAAAGCCTATCCACCATCTACAAATCACAAGTCAGGAATGTGATGGAATACTCCCCACTTGCCTGGATGAGTGCAGCTCCCACAACACTCAAGAAGCTGGACACCATCTAGGACAAAGCAGCCCACTTGATTGGCACCACATCCACAAACATTCACTCCCTCCAACACGGATGCAGTGTGATGCACAGTAGCAGCAGTGTGTACCACCTACAAGATGCACTGCAGGAATTCACCAAGGCTCCTTAGACAGCACCTTCCAAACCCACAACCGCTACCATCGGACAAGGGCAGCAGATAGATGGGAACACCACCACCTGGAAGTTCCCTTCCAAGGAACTCACCATCTTAACATGGAAATATATCACCGTTCCTTCACTGTCACTGGGTCAAAATCCTGGAACTCCCCCCTAACAGCGTCTACACCCACCACAGGGACTGCAACGGTTCAAGAAGGCAGCTCACCATCACCTTCTCAAGGGCAACTAGGGATGGGCAATAAATGCTGGCCCAGCCAGCGATGCCCACATCCCGTGAGTGAATAATAAATGAAACCTCCCATTCCCTGCCACTCCCTCCTAATCCCCTACCATCACTTCCTGTCCTTCCCATCCCTCCTACTCCTCTATCCTCCCATCCTTTTTCTTTTCTCTCCTGATCCGCACTCCTCTTCCCCTACTCCTCATTTCTAATCCTAACCCCTCCTCTCAACTCCCCATTCTGCTCATCCCTCCTACCTCTCTCTTCCCTTCCCTCTGCCTCTCATTCCTACTCCTTACCCCCCAATTTCTGCCTCTCTGCACCTAATTCTGATCCCTCATCAGCCCCCACCACCACATTTAGGACAGTCAATATAATCTATAGTTCCTCGTTCTATAAGACCTTAGAAATGGCTTCCTGGTTCAAAGACGTGTACCAGGTAATATCGAAAACGCTATCCAAGCTGAACAGGGGCCTTGGAAACCTTTCTAATTGTGTCTCCAGCACTGATTCTGCACATTCAATGCCTGAGATGTGCTGAGAGGCTGGGGTTTTCCAGCCCTGTTGGCAGAGGGGGTCATGGCTGGTGGGGGAGGAGGGCATAATATGGCAAGAAGGCCAAAAATTGGTTTTATGCCATCGTGAAACCAGTTTGCAATGGTCCGCTCCACCTGGCGGGCTGTTTCCCACATCCACACACCAGGATCATCAATTTCCTACGTTTGCATCTAGTTATAGAAGCATAGAAATGTAGAAAATAGGAGCAAGAGTAGCTCATTTGACCCTTCGAGTCTGCTCCGCCATTCAATATGATCATGGCTGACCCTCTATCTCAACACTGTGCTCCTGCGCTCTCCCTTACCCCTTGATGCCTTTAGAGTCTAGGAATCTCTTTCCTTCTTAAATATATTCTGTGCCTTGGCCTCCACAGCCCTCTGTGGTAGAGAATTCCACAGGTTCATCACCCTCTGAGTGAAGAAGTTTCTCCACATCTCAGTCCTAAATGGTCTATCCTGTATCCTGAGTCTGTGACCCCCTTGTTCTAGAACCCCCAGGCAGAGGAAACATCATCCCTGCATCCAGTCTGTCCAGCCCTGTCAGAATTTTATACATTTCAATGAGACCTCCTCTCATTCTTCTAAACCACAGTGAATACAGGCCTAGTCAAACCAATCTCTCCTCATCCGACAATCCTGCCATCCCAGGAATCAGTCTGATGAGCCTACACTGCACTCCCTCTATGGCAAGTATATCCTTTCTTAAGTAAGGAGACCAAAACGGCACACAATACACCAGGTGTGGTCTCACCAAAGCCCTGTACAGCTGCAGTAAGACATCATTGTTCCTGTACTCAAGTCCTCTCGCAATGAAGGCCAACATAACATTTGCCTTCTTAACTGCTTGCTGCACCTGCATGCTTGCTTTCAGTGATTGGTGCACAAGGATACTCAAGTCTCTTTGTACATCAACATTCCCCAATCTACCACCATTTAAGTAATACTCTGCCATTCTGTTTTTCCTACCAAAGTGGATAACTTCATACATATCCACATTATACTGCATCTGGATGTATTTGCTCAATCGCTCAACCTGTCTAAATTGACTTGAAGCCTCTTAACATCCTCTTCATTGCTCAACTCCCCACCAAGTTTATGCCATCAGCAAACTTGGGAATGTTACATTTGGTTCCCTCATCCAAATCATTGATATATATTGTGAACAGGTGGGGCCCAAGCACTGATCCCTATCGTACCCCACTAGTCACTGCCTGCCAATCTGAAAAAGACCCATTTATTCCTATTCTGTTTCCTGTCTGATAACCAATTCTCAATCCATGCCAATATATTACCCCCACTCCTTTGTGCTTTAATTTTGCACACTAACCTCTTATGTGGGGCTTTATCAAAAGCTTTCTAAAAATCCAATATGCCACATCCACTGATTCTCCCTTATCTATTCTGCTAGTTATGTTCTCAAAAAACCCCAGTAGGTTTGTCAAACATGATTTCCCTTTCATAAATCCATGTTGATTTTGTCTAATCCTGGTGATATTTTCTAAGTGTCCTGTTATCACATCATTTATAATTAGCTTTAGCATTTTCCCTACTATTGAGTTAGGCTAACCGGTCTGTAATTCACTGTTTTCTCCCTCCCTCCTTTTTTAAATAGTGGGCTGACATTGCCACTCTCCAATCTACCGGGACTGTTCCAGAATCTACATAATTTTGGAAGATGACAATCAATGCATCCACTATTTCCATGACCACATCCTTTAGTATCCTGGGATGTAGAGTATCGGGCCCTGGGGATTTATTGGCTTTCAGTCCCATTAGTTTCTCCAGCACTATTGTTTTAGTAAAACTAATTTCCTTCACTTCCTCCTTCTCACTAGACCCTTGGTTCCCTAGTATTTCTGGGAAGCTATTCATGTCTTCCTCCATGAAGACAGAACTAAAATAACGATTTAATTGTTCTGCTGTTTCCTTGTTCTCTATTATAAATTCTCCAGTTTCAGACTGTAAGGGACCTACATTTGTCTTTATTAATCTTTTTCTTTTTACGTACTTTTAGAAGATTTACAGTCTGCTTTTATGTCCCTTGCAAGTTTACTCTCATACTCTATTTTCCCCCTTTTAACCAATCTCTTGTTCCTTCTTTGATGAATTCTAAACTACTCCTAATCCTCAGGCTTGCTACTTTCTCTAGCAACTTTATATGACTCCTCTTTGAATCTAATACTATCCTTAATTTCTTCTGTTAGCCATGGTTGGGCCACTTTTGCTGTTGTGTTTTTGCGCCAGGAAGGAATGTATAACTGTTGCAATGCATGCATTCGTTCCTTAAATATTAGCCATTGTCTGTTCACCGTCATGCCTTTTAATGAAGTTCCCCAATCTATCTTAGCCAACTCATGCCTCATACCTCAGTAATTTTCTTTGTTAAGATTTAGGACCCTAGTTTCAGATCGGACGACTTCACTTTCCATCCTAATGAAGAATTCTATCACGTTATGGTCACTGTTCCCTAAAGGACCCTCCCCAACAAGATTGTTAATTAAACCCTTCTCATTGAACAATACCAAATCTAGGATAACCTGTTCCCTAGCCGGTTCCTCGTCATACTGGTCTGTAAAACCATCTCTTATACACTCCAGGAATTCATTCCCTACAGTATTGTTGCTAATTTGGTTTGCCCAGTCATTAGATTAAAGTCACCCATAATTACTGTAGCATCCCTTGTTACATGTATCTCTAATTTCCTGTTAAATGCCATCCCCTACCTTTTCACTACTGTTTGGAGGCCTATGGACAACTCCCACTAATGTTTTCTGCCCTTTGTTGCTTCTTAGCTCCACCCAGACTGATTCTAAATCTAGATTTTCTGAGCCAAGCTCACCAGACTCATCCCCCGACATCAAATTTACCGCCCACATTGGTTTGACTTCAGAACAGCACACTTCACGACTGCCTTAAGAGGCATGCACCTGGCAAACTGAACCTCGAGGTGAATCGGAGTGCACAGACCCTTACACAGTGCCCATGAGCATTGCCCATAGGACATCACGGAAGAGGTGGTGCGCATTCACGGGGGGACACAAGCAAGTCGCTTTTTTCCGGCTGGCTTTCAGTGCAGTGCCAGGGCAAGGGCTCCAGTGCGGGTCAGGCCAGGGGATGGATGGGTGGTGGTGGGGGCGAGGCAGCACAGACTGAAGGAAATACTCAAACACATGCCGAAGGGTGGTGGGGGGAGGAGAGGGGTGAGGGAAGCAGCCATTTACTTGGAAAAGCTTATCAAAAGTGAGCATTCTTCCGCAGCTGAGACAGTTCAGCAGCAGCTCCATTGACACGCTTGGAGTCAGGCTTCTGAAGTTTTTCTGCCCACTCAAGCAACGCAAAAGACGAAAGTGCCACCAAATGCTCCAGAACTTTTCACCCCTCGGGCACAGACTGCAAATTAATGTGCGTTTTATGGGACAGCAGAGGAACTGGCCAACTGGGAAAGTTGTACAATCCCCTTACGAAAGGCGACCATGGCACAGTCACTGGTGGATGCGCTCAGAGCCCCTTGCAATGTCTTTATTAAGGTTTGGACCAGTATCCCTGATGGTTCAAGCTAACAGTGCAGCCTTGCAGTGCGGGTTAGGAGAATGCCTGTGCCTGAGCTGAGAGCACAGCATGCAGTCCAGTGGGCAAAGCTGCTGCCAATCGGTCAAGTGGAGTGGGGTGGTGGTGGGTGGGGTTTTGGACAGCCAATGAGCGCAACACACACTGGCCATCCAAGTGGTGGTCAGCACTCACCGGCATGTGTGAAGGGGCCTTCAGACTTAACCAAGAGAGGTTCTTAGTAAATCTATGCTAACCCACGTGTCTCTCTCTTTGATTCTGCAGAAGGAGAACATCAGATTCATGGAGCCTGGTGATTTAGTGGTATACCTCATGGCTTACAGAGAGCAGAGAAGAAGAAGAAGAGAGCAATGGAGGTGCCTGGCTCAGCAAAGGGAGGAAGGACCTCCCTCAAAATGAAGGGACAGCAGGGCCTGCTGCATAAGCAACTGAAGAGCCACAGCAAGCCATCGCTCGTAGGCACCTGGCTAGATCCAGGGTCTATAGACAGCGCCAGTCATTCCTGCAGGTGACCGAGAAGAACTGTCGCTGAAGATTGCCCATGTCCAGGGAACTGCTGCAGGGTTTGGCGCTACGAGGACATGGAGGGCATTCACTGCCACGAATGTGACCACAGCGCTCAATTTTTACAGCAGTGGCTCCTTTCAGGGCTCCACAGGTAACCTGTGCAGGATCTCGCAAGTCTCCACCCACAAGTGTATCCAGGAAGTCACAGACGCCATCTTTGCGAAGGTACAGAATTTTGTGCATTTCGCCCGAAATCAGGAAAGCCAAGAAGTAAAAGCGTTGGGATTTGCGCAGATCTCAGGCTTCCCACAGTTGCAGGATGCCACTGACTGCACTCGCATGGTGCTTAGTCCCCTACGGCCACAAGCAGTCAACTACATTAACCACAAGGTCTTCCACTCGCTAAATGTTCAGCTGGTGTGTGACCACCACAAACACATCCTGCAGGTCTGCACATGATTCCCAGGGGACGTCCATGACTCCTGCATCCTTAGCAGGTCTCAGACCCCTGACATCTTCCAGGGTCCACAGAGGCTGCAGGATTTGCTCCTTAAGGACAAGGGCTACCCACAGAGGATGTGCCTGAAGATGTCCGTATAGTGGCCTCAGGCTGTAGCAGATTGACGGTGTAACGAGGCTCATTCCATGACCCGGGACTTTAGTAGAGCAAACAACAGGCATTTTGAAAGTGAGGTTCCAGTGCCTCGACAGGTCTGGTGGAGCCCTGCAATACAGTCCCCAGAGGGTGAAGCGCATCATCGTCACTCGCTGTGTGCTCCACAACCTGACACTGCAAAGGGGGGAGGAGCTGACTGAGGAGGAGATGGAGGAGCTGCATGTATCCTCTGATGATGAGGACATTGAAGGGGATGATGATGATGAGCTCCTCAAAGGCAAGGATTCTGGCAATGTGGCCATCGCACTGGCCAGATGAGGCAGGCGCGTTCGGGAGGCTCTCATAGCTGTAAGATTCATGAAGGATGATGACGAGATGCAGCAAGGATACTCCATAGATCTTCACAAAGCCTCTGTGAATGTTTGACTCCTGTCCGGCTGAGGGCAGCTCACTGGCGCTCTGTGATCAGGGTCATATCGTGGAAACGCAGCCGTGAAACTTTAAATGCACCTGATCCTTTGTCCACCTTCAGCACCTGAGCCCTTCAGGGTCACAGCATCACTGGTCACTGATGCTGAAGAGATGGGGGGGGCCAGCCTTGCTTCAAAGTTGCTGAGAGCACAGAGAGAGAATGGCGGAACTCTGTGACGCCTGCCCACGACATTCTGGCAGCAATGACCAGCACCATCGAGGTGCAGGCATCAGTAATGTGTCCAGTGAGTGTGAAGCCGGACCATCACTTTGGTCTGAAGGTTACACATTGCACAGGGAAGAGGCCCTGGACTGAGACACCAGCCTTTATCTTGTGCAGGAAACACAGTTTCACATCTGAGTGACACGAACACTGCTCAACAGAACAAGGAGCCATAGATAAGGATATATTCTTGGGAGTTTATTTACAATAGCGAACATTAAATAAAAGTGATTAACACCCGTGCCCAGGTGTGCATCTGCACTTAACCTTCCTAACCCTGCTGTTATGCCTTGGTACTCCCTGAACATCCACAGCGGAGGTGGAGCCAACCTGCTGACTGCTACGCCCTGTCTGTGATGAACTTGATGGACGTTCTGTTGAGGGCTGAGACCCAGAGGGCAAGGCCTACTTTCGGGGTCCTGCTGTGTGACAGTGGCACCCTCCTTGGCCTGTGGAGCTGGAGCTGCTGCAGTCACAGGAAGAGGGGATTCGGAAGGGCCAGACACTGCTGAAGTCACCTGGATGGATGGTCCCGGGATGTGCACCTGCTGATTCTCCTCCCTATGGGTGCCTGAGGGCCCCTGGCTGACTCCTTGAGGAGAAGGGGAAACTGGAGTAAGATCGAGCTGCCCCGCACCCCTCTTACATTGACACTGTTGGAGACCAACCATGGCATCAGCGATGGAGTTCAGCCTGCGCAGCATACAGGACCGATGTCCTGAGCCGAGGTCTCCATGTTGACAGCCATCTTACCAGTATTAACTTCAATGCATTGCAATGCCAGCGCTATCACCTCAGCCTGAAGGCAGACGGACTCCTCCATCATGCCTTGCAATCTGAGGAGTGCAGCGGACATTGTGTCAGATGTTCCCAAACTTGTCTTTGCAGCTCCAGAAACTGAGGTATGACCAAGTCCAGAGGCTCCTCATCTGACTTGGATTCAGCAGATTTCTGGCCTCCAGCAGTCCTCCGAGTGGCGGAAACCTTGGAAGTCCCTGCCGCCACTTGCTGTGGATCAGACAGTGTGATGTGTTCACTGGATTGTGACCCCAAGGCTAGTCTAGAACTAGGTCCCACTAGGTTTGTGTCTCTGCGCTGCTGGAGGACGTGGGTGAGCGCTGTGATGGGACTTCAATTAGGGTGTCATCCAATTCTTCCTCGGGGTCGTCCTTGGTGCTTGAGTCATGGACATGGCTCATGGACCCCTCACTTGCTTCTCAGATCTGAGAGATAATTAGTACGTGGCAGGTGACTGTGAAACAGGGGAACTCACTCACAGCCTGGCCGTCTGATGGATGTTGCACTGCTGGATCCTCACTTGATTGAGCACCGCCGACCTCACCATCAGCACAGGACCGGTCCAGATCATCACCGGCCAGCTGAATGACTCTATTTTCAAAGTCTGTGAGGAATTTGATGTCGGGCATTCCTCCACCAGTCTGCGACCGCTCCCTGTTGTTGTGTGTCAGCTTGTCCTGCATGAAGACAGATGGAGAGAGTGTAAGCAGGACGCCTGCCAGGCCAGATGAGAAGGATGCCTGGCATGTGTGGGTGGTGAGTGGTGCTATGGACAGGATGAGGACACGATCCACGGGGCAGGTGAAGGTGTGTTAAGGGCAGCAGGTAGATGGGAACACCAGCACCTGGAGGTTCCCCTTCAAGTCACTCACCATCCTGACTTGGAAATATATCACCGTTCCTTCACTGTCGCTGGGTCAAAATCCTGGAACTCCCTTCCTCACAGTACTGTGAGTGTACCTACACCACATGGACTGCAGCGGTTCAAGAAGGCAGCTCACCACCACCTTCTCAAGGGCAATTAGGGATGGGCAGTAAATGCTGGCCCAACCAGCGAAGCCCACATCCCATGAATAGATTTTTAAGAAATCCTCTTTTGCAGGGTGTTGGCGCTGACCATGTTGGATTGGTGATCTTGCTTGCTGTTCTTTGCCCAGAGCGGCAGTGGAGAGCTTCATGGCGGGCCTCCAGTGCATTGGATAGGTGGCTGAAGGAGGCGTCACTAAATTTGGGGCAGTATGTTTCCTCCCTCTGGCAGCCATAACTTGGCAGCAGCTTCCGATCTCTTAGAGAGAGCTGGCTCTGTGCAGGGGCACCCTTTAAATAAGGCGCCCGGATTACTGAAGGCCTGAGGTGAAGGCGGGGCAGGTGAATCAGAGGCCACCCCACCAGCGACCTGGCGTGTTTCCCAGGAATGCATTATTAATGCGGCGGGATGCGCTGGGAATGGGACAAGCAGCACAAAAACCTGCCATTGGGGCGGCTGGCAGGTAAAACGTCCTTTTTCCCACCCGCCTGCCACATTGTTTGCAAATCTTGGACAATTCTGCCCAGATTCTCAATTGTTCTGAGTTCCAACAAAAATAAGTCATTAATTAGCCCGTGAGCATTCTGACTGCTGGCAGGATGCAGATGGTAAAAACTATAAGAAAAACTCCGAAAAGCTTACAGGAGCTTTCTAATTTCTCTAACTGTGTTTATTTTAGTCAGAATTTCTGTTTAACTCCTTTAAAGGAAAACTACCATTCCCTTACTTCATGCACCCAAGAAATAAATATTTATTTTACTGCGTTATGGCTGCTGATTAATTTGAGTTTATCGTGGTAGACTCCTCGTTATTCAAGCATGTTCCAGTTATGATTCCAGTCTATTAAGAATGCCAGGAAAGCACTTAGGTTCCCAGAGGAGCCTTTCAAACCTTTCAGTCTTTTTTCTCCCCTGACCTTATTTCCTCTAGTTTCTCTTCTATTTCCTCCATACCATCTCCACGGTCTCCAGCTCCGTGAGACTCAACTGTTACTCCTTCAACTCCCTTCCCACTCAACAGCTGTCCTTCCAACTTCCCTCCCATGCTTTCGTCTTTGCTTGTATTGTAAATGGTTTTCTATTCTCAATTATTGTCTTCCTCCCTTTTCAAAACCACTATTATGACCCTCTCTCCTTAAAAAACCCACCTTTGATTCCTCTGTGCTTGAAAAGCTACGATCCCACCTTCAGTCTCCCTAGTCCATAAAGATGCTGTTGCCTCCCAAAGTCATGCCCCTGTTTGGATCACTCCAAACCACAGACTTGACCCTAATCAGTCATAAATAACCTTTTGTGTGACACTGGTTGTGCTGTATTCCCCATCCTCAGCCTCTCTGCAGCCTTTGACACAGTTAAACCATTCAATCCTCCTCCGACGTGCCTCCTCCATTATTGATTCATAACCAAGGCACCACTGGCAATGGCTTCCCTTCCAGCCCTTCACTGTTACCTCTGGAGTCGCCCAATGATTGACCCTTGTCCTCCTCCTCTTGATCTACACGCTACCTCTTGGTGCTATCATCAAGTCGTTCTACATGTCTGCTGATGATACCAGGCTCCCCATTTCCACCACTTGTCTTGTCTGCTCCGCATCTGCTGCTTTGGCACACGGCTTGGTCAACATCCTTTTTTTGGATGGGCTGCGACTTCCTCCAGCTTCAATGGTGATAAAACTGAAGCCACCATCTTCTGGCCCTTCACAAACCCTTGCCACAGATTCCAAACATCTCACTGGCCAGAGGTGTCTTCAGAACTCATCTGGGCTTGAAACGTTAACTCTGTCTTTCTCTCCACAGATGCTGTCAGACCAACTGGGTCTTTCCAGCAATTTTTGTTTTTGTTTCAGATTTCCAGCATCCGCAGTATTTTGCTTTCATCAAAAATATATACATTGCCAACTAATTGTAGTGACATGTTAGCTGTTCACTGTTACTAAAATGATGGATGCTCAAAGCCAAAGCTTTCACATTTTGTTAATCACAAAATTGTTACAGTCAGAAAGAGGCCATTCAGCCCATCATGTCTGCACCAGCTCTTTGAATGAACAAATCGCTAAATGCCATTTTCCTGCCTTCTCCTTTTAATGAACCATTCAAGCATTTTCTTTACACGGAACCACACGACATTAATAATCCACCTGCTTCCATCACTAGTTTTTTTGTTTTGTCAGCTTAAACTTCAAACAATCAAATCATCAGGCAAAAAGTTTTTAATCCCATGTCACTTGGAATTTTCTTCATTTCTCTCTAATGCCTTTAACCAGAGGGCATGGTCAAACTAGCCTTTCTGTTTTAGTTAGCGTCAGTCCTAATAACGTTCAATATTATTTGTTTCTGTTCCTCCCTAAGCAAGGAACTTTGTCAAGCAACAAAAGTGCTCTGTCAGCCTGTCACAAGGACACAGATCAGGGCAGTGCTGTACATTGCAACACTCCCATCCAATGGAACATGACATGAAGTGGGATAGATTCTGCTGATGCAGCTGCATAAGAATCTCAAAGAACCTGTTCCTCATCAACTTGCCTGACAATATATTGACTGCATTCCAAATAATAGCAACTAATCTGTCTGTAGCAGAACATCTTCAGGCTTGGCACTTGCCAACAAACTGGAACAAGCCAGGAAAAACTTTGTTTTCATCTGTTCTTGGGATGTGAGCAATCTTGGCCAGACCACGTTTATTGCCCATTGCCTCTTTGTCTTGAGAAGAAGGGGGGTTTTCTCCTTGAACCATTGCGGTCCATGCGGTGATAGTGCTTCTACAATGGTGTTAAGTAGGGATTTAAATGGGCGTCGCTGGCTGGGCCAGTATTTATTGCCCATCCCTAATCGCCCTTGAGAAGGTGGTGGTGAGCTGCCTTCTTGAACCACTGCAGTCCATGTGGTGTAGGTACACCCACAGTGCTGTTAGGAAGGGAGTTCCAGGATTTTGACCCAGTGACAGTGAAGGAATGGTGATATATTTCCAAGTCAGGATGGTGAGTGACTTGGAGCGGAACTTCCAGGTGGTGGTGTTCCCATGTTTCTCCTCCCCTTGTCTTTCTAGATGTTGGTGGTTGTGGTGGAAGGTGATGTCTAAGGAACCTTGGTGAGTTCCTTCAGTACATCTTGTAGATGGTACACACTGCTGCTACTGTGTGTCGGTGGTGGAGGGAGTGGATGGGGTGCCAATCAAGCAGGCTCCTTTGTACTGAAAGATGTTGAGCTTCTTGAATGTTGGAGCTGCACTCATCTAGGCAAGTGGGGAGTTTTCCAACATGCTCCTGACTTGTGCCTTGTAGATGGTGGGCAGGCTTTGGGGAGTCAGGAGGTGAGTTGCTCGTTGCAGAATTCCCAGCCTCTGACCTGCTCTTGCAGCCACAGTATTTATATGGCTGGTCCAGTTCAGTTTCTGGCCAATGGTAACCCCCAGGATGTTGATAGAATTTTGACCCAGTGACATTGAAGGAAAGGACAAGATGTGAGACTTGCAGTTGGGGACAATGACTTGGAGTTGGTGTTTGCATGACATTGCTGCTCTTGACCTTCTTGGAAATAGAGGTCACAGGGGAAGAAGTTGCTGCAATGCATCTTATATATTGTACACTCTACAGCCAGAGCGCAGCAGTGACAGAGGGAAAGGATAGCATGTCCAGCGGTAGAGATGCTGATCAAATTACTGCTTTGTCCTGGATTGCGTCACACTTCATAAATGTTGTTGCAGGTGTACTCATGCTGGTGGGTGGTAAATATTTCATTACGCTCCTGGCTTGTGCCTTGTAGATGATGGAGGGTCTTTGAGATGTCAGGAGGTGAACCACTCACTGGAGAACAGCCAGTCGCACCTAGCTCTTGCAGCCACAGTTTTGAAATGGCTGGTCCAGATAAGCTGGTAATTCTCATTCCCCCGCCCCACCCAAGAAATTGATATTGAGGGGCTCAGTAATGATGATGCTATTGAAAGTTGGGGAAGATTGCTGGGCATTGTCTTATTGAGATAGTCATTGCCTGGTACTAAATGTGGCACAAATGTTATCTTCACAAAGCAGCACAAGGCAGGTTGCTATGGAGATTCTACTGTAGATGTTATCAGAGAAATTGTGAATGAAGCCAAGTCCTGGGGAATTGAAAATGAACAGTCAGGAGATCATTAATGATGCAGTTGAAAGTGGTTTGGATGAGAGAACTTTCCTGAAAAATTGCTGTAATGATGTTCTGGAAGTGTGTTGATTGGCCAACAATTATGACCATCTTTCTTTACCAAGCTACTCGTGAGGTTTCCTTTAATGCTCCCCACATTCCCCCACCCCCACACTTCCCCATTCCCACTTTTAAATTAACTTCAGTTTTGCTGGGGCTCCTTGCCTTTGATATCAAAGACAGCTACTCTCATTTCCACTACTCATGTCTGGATCAAGGTGACGGTGAATTCTGGTGCTGAATGGTTCTGGCTAACATTGCTGAGAAAATGTTGTTTGATAGCAGGATTAATGACCCAATCCATCGCTTTACTGATGATTGGGAGTAGGCTGATAAGGCAGTAATTAGACAAGTTAGATTCATCCTCCTTTTATTGTACAGGGCGGACTGAGTCAATCTCCCACATTGTAAGGTAGATGTTGGTGTTACTGCTGGAGCAGTGCCTGGAGTGTTAAATCCAATATCAGTATGTTGAGGAAAGAATGAGTCTGAAGCCAGTCAGTAGCTTAAAACTGATTTATTCCCAAGCCTGCAGAGTAAAGACACAGGCTCCTTCAATTCCCCATCCACTGTGAATATCTTCTTATACTCTTGTAAGGAAGCCTTAACACTTCTCCGAGTGGGGACAGCTCCTCTTAATTATCAAATTAAAGCCTGTGCTGTATTGCTGCACAATTCCAACATTAACAATCAGCACTATTGTTGAGTTCTTGTTGGGCAGTGCAC
The DNA here is from genome assembly GCF_964194155.1 of Cetorhinus maximus. Classification (NCBI taxonomy): domain Eukaryota; kingdom Metazoa; phylum Chordata; class Chondrichthyes; order Lamniformes; family Cetorhinidae; genus Cetorhinus; species Cetorhinus maximus. The sequence continues at coordinate 37,997,605 of NC_135903.1, read as the reverse complement.
TGAATTACTCATTAGTGGCATGTGGACTGAACCGAATTGGCTGGATACTGTAACTCTGTCTACTTCCCACACTGACCTGGGATTGGTCTATTGGCGTGCTGCTGATTTGATTACAGGTTGTGATTTTCATTGCTGCTCGTACACAGCAGCTCATAGATTGGGCCAGCTAGACCAGTCCTTACTTCATTCCACTTAGCGGTGGATGCAATTACATGATGGAGGGCTTCCAGAGTGGAGGAAAGGCTTTATCTTCATAGGGGCTGTGCAGGGGTCAGATATGTCTACAAGAGATAAGTTGTTGAGGTTGAGGTCAGGTAGGTAATTCCCCTGTGTTAGTCCCTTCAATACAAAACATAAGTTTAGTCTGGAAGATCAATTCTTCAGGATTTTTCCAGAGATGGTACGACTGAGTCAACCCAGTTCAAAGGACATCATCATTCCTCGCACACACACCTTCCTTGTCCTGATCCCACCTATGGGCCCACTCACCACCCAAACATGCCCACCATGCCTATCATCTGGCCTGGCTGTCCTGCTTACACTCTCTCCATCTGCATTCATGCAGAAGAAGCTGGCACACAGCAAGAGGGAGATGTCACAGACTGGTGGAGGAATGCCTGAAATCAAGGTCCTCACGAACTTTGAAAACAGAGCCATCCAGCTGGCCGGCGAGGATCTGGACCGGTCCTGTGCTGACGGTGAGGTCGGTGCTGCTCTACCAAGTGAGGATCCAGCAGTGCAACATCCATCAGACAACCATGCTGTGAGTAACGTGTCCTGTTTCACAGGCCACTGCCATGCACTAATTATCTCTCCTTGCTTCCGCAGGCACATCTGAGCAACAGCCAACAGAATCCATGACCCAGGGCCTCCAATCAAGACCCGAAGAAACCTTTGAAGAGGAATCTGAAGGCACCCTCCTTGAAGTCCCGGCACAGCACTCACCCACACCCTCCACCCACGCAGAGACACACACCTCGGTGGGACCTAGCTTTAGAGTAGCCCCGGGATCACAATCTGGAGAGCACATCGCACCGTCTGATCCACAGCAGGCGGCGGCAGGGGCTTCCCAGGTCCCCAGAACCTGGACGACTGCTAGAGATCAGAAATTTGCTGAGTCTGAGTCAGATGATGAGCTTCTGGACTCAGTCATGTCACAGTTGCTGGAGCTGCAAAAGCAAACTCAGGAACATCAGGAAGGGATGTCCGCTGCACTCCTCAGATTGCAAGGAACAATGGGGGAGTCCGTCCGTCTTCAATCTGAGGTGATAGCTCCAGCATGCCAACGCACCAAGGTCAACATTGGTAGAATGGCAGTCACCATGGAGACCTTGGTCCAAGACGCTGCTTCTGCTCTGCTGCACGGGCTCAACTCCATCACTGATGCCATAGTTGGCTTCCAATGGTGTGTACACGAGAGGGGTGCGGGGCAGCTCGATCTCACTCAAACTTCCCCTTCTCCTCAAGGAATCAGCCAGGGGCCCTTTGGCATCCATAGGGAGGAGGGTCAGCTGGTGCACAACCTGGGGCCATCCACCCAGGTGACTCCGGGAGAGTCCATCCCATCCGAATCCCTTCTTCCTGTGACTCTAGCTCCACAGGCCGAAGAGGGTGCTACTGCCACAAAGCAGGATCCTGAAAGCAGGCCGGGGCCCTCCAGGTCTTGGCCCTCCAGAGGACACTAGTCATGATCATCACAGACAGGGTGTAGCAGTCGGCAGGCTGCCTCCACCTCTGTTGTGGATGTCTGGGGAGCACCAAGATATAGCGGCAGGGTTAGGCAGGTGATCAGGGACAAAGTAAAGGGCAGCCCCTTAAAGGGAAACTGCAAAAGAAAAACAAATCACAAAGGAAACTTACAACATCAAATCAAAATGTGATTAAAGGGGTGAAAAAGATGTAGTTGCAGAGCCTGGGCACAGGTGTTAATCACTTGATCATAACGTTCACTTTTGCAAATAAACTGGCAAGAATGTCTCCCTGCTAATGGCTCCTTGTTCTGCTGAGCAGTGTTCGTGTCACTCAGATGTGAAACTTTAGTTCCTACACAAGATAAAGGCAGGTGTCTTAGTCCATGACCTCTTCCTTGTGCTTTGTGCAGCAGGTCAGACCAAAGTGATGGTCCCACCTCACTCCCTGATCAGCCCATCTGACCAGCCCGTCTATATCCTCCAGTAATCTAAGGCCATCCTCCTCACTATTTACTACCCCACCAATTTTTGTGCCATTCGCGAGTTTACCGATCAATCCTCTACATTCAAGTCTAAATCGTTTATATATACCATAAACAGCAAGGGACCCTGTGGAACCCCACTGGACACAGGTAACTCTTTTCGAGTTAAAACAATTAACTAAAACTGGACACAGGTAACTCTTTTCGAGTTAAAACAATTAACTAAAACTGGACACAGGTAACTCTTTTAGAGTTAAAACAATTAACTAAATTAACAAAATAAGGGACTGGACACAGGTATCCAGACACAAAAACACCCTCAATCATCACCCTCTGCTTCCTGCCAATCAACCAATTCTGGATCCAATTTGCCAAATTGCCTTGGATCCCATGGGCTCTTATTTTTGTTATCAGTCTCCCATGCGGGACCTTATCAAATGCCTTGCTGAAGTCCAAGTAGACTATGTCAAATGCATTGCCCTCATCTACACACCTGGTCACCTCTTCAAAAAATTCAATCAAATTGGTCAGACATGACCTCCCCTTAACAAAACCATGCTGACTGTCCTTGATTAATCCCTGCCTCTCCAAGTGTAGATTAATTCTGTCCCTCAGAATTGTTTCCAATAGTTTCCCACCACTGAGGTTAGACTGGCTGGCCCTGGTTTATCCCTTCCTCTCTTCTTAAATAACGGTACCACATTGGCTCCAGTCCTCTGGCACCTCTCCTGTGGCCAGGGAGGTATTGAAGATTATTGCCAGTGTCCCTGCTATCTCCTCCCTTGCCTCACTCAACAGCCTGGGATACATTTCATTCGGGCCTGGAGATTTATCTACTTTTAAGCCTGATAGACCACTTAGAACCTCCTCCCTTTCTATGTTAATTTCTTTAATTATATCACAGTCCTTCTGCCTGATTTCCATACCCACGTCGTCCCTCTCACTTGTGAACACCGACACAAAGTATTCATTTAGAACCCTACCAACGTCTTCTGGCTCCACACACAAATTACCATATGGTCCTTAATGGGCCCTACTCTTTTCCTTGTTATCCTCCTACTCTTAATGTGCTTGTAAAATAACTTTGGATTTTCCTTTATTTTACCTGCCAATGTTTTTTCATGTGCCCTTTTGCTCTCCTAATTTCCTTTTTAAGTTCCCCCCTACACATTCTAGACTCATCTCAGGCTTCCGCTGTTTTGAGCCCTCGGTATCTGCCATAAGCCTCCCTTTTTCTCTTTATCCAATCCTGTATATCCCTCGACACCCAAGGTTCCCTGGATTTGTTGGTCCCACCCTTTGTCTTTACTGGAATATGTTGGCCCTGTACTCTCCCTATTTCTTGAATGAGTCCCACTGTTCCGACGCAGATTTACCTAAAAGTAGCTGCTCCCAGTCCACTCTGGCCAAATCATATCTGATCTTCTTAAAATTGGCCTTCCCCCAATTTAGAACTCTGATTTCTGGCCCATCCTTGTCCTTTTCCACAACAATCATGAATCTAACAGAGTTATGATCACTATCTGCAAAATGCTCCCTCACTGATACCTCTACCATTTGCCCGGCTTCATTCCCTAAAATTAAGCCCAGGACCGTCCCCTCTCTTGCAGGATTTTCTATGTACTGGCTTAAAAAGCTCTCCTGGATGCATTTTAAGAATTCCGCTCCCTCTAAACCTATCACACTATGACTAACCCAGTTAATGTTGGTGAAGTTGAAATCCCCCACTATTACTACCCTATTATTTTTACACTTCTCTGAAATTTGCCTACATATCTGCTCTTCTATTTCTCTCTGACTGTTTGGGGGCCTATAGTACACTCCCAGCAATGTGATTGCTCCTTTTTTGTTTTTAACTTCTACCCATATAGCTTCATTTGAGGAGCCTTCTAAGATGTCACCCCACCTTACTGCTGTAATTGATTCCTTGATCAATATTGCAATACCCCCTCCTCTTTTACCTCCTTCCCTGTCTCGCCTGAAGACCCTATATCCTGGAATATTGAGCTGCCAATCCTGCCCCTCTCTCAACCATGTCTCTGTGACAGCAATGACATCATACTTCCATGAGTTAATTAGTGCCCTCAGCTCATCTGCGTTATTTGTCAGACTCCTTGCATTAAAAGAAATACCACCCATCGTTGCCAAACTCCCTTGTGCCTTAACTGGCCTATAATTTCTATGCCTTCCAGACTCACTTGCTCTCTCTTCTAATTTTGGCTGTGCATCTCCCCCTGCTGAACCTGCTCTCAGGATTCCATCCCCCTGCCAAGTTAGTTTAAACCCTCCCCAACAGCACAACAAACCTCCCCACAAGGATGTTGGTCCCATGTCCACCTTGCACAGGTTTCACTGCCCCCAGAAACGGTCCCAATGTCCCAGAAATCTAAAGCCCTCCCTCCTGCACTACCTTTCCAGCCAGGCATTCATCTGGACTAACCTCCTATTTCTATACTCACCAGCGCGTGGCACCAGAAGTAATCCAGGACCTTTGAGGCCCTGTTTTTCATCTGCTTCCTAGCTCCCTAAATTCTGCTTGCAGGACCTCACCCCTCTTTCTACCCATGTCATTGGCACCAATATGTACCACAATCTCTGTCTGTTGACCCTCCCCCTTTAGAATGCCCTGCTGCTGTTCAGTGACATTCTTGACCCTGTTACCATTCTGGAATCATGTTTATGGCCACAGAAACTCCTGTCTGTTCCACTTACTATCGAGTCCCCCAGCACTATTGCTCTTCCCCTCTTTTTCCTCCTCCACTGTGCAGTTGAACCACTCACAGTGCCATGAGCGTAGCTTAACTCCCCAGAGGAACCGTCACTCTCACCATTTTACATCACAGGAAAATGGTTCTGGAGCTGGGTGCACCGTGGGGATTTCCTGACTACCTGCCTGACACCTTTCTTCTAACTGATGGTCACCCATTCCCTCTCTGTCTGCACTTCTGTAAGCTGTGGGGTGACCATGTCTAAAAACGTGCTATCCACGAAACTCTCAGCCTTGTGGACGTACACCTTGTGGATGCACCTCAGTGCCTCCAGTTGCCGCTCAAGCTCTGAAACTCGGAGCTCAAGTAGCTGCAGCTGGTGGCACTTCCTGCACACGTGGTCAGTCAGAGCGCAAGGAGCGTCTAGGACTTCCCACATGTTGCAGGCGGTACATAACACGGGACTGAGCTGCCCTTCCATGCCCCTAATTGAAAAAAACCCATAACTTTAAGTTAAATACATTAAAAAAAACATTAAATTATTTATGTACTTTAAATAAAAACTAGAACTCTTGCCTTTCCTTAGCTTAATCTATTTTAAACTGGAGAAAAACACTCACCCACTACTCACCAATCCGCTCTCACCTTTGTGCTGACCTCACTTTTTGAAGCTTCCCCACACTCGCGCTGGTTCTGATCTCTCCGCCGCTCTCTCACGCTGTCTTCTGATGTCACTCTTGTTATTTTCAACAAGAAATGACTGCAGGACACTCTCCCCAGACTGCTTCACCACAATGCTGACAGCAGGACACTCTCTCCAGACTGCTTCACCACAATGCTGACTGCAGGACACTCTCCCAGACTGCTTCACCACGATACTGACTGCAGGACACTCTTCCCAAATACTCTTCCCCAGATAAGTTGTTTTTTTTAATTCACTCATGGTGTGTGGGCTTCACTGGCTGGGCCAGAATTTATTGCCCATTCCTAATTGCCCTTGAGAAGGTGGTGGTGAGTTGCCTTCTTGAACCGCTGCAATCCATGTGGTGTAGGTACACCCACAGTGCTGTTAGGAAGGGAGTTCCAGGACTTTGACCCAGTGACAGTGAAGGAACGGTGATATATTTCCAAGTCAGGATGGTGAGTGACTTGGAGGGGAACTTCAAGGTGGTGGTGTTTCTATCTATCTGCTGCCCTTGTCCTTCAAGATGGGAGTGGCCGTGGGTTTGGAAGGTGCTGTTGAAGGAGTCTTGGTGAATTCCTATAGTGCATCTTGTAGATGGTGCGCAATGCTGCTACTGTGCATCGGTGGTGGAGGGAGTGAATGTTTGTGGATGTGGTGCCAATCAAGCGGGCTGCTTTGCCTTGGACAGTGACAAGCTTCTTGAGTGTTGTGGGAGCTGCACTCATCCAAGAAAGTGGAGGGTATTCCATCACACTCCTGACTTGTGCCTTGGTGGTAGATGCTTTGGGGAGTCAGGAGATGAGTTACTCGTCGCACAATTCCTAGTCTCTGACCTGCTCTTGTAGCCACAGTACTTATAAAGCTAGTCAAGTTCAGTTTCTGGTCAATGCTAACCCCCAGGTTGTTGATAGTGGGGGATTCAGTGATGGTAATACCATTGAACATCGAGGGGCAATGGTTGGATTCACTCTTGTTGGAGATGGTCATTGCCTGGCACTTGTATGCCATGAATGTTATTTGCTACTTGTCAGCCCAAGCCTGGATATTGTCCAGGTCTTGCTGCATTTGGACATGGACTGCTTCAGTATCTGAGGAGTCGTGAATGGTGCTGAACATTATGCAATCATCAGTGAACATCCCCACTTCTGACTTTATGATGGAAAGAAGGTCATTGATGAAGCAGCAGAAGATAGTTGGGCCGAGGACACTACCCTGAGGAACTCCTGGGGGGATGTCCTAGAATGGAGATGACTGACCTCCAACAACAACAACAACAATCTTCCTTTGTGCTAGGTTTGACTCCAACCAGCGGAGAGTTTTCACCCTGATTCCCATTGACTCCAGTTTTGTTAGGGCTCCTTGATGCCACACTCAGTCAAATGCAGCCTTGATGCCAAGGGCAGTCACCCTCACCTTGGGAGTTCAGCTCTTTTGTCCATGTTTGAACCAAGCTAAGGTCAGGAGCTGAGTGGCCCTGGCAGAACCCAAACTGGGTGTCATTGAGCAGGTTATTGCTAAGCAAGTGCAGCTTGATAACATTGTTGATGACCCCTTCCATTACTTTACTGATTGAGGAGAGTAGACTAATGGAGCCGTAATTGGCTGAGTTGGATTTGTCCTGCTTTTTGTGTGCAGGACATACCTGGGCAATTTTCCACATAGCTGCCAGTGTTGTAGCTGTACTGGAAGAGCTTGGCTAGGGGCACAGCAAGTTCTGGAGCACAAGTATTCAGTACTATTGAGGAAGGAAGTAGTTGCATTGGAGGCAGTTCAAAGGAGGTTCACTTGATTAATTCCAGAGATGTGGGGCTTGTCTTATGAGGAGAGATTGAGCAGTTTAGCCCTATACTCGCTAGAGTTTAGAAGGATGAGAGGAGATCTAATTGAGGTATATAAGATGCTGAAAGGGATAGACAAAGTAGACGTGGAGCGGATGTTTCCCCTTGTGGGGTATTCTAGAATCAGAGGCCATAGTTTTAGGCTAAGGGGTGGTAGATTTCAATCAGAGATGAGGAGGAATTACTTTTCTCAAAGGGTCGTGAATCTGTGGAATTCATTACCTCAGAGTGCAGTGGATGCCGGGACGCTGAATAAATTTAAGGAGGAGATAGACAGATTTTTAATTAGTAACGGGTTAAAGGGAGAGGGCAGGAAATTGGAGTTGAGGCCGAAATGAGATCAGCCATGATTGTATTGAATGGCGGGGCAGGCTCGAGGGGCTGAATTGCCCACTCCTGCTCCTAGTTCTTATGTTCTTAATATTGTTGAACCCATAGCCTTTGCAGTATCCAGTGCCTTCAGCCATTTCTTGATATCACATAGACTGAATCGAATTGGCTGAAGACTGGCATCTGTGATGCCGGGGACCTCCGGCAGGGGTTGAGATGGATCATCCACTCAGCACTTCTGGCTGAAGATTGTTGCGAGTGCTTCAGCCTTATCTTTTGCATTGATGTGCTGGTCTCCTCCATCATTGAGGATGGGGATATTTGTGAAGCCTCCTGCTTCAATGAGTTGTTTAATTGTCCACCACCATTCACGACTGGATGTGGCAGGACTGCAGAGCTTAGATCTGATCTGGTTGTGGGATCGCTTAGTTCTGTCTATCACTTGCTGCTTATGTTGTTTGGCATGCAAGTAGTCCTGTGTTGTAGCTTCACCAGGTTGACACCTCATTTTTAGGCATACCTGGTGCTACTCCTGGCATACCCTCCTGCACTCTTCATTGAACCAGGTCTGATCCCCTGGCTTGATGACAACGGTAGAGTGGGGGATATGCCAGGCCATGAGGTTACAGATTGTGTTCGAGTACAATTCTGCTGCTGCTGATGGCCCACAGCGCCTTATGGATCCCAGTCTTGAGTTGCTAGATCTGTTCGAAATCTACCCCATTTAGCACGGTGGTAATGCCACACAACGCAATGGAGGGTATCCTCAATGTGAAGGCTGGACTTCGTCTCAACAGTGACTGTGCAGTGGTCACTCCTACAGATACTGCCATGGACAGATTCATCTGTGGTTAGCAGGTTGGTGAGGATGAGGTCAAGTATGTTTTTCTCTCTTATTGGTTCCCTCACCACCTGCCACAGACCCAGTCTAGCAGCTATGTCATTTAGGACTTGGCCAGCTCAGTCAGTAGTGATGCTACTGAGCCGCTCTTGGTGATGGACATTAAAGTCCCCCACCCGGAGTACATTCTGCACCTTTGCCAACCTCAGGGCTTCTTCCAAGTGGTGTTCAACATGGAGAAGCACTAATTCATCAGCTAAGGGAGGGTGGTATGTGGTAATCAGCAGGAGGTTTCCTTGCCCATATTTGACCTGGTGCCATGAGACTTCATGGGGTCCGGAGTTGATGTTGAGGACTCCCGGGGCAACTCCCTCCTGACTGTATACCACTGTGCCGCCACCTCTGCTGGGTCTGTTCTGTTGGTGGGACAGGAGACACCCAGGGATGGTGATGGTGGTGTCTGGGACATTATTTGTAAATACATCAAGACTATGTCAGGCTGTTGCTTGTCTAGTCTGACTAAGCCCCAGATGTTGCAGGGGCGACAGAGCTTGCTGTTGTCGTTCCTGGTGGTCCGTCTGGCCTCAGTCCTTTTTTGTGACTTGGCCATGTTAAGAGTCAACCACATTGCTGTGGGTCCGGAGTCACATGTAGGCCAGACCGGGTAAGGATGGCAGATTTCATTCCCTAAAGGACATTAGTGAACCAGATGGGTTTTTACAACAATCGACCATGGTTTCATGGTCAACGTCAGACTTTTAATTCCAGATTTTTATTGAATTCAAATTCCACCATCTGCCGTGGCGGGATTCAGACCCAGGGCCCCAGAGCATTACCCTGGGTCTCTGGTTTACTAGTCCAGCAACAATACCACCACGCCATCGCCTCCTCATCGAAGTGAGATGCCCTCAGCCAGACAGGTATCAGGCATTCTCAGAGGCTATGTGAAGATCTATGGAGTGTCCTCACTGCACATCGTCATCATTTTCCTGGAATCGAGTGACTATTAGGGCCACTGCTGTGTCCCCACAACAGGAGCCTTATCAGCTGGTGGGCTCCCCTCATAAACGCAGGTCTGTGCCCCATTCCCAGGGAGTGTCCATGACTCCTACATTCTCAGCTGGTCACAGATCCCTGATCCCTTCCAGGGCCCACAGAGGCTGCAGGAATGGCTCCTCGGAGACAAGGGTTAGCTCCAGAGGACGTGTCTGATGACACCCGTGTGGCGGCCTCAGACTGCAGCAGAGCAAAGGTATGTGCGCTGTCATCAGCCAGACTGGAATCAAACGTCCACAGGTGCGGTGAGGATCAATGATGTCTCCTCACTGTATGTTGTTATCATCCTCCACAAACCTAGTAGCTATGAGGGCCTTCCGAGCATGCCTGCCTTGTCTGGCCAGTGCAAGTACCTCATCACCATCATCGCCACCTTCAAGGAGCTCCTCGCCCTCATCCCCATCGAAGTTCTCCTCATCGGAGGAGACCCCCAACTCCTCCTCAGCCAGCTTCTCTCCCCGTTGCAGTGCCAGGTTGTAAAGGGCGCAGCAGGTGACAACGATGCCTAACACCCTCTGGACTATATCGAAGGGCTCCAGCAGATGGTCCAGGCACCAAAACCTCATTTTCTGCATCCCTATGGTTTGCTTCAAAGTTGCTAGTCGCAGCATGAGCCTAGTTATACCTTTGCTCTGCTGCAGTCTCAGGCCGCCACACGGGTGTCATCAGCCACGTCCTCTGGGGCTAATCCTTGTCCCTGAGGAACCATTCCTGCAGCCTCTGTGGACCCTGGAAGGCATCAGGGATCTGTGACCGACTGAGAATGTAGGAGTCATGGACAATCCCTGGGAATGGGGCACAGACCTGCGTTTATGAGGGTAGCCCACCAGCTGCACATTCAGCGAATGGTAGCCCTTGTGGTTGTGTCGTAATTATGGTTTTATCTGATGTGTAATATACCTTTAAGAAGAATGTTATTAAAGAAGATCACATGATCTAAGTATCCAATAGGAGAGTAGCGTGGGCTACATCAGTAGTTAGTAGAGTAGAGATAGAGTTTGAAGTGAAAGCACACGTGTAGTTGCTGCTGAGAACCTTCATAAATAAACTAGAAGTTTCCACCTAAGAAGTGTCTGCTAATCAACTCTAACAATAGTTCCAACTCGGCCACCTCTCATAACAAACTGGCGACGAGGATCCACAGGATCCAACAAACTGGCGACGTGGACAAAACAAGTTAAACAGAAGAAATCAAGAGAAATGAAATCGGCACTGTACCTCGCACAGTAATTGTAGGTAGAAGTTCCACTCAACTCGTCAAAGTAATTCCCTCCCAGAATGCCACAGTTCGGAAGTATTGACCCTTTCGATCCAGCATGGACGGTTGGTCTCACTACATTGAACGCCTCATGTTCTTTTTCCAAGAAAATGAGATTACGGGAGAATAGAAGAGGCGGGTGATCCTCTTAAGTACGTGTGGGAATAAAACCTTTGGCTTAATTCGAAGTTTGACAGCACCCAAGGCCCCAAATTCGAAAAACGTTGATGAATTGGTGGGCCTCATGAAGGGTCATTATCAACCAAAGCCCTCAGTAATGATGCAAAGGTTCAAGTTTAAGTTGAGAAATAGAGCCCCGGGGAAGACAGTTTGCTGCTATGTGGCAAGTTTGAAGCAGTTAATGGAACATTGTGAGTTTGGTACATCTCTAAACAACATGCTCAGAGATCGTTCAGTGTGCGGTGTGACTGAGGACACGATTCAGAATAGATTGTTGTCCGAAGCGAATTTGGATTTCAAGAAGGCGCTAGAAATAGCGCTGGCCATGGAAAGCGCAGTAGGAGATTCAAAAGCCATACAGGGAGCGTAAAATGGCACCGTCCTCCACATCAGACTGGAAGCCCCAGCCAAAAAGGGTGTGAAAATGCAATACTCTATTGAGAGGCAGGAAACAGCGAGCAGGAAAATGGAAAAAAAGACTTAGCAATGAAAACAAGAAATAATTTCAAAAGAGGTGGAAACAAGCAGTCTTGTAACGATTGGCAGTTAAAAAAAAGTAATGTTTTTATTGTCATAGAAATGAACACATAATGAGACAATGCAAGGAAAGAGTCAAGTAGGCTTTTAAACAAAATAAAAAACGCAGTGAGATCTACAATGTAGAAGAGCCTGAAACAACACATTCAGATATTTAGTCATTGTTTAATTTGAAGGTTGGAAAGGCAGAACCAATATATGTAACAGTGAAAGTGCAAGGTAGAGCTGTTAGAATGGAAGTGGACCCAGGAGCTTCCATTACAGGAATTGGGGAACATACCTTCAGATATCTGAATTATGGTGAACATCAATTAAGTTTAAAAGAAACAGCTGCCCAATTAAAAACTTACACGGGTGAAGACACCCTACTCAAAGGCATAAGCAGAATAACTGTCCATTATGGGAGCCAATCGGCAAAGTGTTGGTATTGAGAGGCAGAGGACCAAGCCTTCTAGAGCGAAATTGGCTAAGGGAAATCAACCTTGATTGGTCACTTAGATTCCAAAAGGAAGCCAAAAATGTTCTGTTTTTGAAAAGGAGTGTGTAAGGACTTAACAACCTGAAGAAATGCAGGCTGTCTTAAGCAAAACTCTGGCAGAACAGCAGAAGAAACTCGGAGACCCTGTTTGATGACAGAGTTCAAGACGAGGTGAGCAACCTCCAAATGGAAAAAGAGAACCTGCTGAAAGACCTTCACACACGACAAGATTCCCTCAGGTCAAAGTTTGTACCTCTGGAAAAGTACGAGGAGAAACAGAAAGAGTTCAGCACTTCTCTGAATAAACTGAAGGATGAGTTGGCAGAGAAGACACAACAATGTTCAATTTTCCAGGAGACAGCAAACAAATATAAAAAAGAGATGTAAGAGCTGAAGAATCAGCTACATGAAACTAAAAAGTTGCAGTATTTAAAAGACGCAGACAGATGATGAAATTCCGGGAGACTCAACTAATGAGTTCACTCAATTCGGACTTGCACCTGAGAGTAGTCTGGCCAATATTGAAGCCAAAAAGAAGGGTGAGATTACAGTCAGCGCTGGAAAGAAGAAGTCACGTAGAAAGGAGGCACAGACACAAATAAGGCTTTATTCCTGGCAGCATACGGTATACTTTCATACATAGGCCTGGTAGTCAAATTGCAAACACCGATGCACTTAGTCGTTTGCCTTTACAACAAAATGACAAGGATATCCCAGTTCCACAGCAACTTGTTTTATTGCTAAGTTTCTTAGATTCCTCGTCGGTATGAGCTTGACAGATAGAAGACTGGACAAGTCAAGACCCAGTCCTATCTCAAGTACAAGAACAAGGGCCTGTAGCTGATGAAATGAAACTGTACTTCAACAGAAGACATGAAATAACCAGCCAGGATGGCATCTTATTGTGGGGAGTATGAGTGATAGTGCCTGCAAAGGGAAGAGGGCCATTGCTAATTGAACTACACAGCGCACATCCAGGAATATCCAAATGAAGATCATAGCGTGCAGCTATCTATGGTGGCCTGGGATGGATAGGGAAATAGAGAGCTTAGTGAAGAATTGTGTGCAATGTCAGCAGCTACAAAAGTTGTCTTCAACACTCCGTTACACCCTTGGGTGTGCCCAGGTAGACCATGGGTGTGGTTACACATTGACTATGTGGCACCTTTCATGGGAACAATGTTTCTGCTCATTGTTGATGCTCCCTCAAAATAGATGGATATATATGAGGTGAAGTCACCAACATCTTCTGCTACAATTGAGAAGCTACGTCCAAGTTTTGCCATTCATGGACTACCAGAAGTGGTCGTTTCTGATAATGGCACGGCATTTACGAGCGCTGAGTTTCAATGCTTTATCAGCCTCAATGGTATCACTCATGTAAAAACTTCAACTTACCACCCTTCCTCAAATAGACTGGCCGAAAAGGCAGTACTAACGTTCAAGGCTGACATGAAGAAATTAACTGGAGATTCCAGTTACCCAGGCAACCAAGCTAACACGATTTCTTTTCTATTATAGAACCACCCCTCACACAACAACAGGTACCACACCTGTGGAGTTATTGTTGAAACACCATCTCAGGACGAGATTGAGCTTAATAATGTTGAATTTGGGGAGAAGGTGGAAAGGAGCCAGGGAAGTCAGGAAACTAGACACAACTGGCATAGTCACAAGAGGAAATTTACCGTGGGAGAGACGGAATATATGAAGAACTTTGGAGAAGGACCAAGTGGTTTCCCGGTGAAATAAGTGCAGTGACTGGACCTCTATCTTACCACATGGAGGTGGAACGCCAAGTCATACAGAGACATGGATCATCTAAGGAAGAGAGAAACTATGCACCAAGAAATGATTCCACCAGTGTTCATGACCGGGTCAGTGTTTCCTGTTCAGAGAACTCAACCTAGTACAGACATGTCTGATGTTCCTTCAAGGGTGGAGGATACAGATCAGCAGGTGCCCACCAAAGCACCTGATGTTCAGGCAACTCTGGAAAAGGAGGTTCCTGATGAAATATCTGAAGTTGTAGAACTGAGACACTCTGGATGCATAAGGAAACCCCCAGAAAGACTGAATTTGTAAATTAATTATCAGTGTAAATATTTTGCTATTTTGACAGAATTGTAATTGTAAATATAAAATGTATTTCAGAGTAAAGGGGGAGGGATGTGGTAATTATGGTTTTTATCTGATGTGTAATATACCTTTAAGAAGAATGTGATTAAGGAAGGTCACATGATCTTAGTATCCAATAGGAAAGTAGCATGGGCTGCCTCAGTAGTTGGTAGTGTAGAGATAGAGTTTGAAGTGGAAAGCACACGTTTAATTGCTGCTGAGAACCTTTGTAAATAAACTAAAAGTTTCCACCCAAGACGTGCTTGCTGACCAACTCTAACAATAGTACCAACTCGGCCACTACTCACAACAAACTGGCAATGCGGATCTACAGGATCTAACAGGTTGACATCCATCTTCGTCGCAACAAGTGGTCAACTGAGCGCCACGTGAGTGCAGTTGATCACACCCTGCAGCTGTGGGAAACCCGAGATCTGGGCAAATCTAATCGCTCTTGCATCTTGGCTTTCCTGGTCCCAGGTGAAATGCACAAAGTTGTGTGCCCTCGCAAAGATGACGTCCATGGCCTCATGGATGCATTTGTCCTCCAAGTCCCCGTGACACCAAATCCTGCAGTGGCTGGCAGATGTGACCAAGCAGTTCCCTAGACATGCACAGTCTTCGGCAACACTAGTTCTCAGTCATCTGCAAGAATGAAAGGCTATGGCTATTGATCCTGCGTCTAGCTGGGCACCAACCCATGATGGCTCGCTGTGGCTCTTCAGCGGTGTGTGTGGGAGCCCCAGCTGCCCCTTGCTGAGGGTGCTGCTCCTCCCTCTGCACAGCCAGGTGCCTCCCTCACTCTCCTCTCCATCATCTTAGTTCTCCGTACACCATGAGGCATACAGCTAGTTCACCAGGCTCCATGCTCCTGATGTACCCCTCCTGCAGGATGAAAGAGAGATGCGTGGGTTAGCTTGGGTGTTCTAAGAATCTCTCTTGGTTAAATCTGAAGGCCCCTTAACACATCCTGGAGAGTGCTGGCCACAGTTTGGATGGTCAGAGATTAGTGCGCTGCATGGCTGCCTGAAACCCCTCCCTCCTCCGCCCCACTCCACCTGACCAATTGGTGGCAACTTTGCCCCATTGGACTGCATGCTGTGCTCTCAGCTCAGGCTCAGGCATTCTCCTAACCCACACTGCAAAGCTGCACTGTTAGCTTGAGCCATGGGGGAGACTGGTCCAAACTGGGATGATGACAATGCAAGGGACTGTGAGCACCTCCACCAGTGACTGCTCCATGGGCAGTTTTAGCAAGGAGATTGTACAATGTGCCAGTTGTCCAACTGTTCTGCAGCCCACTAAAACACTCATTAGCTTACCATCTGTGCCCGAGGGGTGAAAAGCTCTGGAGTGTTTGGTGGCACTTTCATGCCTCTGCTTTGCTTGAGTGGGCAGATATGCCAGGGGCCCAACCCTCACACATGTCAATGTGGCTGCGCCTGAACTGTCTCAGCTGCAGAGGGATGGTCACTTTATACAAGGTTTCCCTAATGCATGGCCGCTTCCCTCCCCCCAACCCCGCAGGTGTTTCTGCACTACCCTCAATTACTGGGCAGCCTTTGCCTTCACCACTGCACCCCGCCAGGCCACCTCAACCTAAAAGTCCAACAGGCGACCCTTGTGAGTGCTGTGTAACCATACTGTGCACTCACCTCTGAGTTCCCCTCGAAGTGTAGCCTGCCAAGTGCATACCCTAATAAACGCTGTTGTGAAACATGTCGCCATGCTCGGATGGTCCAGTGTGGGGGTGGTGGGGGGATGCGTCCAGTGAGCTGGGCTTATAATGATGTGCAGATGTATTACAATGAGGTTCCCAACGTCCAATGGCAGGAAACGCAGTTTCCACCATCGACAGGCTGAGCAGACGATCGCAAACTGGTTTTGTGATATCGTGAAACCAATTTTTGTCCTTCTCGCCATATTGTCCGCTCCCACCACCGAACACACCCAACCCCAGCAGGCACGGAAAATTCCACCCAATGAGTCAGAGCAAAATGGACGTGTCCCACCAATAATGGCCCAAACATGGGGAATGCAATGACAAAGAAGAAGGTGCAATGCTCTCTTGTGCTGTTGACTTTATTCAGTGGGGCAGAAATTGAAGGAGGCTGCCTTGACAAATTAATCAGCTATTGCCTATATACATGGCAGATAAACGGCTGGTTGGGATATTGGGGAATAGCCTTTGCTGTTGCTCAAAATGATTCGGCAATATGAACGTTACCCGGACAATGACTGGAACTTACCTGTTTGCCTGGCTCAAGGTGACAACATAATTCCTTAACTTCCTGTTTGCTGCAGCATGGATAGAAAATTCAGGTCGGGTGGTTGGTGACTCCATCTGTAGACACGATTGTTTGAGTAAAGGCGATTGTGGGCAGGGGCCACTCTGCCCTCTCACTCCCTCTGCTGATTCCTTCCCTCCTCCTTAAAATGAGAAAATCGGGATGTATTCCCAGAATGTAAAAGAACACCCAGTGTGATTTAATTTGAGTACTTGAAGCGTTGCTACATTTTAAAATATCCTCCTGTGTGCTACATATGGTGCTGAATTGATTCTCTTTGCCAATCAGATGGCAGTGTATTTGGTGCCAGTATTTTTTAAAAGGTAAGTGAAATAGGTCAAAATTCTTTTCTGTTCTGAGGCAATTGGTGATAAAGTTTTAAACTTGAACATTTACCAGTGACTTAATAAACAACATCGATACATTAGTCATTGTCTCTAATGTCTCAGCTCAATTAATGGCAAAAGGATCAAACCTGGCACAGCAATGTGATGTTAGTCCAGTTTGTGGTACTCGAGATATTTGGTACATGATGCCCTAGCTGTGCTGCAAGAGTTGTAGAATAGAGTGTCAAGCTATTGGCTATCCTCATTACACCATCGTTTATCGTCTGCCAGTAAAGTGGTGGCCAGATAAAAATGATGGATGGGTAAAAGTGGTGGACGGGCAAAAGTGATGGATGGGTAAAAGTGGTGGCTGGGTAAAAGTGGTTGATGGTTAAAAATGGTGGATGGGTAAAAATGGTGGATGGGTAAAAGTGGTGAATGGGTAAAAGTGGTGGATGGGTAAAAGTGGTGAATGGGTAAAAGTGGTGGATGGGTAAAAGTGGTGGATGGGTAAAAGTGGTGGATGGGTAAAAGTGGTGGATGGGTAAGCCTTGTCTTTCCAGTTGGCTATTGGAAACCAAAAAAAAAGCCAGGGGGACAGTAAGGGAGGACAGGAGAGAGCCAGCGGAGGGCAAATGTTTCCACGTTTCACAACAGGTCTGTTCTACTGACAGTCTATTGTCAATCTATAAATGATACTTGAATTTTTCATAACCAGAAAAGCTCCAGGATGTTTGAGCTCAGCTGTCATGATCATTATTTCTGTTCCACTGGTGGCATCAGCTGTTTGATTCCTTGTTAAAATAGCTTTTCTTCATTTCCATGGACCATTTGGCTCAAGACTCCATCATAGCTAAGCTCCATCCTGGCCTCATTCAGTCACTTTGACACGGGTTGTTGGATTACAGACGAGAGAATGAACCCTGTCCAGCCTGAGAACATTGAGCTAAATTGCAGCATCTCTTCCCTACCCTCTTGGCCAAGATCCGATCATTAATCTCAGTGAGGGGCCCCTACCTGAGACCCTCCTGGTGTATGGCACTCGCTATCACATCAGGCAGTGCCCATGCCCACTGAGCTAAGGGGAACTGAATGAATGTGCAGTTTTCATTATGGCTGCAGTGATATTATTATGAAAGATTTCATTTTTCCACATGGCTCCCCTTAGTTGTAATGCCATCTGCAACCTTTTAAAATTAATTCTTGGGATGTGTGTTGCTGGCTTTTATTTCCCATCCCTAGTTGCCATTGAGACTGTAGCGGTGAGCTGCCTTCTTCATCTGCTGCAGTCCCTGTATTAAAGGTGTTCCAATAATTCCTATTAGATCACGAGTGCCGGGGTTTTGACCCAGTTCGATGAAGGGACGGTGATAAATGTCCAAGTTGGAAAGGCAGGAAGCTTGGCGAGGAGCCCAGACGTGATGGTATTCCTGTGCATCTGTTGCTGCAAACCTTCTAGGTAATAGAGGTCATGGGGTTAGCTCAATAGCACAACAGGCAATAGACACAAACACGAGGCCAACAGAGCTTTTACATTTACAAAGGAAACATTAACCACCTCAACCATAAGATTTGATTGAGAATCTTTCTACTACAAGCCTTCTCAACATATTAAAAGAAAGATTTACACCCATCACATCTCTCCAAATGTCTGTGTGTCAGACAATTAACTAGTTTGAAATGCCGTACTGTTGCCATGCAGGAAAGCACATGATAGTACAGCATAGATTTGAGGCTGTTGTGCTGATGCTATATAGCGTCCTGGTCATGTTGCAGTTTAAACAACATGCTACACCATTCTGGTTACTGAAGAATATTCAAGGCTTGAAAGCCATGCAGAGAAAGCCTCATTCCAATTCCCAGCAAATGAGTTCTGAGGAAAGGGCCAATGCATTTGGAGTCATAAACCTCTGAAGGTAACAAGTGAAGGGCACGTTATAAAGACATAAAGAAAATAAAACAATGATTTGCATTTATAGAGATTTTCAGGACCTCAGATGTCGTTACAACCAACACTTTTTTTTGAAGTGTACACGGTTAGACATTTACCCACACCCTTCTTTTAAAATCTCTAACAACAATTTACTCTATACGGAATCAGATTGACAGATTAAATTGCTCCCATTTCTGGACTAAAAAAGTTTATTAGTAATGCATTAGCAATGATCATGTCGTTAAAACGTACTTATGCTGTTAAGTTCCAGCCCTAACCATCTGCAGCAAATTTAATGAGCTATTAATGTGCAAATCTAGCAAGTACTTAAAAATAACCAACAAATTCAAACGATTCAAAATTCATGACGTATTCCTTAATCCCCTGAATTTGCTGACTGATTAGTGCCATTAACATGCTATTATTTTTCCAGTCGGATTCAGACTAATAGTTCGAGACCTATCTTTGGTGGGCATTTTCTCTTCCATCGCCTGAAACAGGTCGGAGTGCTCATGGCCTAGGCTCTGGCCAATTTCTATTTAAAATGGCAATTGGGGTCCTATTTTCAGCCATGACCCAGATTTCCATATTAAAATCAGCCTATCACCTGAATCAGCGATTTGCTTTTGACACCCAGCGGTAAGCCTTTCTGAAAATGGCATTGGCCCAATCATTAGTGCTAATGGGACTAATAGGGCTAATCACACGTTTGGAGGCTGTTTTTCTTCATTATTGACAGGCAAAGGCACTGAAAATTAATAAGGTGCCCAAGCGGGACCAGAAAGGGCAGATAGAGAGAAACTTTTTCTGCTGTTCTGAGAGTCTAGGACTCAGGGGCATAGCCTAAAAGTTAGAGCCAGTAGTCTCATGAGTGAAATTAGGAAACATTTCCACACACACAGGATGGAAGAAGTTCTGCAAATAGCAATTGATAGGTTAATTTTTACCATACCTCGTCACGGGATATGAGTCAACTTGACATATAAGATGATCCCATTTTTCCTCCCCAAAGGTTGTGTTTTTGCATATACTCAGTGTATAAGTCAATGACATGCTATACTTGCACTAGTAGTCAGCCTTAATTTCTCACCCCACAAGTTCATGTTTTTTATTTTATAACTGGGCACAAGAGACTGAACAGGCAGCACGAGCTGTGTTACAAAGATGAACAGGAGTTTAAGACATGACCACACAGGGCAGGGCCCACATGGCGAATGGAGAAGTCTCCCAGCAAAACGAACAAGCAGGTTTCAAGCGGAAAGTTGTAACATTCGCTGAGTCGCCAAATAACTGGTGCTGCAGTGAGGGAATTCGATGTTAGTGAAAAACAGGTGTGAGAATAGAAAGAGAAAGAATCCGGCCTGGAGAAAATTCCCAAGATCAAATGCGTCATGAGAACAGGGGCCAATCACTGGGTCTGATCTTGAGAAGCATGTATCGGAATGGATCCTCAAGTTGTCAGTTTGGTTTCGTTGGCACCAGAAATGTGCACGGGCTCACTTACGTGGGCTAAATCAAACCAAGTCCAGCAAAGATTTCAGAGCAACAGCCAATTGGTGTAGCTACTTCATGGAACGAAATGTCTGGTGCTGCGGCAGAAGACCAAGACCGCTCCGAGATTACCAAGGTTCAAAGTCAAAATGACCAGCTTCCAGTGATTCATCGTCAGGCAGCAAAAACACAAGTACCCATCATGTCACACTGGCACCATGGGTGAACTTCCCATGAATTTCCCAGCAGCCAAACTGCGGACATGTTCAGATCCCTTATAACTGAGGAGTTCAAGAGCAGCCCTTGTAAAGAAGTCATTCCCACACTTCAGTTATACCAGGAGGTCTAACGTCTGTAGCTCAACCTCTGGATGTGCGCCTCAGCAAACGTTCACGCTGAATGGAATAGGTGGGTGGCTGACAGAGAAAAAAACCTTCACACAGCGTGGAAATATGCGCACTGCCCCATTTGATGTTTTGTGTAGTTTCGTCGTAAAATCCTTGGGATGATATTAGTGCACAAACTGCCGTCAGATTGTTCAAAAAGTGCGGACTATCCAATTCAGTGGGTGGAGAGGAAGATGAAGCATTGTGGAGGATGATTCTGAAACATAGCACCACATCTGATCCAGAATCGGAACCTTACGATGCTGCCGTAGCCAAGTGACTCAGAATGAATTTGAACTCTTTGGGTAGAATTTTCCCCTGTCTGGGGGGGTTGTGTGGACCTGGTCTGCACCCCCAATCGGGTCTGCACCGCCATTTTACATGGGTGGACCAATTAAGGCCCCCCCAGTGTGACACGCACCCGAAAGTGCTGAGCTCTTCCTGTGTGAGCAGGGGGGAAGGGAGTTGCCTGAGTCGGGAGTGCGAGAGGTGCCTCAGTGAGATTAGTTTTAAGTTTAAACAGTCCAATAAAGTGTTGTAAACGTTTTTATGACATGTCCCCTCATGTGAAACTGTCAATTTAATTTTAATAAAAACTTTAAATCATTCATGAAACCTCATCCCACCCGTGGCTGAGGTTCCATGAAAAATGCGAAGGCCGCCTGGGCTCTTCGCCTGCCCCGACAACCTTAAGGTTGGACGGGCAGCTTTCTCCATAGGCTTAATTAATTCATTAATGGCCTTAACAGGCCTTTGATAGTTCAGCGGGTGTGCAGCCGACTCAGCTGCGCGCCCGCCGAACTGAAAATCGAAACGCCGCACGGTGAACTCGGGACGCACGCCCAACATCACCCCTCGTCATTTTACACCTGGGCGAGCCGAAGATTCAGCCCTTTGTGTCAGATGTCAAAGGCAATAAATTTGATAGGTTTTAAAATGCTTTAATTTTGGTTAAAGGTATCTTTGATCAATTAATTTATTCAATAAACCGTGACACATTAATTTTATATGAATTACTGGTGTTTATATTTCTTTTCACATTTCAAAATGCCCACCCTGGCAATTCACATTTTATACTTGGTGTATAAGTCCATCCCCCATTTTCAGAATGATGTTTGTAGGCTTCTCAGGTCAAATTATATGTGAAATTGATTAAATGACAAAAATCTAAGTTATTAAGCTTTATGGATCCCAGGTGGGTATCTGGAGTTGGGCTGCAGATCAGCCATTGAATGGTAGGACAGGATTGAGGGGCAGAATGGCTTCCTCCTATCCCTAGGCCCCTATGTTTATTGCTGCAGTAATCTCCAGCTGTGCTGGAATCCAAAGACCAAAAGAACATTTCAAAATGCCCGTGCAGAGTTGCAAGACATTAAAAAATCATTAGCTCTCTAAATTTGAACAGAGACTTCAAAATCAGGTTGAACCCCTGCTCGCCATCCCACCTCATAATTGTACATATTATACAAAGCCAAGCACATTGATTTGATTTCATCCACCTACATTAGTTCATGAGAGTTGCACATCGTTTTAAAATAGAAAAGCAGTGGGCTTTGTTTCCGTTGGGGTGCTGCTGAGTAGGTGTGATATGCACGCACTGCAGCATTAATGACGCAGGTAATGTAGGATTTAAAGCAGACTCTGAACATAAATTGGAACTAGAAAGTTCATTTGTACAGCGATCGCTACAAGAGGCACTAAATCCAACAGATAACACTGATTAACTGTAATCAACCTAAAATGAATGGATGGGAACTAATGTCTCCTGTAGTTTGTTCAAGAAATATATTTTTTATAGTTATCTTTTATGCTTAAAAGCAAGGAGATGGCAGATTTATTTTGTGTACTTTTTGAAAAAAAAATGGGTTGATAATCTTGTTGCACATAGTGCAAAGAGGAATCTTCCCTGTCATTTGGTAGCAGATCTCTTAGTCATTCTTTCACATGGCTCATAGGTAGTGCTCTTGTTTCCAAACCAGAAGGTTGTGGGGCCAAGCCCCTCTCCACAGACTTGAGGACACAATGTTACTGAGGGAGTGCTGCACCATCAGAGGTGTCATCTCTGAGTGAGTTGTTGAATCAAGGCCACATCTGTCCTCTCAGATCCTACGGCACTATTTCAAAGAAGAGTTATCCCCCTGTATTCTGGCCAATTTTATCCCTCAAACAACATTGCTTAAAAAAAGATGATCTTTTCACTGTAAACCTTTCTTTCTTCCCTATTAAGAAATAAGTGACCAGTGAAGAAGGGAGTTCGTTTACAGCCAATGTGGTACCTTTCCAAGCACCAGAAGATTAGTGGCACACCTGGAGAAAATAAGGTAAACCTATGCAGTCCAGGCCAGTTACTGCCTCAACCTCATGAGTCCACTGTAAGCAAAGCTCTGGTCCTCAGGGTGCATCAATACAATACTGATAGGTACACTGCCACTAACTGTCTGACAGTGTGAGAGTACTGGGTAAGAGAATGTTCAACTGCATCAACACAATATTCAAAGAAAGATGTCAAGGATCTAGGAGCAAGAGCTAAACTGAATTAGACATTGAGATAAACATTCTGGCGTCAGCTCCTTCAGGGCAAATCAGCCTTGAAGTGGAAGCCTCAAATAGGCATTAGACACTTGATTTAGGTAGCCATTTGATTCCTTGCCCAATATGGGCTTCCTGTGATACCCTGGAGTATCTGGGCCATTATATTTATTGGTCATCCCTGGGATATACACATGGAAAGCTTTGAAAAATACTTTTCTGACATTCTCCAGGGCCTACTGTTCATTAGCCCTTCTAAGCCTCCTTGCCAAAGCCTTCCTGCCACTGGTCAAAATGTTCTTGAGGCCTGATAGATGTAATCAGCCCCCCATTGATGAATCACAATGACCCTCTCGCCTTGACCGAGGGCCTCACGAGGGGCAGGACTTTTGGAGGCGATAGGGGCGGGTACTGATGCAGGTAGTTATGTTAAGAAGAGCCCAACTAAGGCCAATGATCAATATTTTCCAGTTGATCTGTTGGTCCTTTTGGCGTTAGGAGCATTGCACTGTCTAGAGGCAGACTCCTGTTGATAGACTGGGGTTAGAGGTGGAGTACTAGCACCATAGGATCACTTTGAGGTTGCCCATTGCCTACCTGGCCATAGCTGCAGCCAGAAGTTGTCCCATGGTCAGATTCCTCCTCTACAATGTTGATGGTCTGGAAGCTATGGACATGCTTTTTTTCAAATGTTTTCAAAATGTTGGGAAGGCACCTCAAGATGGAGACGTTTTCTCTCTCTCTCTCTCACCTGCAATGGTAGGCTGCATCTTGAGAGCCTCTTGTTGGCCTTCCAAAGCTTCTAAACCACACCCTCCTTGCCCTTAATTGGACAGCGAGCAGGCCCTCTGGGCACTAATTGACCAATCCAGCCAAACACAATGCCAGCTGACAGCTCCTGACATGGTGCAAGGTTGGAACTGCATTTGACCTCAATGTCGGTTCCCAACACAAAACAGAAAATCACATCCAAGGGGCCGGAGATTTTGGTCCCAAATTGGGATGGAACATAGGAGGAAGAGCCAATAAAATGGCGGCTGTGGCCTACATGCTGGTCTGCCAGCTTTTTCCCAACTGAATTTTCCACCGCTCCTCTCCTCCGCACTCACCCCATCCTCGGAAAAGAAGAGTCATCTGCCTCGTTAAATTGGGCATGTTGAGGTCATTAGGCAGTTCATTAAGAGCTCACCTTCTGATTTACTGAGATTTTCATTGGCTGGGCAGTTGTCAGCAGCTCTGCAAGGCTGACCAATGCCAACCTGGTGAGAACAGGGGTGACGGTCATATTTGATGCAAAAAAGTGTAGGTTTCAACAAAAAAACTACTGAAGGATGTGATTGCACTGGAGGGGGTGCAGAGGAGATTCACCAGGATGTTGCCTGGGATGAAACATTTAAGTTATGAAGGGAGGTTGGATAGACTTGGGTTGTTTTCGTTGGAGCAGAGAAGACTAAGGGGCGACCTGATCGAAGTGTACAATATTATGAGGGGCATGAACAGGGTGGACAGGGAGCAGCTGTTCCCCTTAGTTGAAGGGTCTGTCACAAGGGGGCATAAGTTCAAGGTGAGGGGCAGGAGGTTTAGGGGGGATGTGAGGAAAAGCTTTTTTACCCAAAGGCTGGTGACGGTCTGGAATGCACTGCCTGAGAGGGTGGCTAGGGGAGTTCAAATGGTAACTCAGTCTTTCATCTCTTTGTTTCTCTCTAATTCTCAAAAAACTGAATGGAAAATGGGTTACAAACACATTAGAACAGGTGTGGATGTGTTAAAAGCAGCTAATATTCTATAGAGCTAGCATCAGGCCCAGAAATGACTGTTCCCAGTATTAAAGGATAAACTGGTAACTTTTTGTATAACATTTCTTGTTCTATTACTTA
This sequence comes from Cetorhinus maximus, assembly GCF_964194155.1. Taxonomy (NCBI): domain Eukaryota; kingdom Metazoa; phylum Chordata; class Chondrichthyes; order Lamniformes; family Cetorhinidae; genus Cetorhinus; species Cetorhinus maximus. The sequence goes on along the minus strand of NC_135903.1, from coordinate 37,972,573 downwards.
AGTGAAAACATTAACCCATTTATAATACAAAGATTGCTACCCTCCAATATCACCAACAATAATTTCCAAGCTGTAGAGTCTGTTATGGGGCATATCCCATTTATGATACTAATACATCCTTATAGTTGCAGAGGGTAATGGGTGTTGTGATGGTGGTACCTCTGTATTGTTCAAAATGATATCAATTCGAGAAGCTTCTAAACCATGCACTGTTCAGGTGAATGGTAATGATACTCTGGGACTATTTGAGAAACAGTAGAGAATTGTTCTAACCAACCTTCTTCAAAGACAGATGAACTGGTTATTCACTGTATTGTGAGATTTTGCTGTCTTGTTGACTAAATAACAACAATAGAGTTTGGAGAAACACAGTAAGGTACTATTACTATTTGAACTTCTCCACCCCTTTCTGTTGCTAAACGAAACAGAATCTACAAACAGATCATGATTCAATATTTATATTGTTGTATGTACATTGTATGAGTTAGTGTGCCCAGGTTTGACAATTAATTCCTAATTATGGTATATAGCTTACTGGAGCTCTTATAGAATGCTCACCATACTCTTCTGGCTAAAGTACCATGGCATCAGACAATGATTACAGGCTAAACCTATTGGTCAGATTTATTTACAAGTTAATTAACACTGAAGTCAAATAATATAACAGAATACTGAATCAATAAAATACTTAAGAAAAATGACATTAGAATCAATCACTGAGGGGTGAACCTACTCTTTTTATAATGTGATTCTTGTAAGAGACTACCTGAAATAATAGGCAAGAATCTTGGGATGAAATTGCTATGTTCATCGCTTGCTAGACATTCCTGTTACAATATTATATGTACTTGATGGGAATATCAAATCTCCACAGATTTATGATCTCCTGCCAGAACTAATAACGAGGGGATAACTCCCCCACACTCAAGCTGTGTAAAGCCCTGGTGCCAAAGCAGTCAATCATTCTTGATAATTAATCACATAGAATGCCAGTGAGCCTGTCCCTCTCAAATCACCTGAGTTATGACAACTTGTTAGCGCCTTACCCTGGCAGAAATGAATCTGGCATCTTGAACAAAGTCCATATATCCTGGCAAACCTTCAGATCAATCAACCTGGCCTGATCCCATGGATAATTTGTTTCTGACCTTTTGAATGTTAGTAAGGAAAGACAGCTTCCATTTTAACTCTGAATATTTCAGAACTGTGTGAAACAAAATACTGAAACTCCCTTACTCTGTCACAAGCAAACAATAAATATATGTCCTTTGATTTTGCAATGAGATTCTCACTGGCATCCTACTTCCTGCTACATCCACAATAATTAATGACAGACATCTATAGTGGGGAGTCTTTCTCTATTCACTAAGCCTTAAGCACAAAGGGGACAATTTGACCCTAACCTGACAGCATTGGGTGCATCACTGGTTTTATATAACTCCTGATTTCACCTTCCATTGGAGTCAATGGAGAGTAACATTGGGCAGAGTAAACAACAAGTGTTCCACCCATTCCCACCCAATCTCATGGGTTTCCTGCCTGATGTCTTAGGTTAAAATTACCCTCGTAAGAGTCTGAAGTCACTCTCAATTTACAGGTCACAGTGTAAAACCGAGGCCAGGATTTCTTGTGCCCATCAGCGTTGGGCATGTTCAGTGGCATCGGGAGCCGACAATATGGCGAGAAGTCCAAAAATCAGTTTCACAACGTCATGGAACCAGTTTGCGATTGTCCGCTCAGCCCACCAATGGTGGGCCGTGTTACCCACCATCGGACCTCGGGAACCTCATTGTAATACATCAGCGTATCATTATAAGGCCAGCCCACCAGACCCATCCCCCCCACTGGATCGTCTGCACATGTCAGAGGGTAAACATTAAGTATATAAGACACGCACCTGGTGGGCTGCACTTCACTCGGGACTTCAAGGTTTGTTTGCCCACCTTGCTTCGGGCAGCACTCGCAGCCATCAGTGCCAGGCTTCACAGACCACATCACTTTTAGGGAGGCACCTACCAGATCAGCCATATGTGGGAGGCTTTTCAATGGCTGCAGGGCAAGGTCTTGCTTGGGGAAGGGGGAGAAGTGGCCTCAGGCAAGGGAAGAGGCTGTAGGACAAGGGCTGTTCTGGGGAAGGAGCGTGTCCCAGGGTGTGTGTGGGGGGGCACATGTTGATCTGTGCAAGTGGCCTCAAGATGGTGAGGGCTGAGGAGGCAGTCTCCAGAGGAGATGGGGCCAGATGGAGATGTGAGGGTGTGTGTGTGAGAATGGGTGGTGATGACCCTTGAGCTGGCAGTGGGTGAGATGCCAGTGAATGTGTGATGGGCTTGAATGTGTGAGCTTAGAGTGATGAGATGGCTGCCTTACCCTTGTGGCATGGATGAGATCATTCATCCTCTATCTGCGTTGGATGGCCAACCTCTTCTGTGCAGCATTGGCACTGATCACCACTGCCATCACCTACTAAGCCGGAGCGGTAATGTTGCTGCCCCCCCTGTGGCCAGAGCGGGGGTAGAGGACATCACAGTGGGGCCTCCACGGTGCCCAAAAGGTGCTCGAGGGCTGCAGTCATCTTGCCTTTCGGGGTCTTTTTTGCTGCAGCCCTGGGCTGGAAGCACTGAGTACGGCTGTAGTTTAAATGTGATGCCTGGCATGATGAAGGGGCCGTGGTGACAGTGTGGCAGGCGAATCGCAGTCGACCCGCCATGGAAATGGTGTGTTTCCCGAGAGTGCATAATTAATGCAGTGGGTTTGTGACGATACGGCAGGAAAAGCCATCATTGTGGCCGGCGGGTAAAACATCGTTATACCCACCCGCTACCGCACTTAGTGCAAATCTGGGCCGATTCCGCCCTGAATGTTTGAAGCTGACTGCAATCACTACACTGCCCTATTGGTGAAGAGAGGCAAAGACACATAGCATCATACCAATCGGCGGTGACAGAGAGTTTAGCTCGATGATTCTGTGATGATTATTCAATGACCATTGTGGCTTTTTATACATGAAAGGTTGCGTAACTAGTCACATTCAGGCCAGTGTTGACTAGTGTGGGGGAACGTCAGGCGTATTTACACCAGCCCATCAGGTTTAACTGCTTCATTCTGACGCAACCTGTGCATTATAACCAGCCCAAAATCAGATTCACCTCTTAATCACTAACTCAGTCTTAATATGAGAATAATTAATAAGATGAAACTCAATTTAAGCATAATAACAGCAAATGAAGTTTTAATGTCAAAATAACAATTTTTTTAATGAGCACTAACCAAGCCACAGACAATACAATTCCTGCCTCCATATTTATAAGAATAACTCGGATACATGGTATTAACTCAGTGTGAAATGCATAATAATGAGCATTTTTTATTTTAATGAAGAAACCTGTTTTGTTCTTTTGTTTTATTACTTTTTCTATACTTGATCCTGGTGCTGGATCAGGGTGGGTAACTTGATTAAATACTGACCCTTCATCCTGGTTGAAAATAGTTCGGACCTCACACCAACCATTCCAACCATTAACCAACCAGCTCTATGGAAGTTGGCACCTGGAAATCTAGCCTGTAGTCTAAATGACCACTGGCAAGACAATCCAGCAAAGCATTTTAAATCACATGTTGAGTGAAGGGACAGGTGAGTCACTTTAGCTAATAAAAGCCTTTGCATCAGAAGGTTGTGAGTTCAAGCCCACAAAAATCTAGGCTGACACTCCAGTGCAGTACTGAGGGAGAGTTGCGCTGTCAGAGGTGCTGTCTCTTGGGTGAGCCATTAAACCATCTGTCTTCTCAGATGGACAGAAAAGATCCCATGGCACTATTTTGAAGAACAACAGGGGAATTATCCCCAATATACTGGCCCATATTTAGCCCTAAATCAACTTCACTAAAACAGGCTATCTGATCATTACAATATTGCTGTTTGAAGGAACTTGCTGTGTGCAAATTGGTTGCTGTGTTTCCTACAAAAGCACTTTGGGATGTCCCGAGATCAAAGGTACTTCATAAATTGAAGTCTTTCTTTCTAAGGGAGTTATGTGTTATGTGGTGTGTCACTTCCATATCCCAGTGCAATGGTGGGAGGTGGTGAGTGGTATTATTGATGACCAATAAATAAATATAATGACCCAGATCTTCCATTCTTCGGATGGTTGTACCCCGGAAGATGTGCTGGAGGACCCCTGGGAAGTCCCCATTCCCTGCTTACACGGGAATTGCCTGGGAAGTTTCAATTTTCATTGGACAATCACCTGCATCTGGAACCCACCGAAATTCCAATTTAAAGTCAGAGACTTCAGATGATTCTCACTCTCTTAGCAGAATAGTTATCCAGGAAAAAATTAGGATTAAAACCAATTCTAACTCCAGGGTTACTATGCTGTTTACTCCCAGCGGCCCCCTCACTGAACCACCCAACTACACCCCTGATTACCCTCCCACTCCCCAGACTACCCTCCATCTCCTGACTACACACCCCAACCTCCTGACTACCCTCCCAAAATCCATACTAACTACCAGACTCCCAAAAACCTCCCCACCCCATGACTATCTCCCAACTCCTCGACTACCCCTGACCCCACAAGTGCCCCCCTGACCACCTGACTACCTCTTCATCCCCCGACTAGCTCCCTTTCCCCCAACTACCTCCCGACCGTTCCAAACTGCAGCCCCCCCAACCACCTCCCTGACTGCCTCCAACTCCCTCGACTACCCAACCTCCCCCGCCACCCCCAGAACCCATCCCACCCCCTCACCCACTCACCTCTCTCAGCTTGTCAAAGTGGCTGAGGTATTTAAACTTGCTGGAATTGCTAGTGCTGTAAAAAGGGGGCATAGCGTCACGCCCCACAATGATCCTGCATTGCACAGAAGGACTCCAGGAGCAGCTCACTCTACATTTCTCAGCAGGCCCGGGTCAGAAGTCTGGGCAAGAAATGTGCAGCTCCAGACTGAGGTAAGAAAATCCAAAGCTTGACTGCCCCTCCTTGGAAGATTCGTCCCAGTGTCTCGTTTTTGTTTTAAATGTGTTCCCTGCAGCATGCAATGCATATCAGACTGCTTCAGGCAAATGCAGCATTCCAAAATAAAAACCTGATGAAAGGTTATTGACTCGAAATTTTAATACTGTTTTACTCTTTAAAACAGATGCTGCCTCGCCCACTGAGCGTTTCCTGTTTTATAGAAATGCAACTGCACTCAACAAGAGATAACATTGCTCTGAAAATGCAGGGGGGGTAATGATAACAAAGAGGAACATTATGCTATTCAATAACATTTTCTGAATCAATTTAAAAAGCACTCAGCTTCAGTGTCAAGTGACTAGATGATCAATCCTTTTAGGGCAGCACATGAATTAATTGCTCTGCTTAGCTCAAACTTAAATAACAAATGTTTTACCAAAATGTTTTTTCTTGTCAATCATCAGATTCAGAGTCTCACCGAGGTGTTTTAGTTGTGTGGTACCCCGATCAAACCTCACTATTCTAATTTTTGACAGAGTGACATTTTTATTCTGAACCTGCTGAAGATGGCTGGTTGAGTGAATTAAGCGTTTACTTCCCTGGGAGCAGTGTTGTCCAGGAGACTTAATTCTAATGTTCCACTCACAGCCTGGATCAAATTCTGACATTCTGAGGGCCTTTTAAAATCTCTCACAGGTCATTGATGCCGCAGTTCACAAATCTCTCAACTCCCTCCAAGATAAACCCCAGTTCAGCCAATCACCTACCAACACCTGCAAATCAAGCCCCTCTCATCCGATCGGACCATCTTGGCCACCCACCCATAGCTTAAAAAACTCTCCTTTCATCCCATTAGGGTGCAGCCAAGCTGTGTTCTCATTGGTAAAGGCGGTCCATTTCCACGTGTTTGGACAATACAAATGCAGCCTGGTAGACTAATCCTGAGTAAAAGCCTCTCCAAGCAAAGCTCAGGTCCTGTCCGGCCCAGCATACAGCTTCCCACCAGCGACAAAAGAGGAATGGCAAGTCAAGTTACAAGTGCATCCCAGGCAAACAGGATCCTAAATCTTCAGCTGAGTATTGGGGACAAGGTGACAACATTCCACATGTTCTGGCTGTGCCCATAAAATCGACCCTACCCGGGGGAAAATGACTGCCTGAAAATCAAAACATTAGCCATCAAAGAATCCCAAAGTCAGAGAATGGTCACAACACAGGAGGAGGCCATTTGCCCCATTGTGTCTGTGCTGGCTCTCTGCAAGAGCTTAAGGCTGCCCTCAGGCCTCTCCACCGTGCTGCCTGCAGACACAACTGCTGAGGCTTGTCCGCCCCAGTGTAAAATCTCAGAGAGATCGGGGCGGGCGGGAACCCGGCTGGAAGCCTATCAGAGGAATTTTACGCTCACCCCTCCCCCCACCTTCAAACCTGCCAGTGGAGAAGCGCAAAACTCGGCCCTTTATCTATATTCTCAGGTGGTCTCGAGCAGTCAGGGCGATGCTCATCTTTTGGAGCCATCTTTTATTGACAATAACTTACTAAGTATTCCTTTTTAATATTAAGCTGAAGCTATTTCTACGCATTTATTTAAGAACGATTAGTGGGTTAAATTTCCTGAAGTGGTGTTTTGGTCTTAATATGCTAAAAATAAAACGAGTCTTTTGCTTTTAGTTTTCAGAAGTTTGTGAAGAAGTCTGAATTTAAAGACAAGGAGGTCTCAAAGGAGAAGTCAAACTGAAGAAAAGATTAGATCGTGTCCAAGTGCATGAGAGTAGACTCCTACAGTTTGAAAGATTCAAGTACCGTACAACATTATAAATTTCTGGGAACCAAGAGTTAGAAGTTGAACACAGCTGACTACCTGACAACAACTTGCATTTATGTAGCGCCTTTAATGTAATAAATGTCCCAAGATGCATCACAGGAGCATCGTCAACAAAACAAACCAGAGAAGATTGCAGGTGATTCAGTGAGAATGTACATCTTTTCAAACCCGTGCCCTCTCCCAGCTAGGAGGACAAGGGCAGAAGATGCATGGGAACACCACCAGGTGCAAGATCCCTTCCAAACCACACACCATCCTGACTTGGAAATATATCGCCGTTCCTTCACTGTCACTGGGTCAAAATTCCGGAACTCCCTCCCTAACAGCACTGTGGGTGTACCTACACCTCATGGACTGCTGCAGTTCAAGAAGGCAGCTCTCCACCACCTTCTCAAGGGCATTTAGGGATGGGCAATAAATGCTGGCCTAGCCAGCAATGCCTATACCCTGTGAAACATAAAAAAATAGGAGCAGAAGTAGGTCATTCAGCCCCTCGAGCCTGCTCCGCCGTTCAATAAGATCATGGCCGATCCCCTTTCTCAACGCCATACTCCCGTGCTCTCCCCATACCCTTGATGCCTTCAGAGTCCAGAAATCTATTTATTCCCTTCTTAAAAATATTCAATGGCTTGGCCTCCACAGCCTTCTGTGGTAGAGAATTCCATTGGTTCACCATCCTCTGAGTGAAGAAGTTTCTCCTCATCTCCTAGTCGGCCTACAGGCCTAGTCGGCCCAATCTCTCTTCATACGACAATCCTGCCATCCCAGGAATCAGTCTAGTGAACCTTCGCTGCACTCCCTCTACGGCAAGCATATCCTTTCTTAGGTAAGGAGACCAAAACTGCACACACTACTCCACGTGTGGTCTTACCAAGGTCCTGTATAACTGCAGTAAGACATCCTTGCTCCTGTACTCAAGTCCTCTCGCAATAAAGGCCAACATACCATTTGCCTTCTTAACTGCTTGCTGCACCTGCATGCTTCTTTTAAGTGATTGGTGCACAAGGACACCCAGGTTCCTTTGTATATCAACATTTCCCAATCTATCACTGTTTAAATAATACTCTGCCATTCTGTTTTTCCTACTGAAGCGAAAAACTTCACACTTAACCACGTTATATTGCATCACTCACTCAACCTGTTTACATCACCTTGAAGCCTCTTAACACCTTCCTCATCGCTCACATTCCCACCAAGTTTCATGTCATCAGCAAACTTGGAAATATTACATTTAGTTCCCTCATGTAAATCATTGACATATATTGTGAATAGCTGATCCCTGCAGTACCCCATTAGTCACTGCCTGCCATTCCAAAAAAGACCCATTTATTGCTACTCCCTGTTTCCTGTTTGTTAACCAATTCTCAATTGATGCCAATATATTACACTCAATCCCATGTGATTTAATTTTATACACTAACCTCTTATGTGGTACTTTATCAAAAGCTTTCTGAAAATCCAAATACACCACATCCACTGGTTCTGCTAGTTACATCCTCAAAAAACTCCAGTAAGTTTGTCAAACATGATTTCCCTTTCTTAAATCCATGTTGACTTTGTCAAATCCTGTTGATATTTTCTAAGTGTCCTGTTATCACATCATTTATAATAGACTCTAGCATTTTCCCTACTATTGATCTTAGGCTAACCGGTCTGTTATTTGCTGTTTTATCACTCCCTAAATAGTGGGGTTACATTTACCACCCCCCAATCCACCAGGACTGTTCCAGAGTCTACAGAATTTTGGAAGATGACAGCCAACGCATTCACTATTCCCATAGCCATCTCCTTTACTACCCTGGGATGTAAATTATTGGGCCCCAGGGATTTATTGGCTTTCAGTAAATTAAAAAAATGGAACCAGCACACAGAAGAGGACGACAGAGGTAACAAGTGAAGAGGGCACTCAGTAGAGTATACAGCACCACCACACTGTGTTAACTTAACTTTATTACAATTGAACAGTTCTTTCTTGAGGCTCTTCCCCGCCTGGTTGATGCTTTGTAATTACAAAGCTGAAAAAATTAATATTTTTATTAAAAGGTTCCATCCCACTGAGGAGGCTTCAGGCCAATCACATCCAACAACCTGCCCTGAAAACTCTGCCCACATTTTGACAGCTGTGAAAAATTCCACCAGCTGAGACAATCAACAACACCCTAAATCAAACAACATGCAACATTCGAAAACAAAGTCAATTCACCTTATCTCCCAGTGTTAATGAATCCTCTAAAAAAAAAAGTTCCAGGATCCGGATCTGCATCTTTGCCAAGAACTAATCAGTTCTTCCTTGAGCCATACTCTGTGTGCCAAATTTCATTGAAATATATCCATAGTTCAAGTACAGTCAAGGTATATTCCCATGAAAGGGAAAGGTAAGGCAGACAAATCCAGAACTCCCTGGATAACAAAAGAAATAGAGATTAAGATGATGAAGAAGAAGTATGCTTATGATAGATGTCAGGTGGAAAATACAATGGAGAACCAGGCTGAATATAGAAGGTCCAGAGGGTGATTGAAAAAACAAATAAGAGAAGCAAAGAGAAAGTATGAGAAGAGGTTGGCAGCTAACATAAAAGGAAATCCAAAATGTCTTCTATAGGCATATAAATAATAAAAAGGTGATAATAAAAGGAGTGAGGCTGATCATGGACCAAAAAGGGAATTTATGTTTGGAGGCAGGGGGCATGGCTGAGGCATTAAATAAATATTTTGCATGTGTTTTTACCCAGGAAGAAGATGCTGCCTACGTCATGGTGAAAGAGGAGGTATGTCTTAAAATTGATAAGGAGGAGGTAATGGATAGGCTGGGTGTACTTAAAGTTGATAAGATACCAGGACTGGATGAAATGCAACCAATGATACTGAAGGAAGTGAGAGTGGAAATTGCAGAGGGACTGACCATAACTTTCCAATCTTCCTTAGACTCCATGGTGGTGCCAGTGAACTGGAGAATTGCAAATGTTACATCCTTGTTCAAAAAAGTTTGTAAAGGTAAGTCTAGCAACTATAGGCCAGTCAGTTTAACCTCGGTGGTGGGGAAGCTTTTAGAATCGATAATTTGTGACAACATTAATAGTCACTTGGGCAAACGTGGGTTAATTAAGGAAAGCCAATATGGATTTGTTAAGGGATTTAACAAATTTGCTTGAGTTTTTTGATGAGGCAACAGAGAGGGTTGATGAGGATAATGCTGTTAATGTGGTGTGCATGGACTTCCAAAAGACAGTTGATGAAGTGCCGCACTACAGACTTGTGAGCAAAGTTAGAGCTCATGGAATAAAAGAGACATTAGCAAGATGGATATAAAACGGGATAAGTGACAGGAAACAGTGGGTAGTGGTGAACAGTTGTTTTTCAGATTGGAGGGAGGTTTACAGTGGAGTTCTTGATCTTCCTAATATATGTTAACTTAGAGTTGCTATACAGAACACAATTTCAAAATTTTCATATGTTACACAACTTGAAAGTATTATAAACCATGAGGAGGATAATGTAGAACTTCAAAAGGACATGGGCAAGGTGGTAGAATGGGTGGACAAGTGGGAGAAGAAATTTAATGCAGAGAAATGTGAAGTGATTCGTTTTGGTGGGAAGAATGGAGAGAGACAATATAAAATAAAGGGTACAATTCTAAAGAGGGTGCAGGAGCAGGAGGACCTGGGTGAATATGTGCGTAATTTATTGAAGGTGGCAGGACAGGTTGAAAGCACAGTTAATAAAACATTCAGCATCCTGGGTTTTATCTATAGGAGCATGGAGTACAAAAGCAAAGAGGTTATGTTAAACCTGTATAAAACATTGGTTAGGCCTCAACTGAAGTATTGTGTCCAGCTCTGGGTGCACACTTTAGGATGGATGTTGAGGCATTAGGGAGGATGCAGAAAATATTGATGAGAATAGTTCCAGAAATGCAGAACTTCAGTTACATAGAAAGATTCCTCCGACTTGGCTGCCCCAGCCTCTGTCACCTGCTCGGGCCTGTTTATGATGTGCTCACCGAATCTAATTACGAACACGCGCCCACCAACGTGAGAGTATCTGCTCTGGAGAAGGGTGCATGGGAATGATGTGATGGTGCACCCTCTGAGGATTCCTCCTCTTTCTCCTCCGAAGTGCGCTGGAGACCCCCGGTCACAGCGAATGATCTTCCTTCGGGAGTGATGAGGCCTGTAAGAGAGCATACAAACAGTTAGGGGTTAAGCGCTTCACATCTTCTCACTGCAACCATTCCAGATGTGGAGCTCCATATATCCAGTGGTGAACACATTGAACAACATAACCCCTCATTCTCTTGGGTTGGCACTTGTTTCTCACCATCAGCAACTGTGCACCTTCCCCATGAGCCAATCAGTTCCAGTGTCCCCTCCTCTGGCATCAGGGGTCGATTCTCAGGGACGCTCCACATCAGTCATCACCCATTCCTTGTTGTCATTGGCCTGTGTCTCCTGAAAGCAGAAGGAGGAACACTTAGTTTTCCCATAAAGACCAGCACAATATTAATGTGGGTGGCAGCTCTTTGGCCCATGATAGAAGCTCCTCAATGTCTCCTCTATACATCCACTCTCATGGCATGTGGTTGGGGTGAGCAAAGACAGACAATGGCTGCCACTGAGATGCCACCATGCATCAGAAGGAATCCGCTGCTGCCACTCCCTCCTGCCACCCACATGTCACATACAGAGCACTCAGGTTACTACATGTGAGCTCCAAAGAGGAGAGCATTATGGAGGATTCACTTAAGAAGGAAGAACAGGAAGTGAGGAAGTATACATGTATTGTCTCATTCACTTCTGAGAAAGACAAACACACACAACTAGCAGAGGGGAAAAAACAAAAAGCTAAAAGCTACTGCGGATGCTGGAAATCCAAAACAAAACAAAAACAGAATTACCTGGAAAAACTCAGCAAGTCTGGCAGCATCGGCGGAGAAGAAATCAGTTAACGTTTCGAGCCTTCATGGCCCTTCGGCAGAACTGCAGCATAGTTTCAACAAGGCAATTTATATTTCTCCCTTGTTGAAACTATGCTGCAGTTCTGCCGAAGGGCCATGAAGGCTCGAAACGTTAACTGATTTCTTCTCCGCCGATGCTGCCAGACTTGCTGAGTTTTTCCAGGTAATTCTGTTTTTGTTTTGTTTTAGCAGAGGGGAAAGGTCGATTCCCAGCTACATTCTCAAGGTTTACACGTGGGACAGGCGGTCAGCCAATGTGAGTCCCTGCACACCGAACGGAAAATTCTGGCCCATCCACATCGGGGTCCAGCAGGTGCTGGGTTCCCTGCCTGACCTGGGCTAGCTGGTTGGGGCTCAGCTGGTAGTGCTTTCGATGTATTGGTGGGGTTTTTCCCACATCCATGTCATGAACTGCTGGTGGGGGACCCTCTAGAGGACCCCTGTGAACCTCTTTAAATTTCTTGAGCAGGGCAGCCACATCCTCCCATTGCTCTTGGGGCAGGGTTGCTGATTGGGGGTTTGAGACTCTGGATCTGCCAGACTGACGGCTGAGAGTTCAACTGGGGAAGCTTCCTTCTCACTTGACCCCTCCTGGCCACCCTCAGATGCATCCACCGCCTGGCAGACACTCACCGGTTGACTGGGCTCTGAGTTCAATTTGCTTCTATTTGCACTTGAACTCCCCTTGTGGTAGTCCCAAGGGGGGGGTGGAGTTTCGATGTTACTGTCTTTCCCTGACCTGTTACTTTGGGGAGGGGTTGGTTCCCAACCTGTCCCATTTTGTTTGGGCCACTACTGCCATCAAGTAGCTGTCCAGCTCCTGCTGCGCTGCCCTGCAGGTCATCAACTAGGTGAGGCGTCTCCCTCACCATCTGCATGTCTACTTGGGACATTCCCTGTTCTCCCTCTAAGGTTGTAAAGATGGTGTGGGCTAGCCACACCTCGTGCTCACCCAGCAGGGGTACAGGCTCCTTTTGGTTTAAATCTGGGCAAGGTAGTTTTCTCAGCAACTGAGCATCTATTCAGGGAATTTCTTGTTATCCCTCATCTAAAATTGAAAAGATGGTTTCAGACAGTCAGACCTCCTGCTCATCCGGCAGGGATATGGGCTCCTTTTTAAATTTGCTGGCCGAGTCTGGGGGCTTTCTATGCCCCCATTTATCCCCGGGAGAAGGATTTTGCTCGCCCTTCTTTGGCTGCATCGCCTCCACCCTTTACTACTGCCATTCCAACCTTTTTCCTTCCCCCCAGCTCCTCAGTGGAGCACTGTCTGCCTGTTTTGGATGGCTCGGTGTTAACTGCAACACCTGCTCTGCCTTTTGGACTTGCTCACAGGGTAATGACTTCCCCAGTGCAGTTACTGTAGGGGTGGGCTGGTCCCTATTCAACCCCATGTCCTCTGGGACACCCTGGCTCACATAGGGCTGGCTAGCTTCGACAGCTCTGCCATGTGGCTCTTTGACTGTGTGAGGCAGCTCCCTCACGATCAGTTTCACTGCCTGGGAATGGCCCTGTTCCCTGTTTAATTTAGCAAAGAAGGTGTTTGCCAATTCGGTCTCTGGCTCACTCCCTTCATCTCTTTTGAAATCCATTTTCCTGGTTTCCTGGCCTCTTTTACTTTTACTTTTACTGGCCTAATCTCAGCCTTTTAAAATCCAGGTAGCTTCTCCTGAGCCATCTTATCCCCGATGGGTTCTTTCGCCCCCCCCACCCCCCCACCCCCCTGCAGGGTCTCTGAACTTTTTTTTTAGCCTCCTGCCACACTGCCGGGCTTTGCAGAAATCGTTTGGTTTGCCCAACCTCTCTGGACTGTCCTGGGTTCTCAACCGCAGTGCTTGGGACCTCACCAAGTCATTTCTCCGTAATCTAGCTAATTCTCTCTGCCTCATTTCCCTCTCCTCTTGGAATTCCCTCTCTGCTTCTTGAGCTTTTAATTTTATCTCCAGCATCTTTTTCTGGTGAGCCCAATTTCTCTCTTGCTCTCTTTTCAGGAACTCTTTCTCTAGTCTCCTCCTCTCCAGCTCTAACAGCCGGGTTGTGGCTGGGGTAATTATCTTGAATACAGGTCTCCAGTCAGTGTTTGGTTCTGATTCTTCTCTCTGTCTGGATAGGCCCTGCGGCCTAACTCCTCCAAAAGTATCTGGAGTGCCTCGGGCTTTTTGGCTTCATGAGGAACTTTTACCCGTATTTTCCAAGCTACAAATCTGAATTGTCCCCAATTTGAGGAGGCTAAGGTTTCACTGGTTAGTACTTCCTTTTCCATACCCATCTTTGTAGTATAATTTACCATGTTGCTCTGATCTAAGACTTTAAGAGTTTGCTGTGGTACATGTATTTGTCTTACAGATAACTTCGTTTTCTCTCTTTTGGCTTCCAATTGACTCTTTTGTCTCTAATCTGGCTCGTCTCTTACTTGGACTCTGGCCAAGTTCAAGTTGGATCGAATCCTGGATGTCAGCTCCCAATTTCCGTTACGGACAGGACGGGGATTAATTTAGCAGCCCTGATTTCTCCACTCACTACCCAATGGTAACAGAAAGGCGTTTTTGATTTTTGATTTCCCCCTTTATCAGTGGTGGCGTATTTTCCCCAATCCTTCAGTTTTGCAGTTATCCAATCCCCTATTAATAACTCCACAGCAAACTCGAGATAAGGCAAAATAAGAAGGGTTAGTTTATTTTACTCACACACACAAAATGTGGAAAGGGGTTTCGCAACGTCTGCCCCTTTTGCATTTATACAATAAAAGAGGGAAAAGGGAAAGAAAGGGGTTCAGGAAAAAGACCACCATAAAAATAAAAATAATAGTTTCACACGAGTCCAGAGTCCAGAATCAATGTCCAACGAAGGTTCTTTCAGGTGGCTTTGTCTGATAGAATTCCTGGTCTTGGTCCTGGGAACTTGGTTGCAGGTTGAGTCTGTTGAAGATGCAGCAAAGTATTCTTGCATCCTGGGTATTAGTTCACTCTGTAGGCAAAATATAGGGTTTTTCCTGGAGATCAGACTTGGGGAGAGATGGAGGTCAAAGGCAGGCTGCTAACCTGGAGTCCGGTTTTCTTCAGAGGTTAAACCGCAACTGAAGATAAAATTCAAAAGCTGTATAATAAGGGAATTCAGACAGTTCAAGCCTCAGTCATACGACAGGATGGTGTTGGGTTGAGCTATTCAGCTAATGAGACCCCTGGTTGAAACCCACTGTGTTTTGGAGTGGGTAACGGAGGGGTCATTAGCACAACATTGGAGTTTAGGAGTCACAAATAGCTCTATCTTTGCCCATGGCTGGCTGGTGCAGACTCATTATCTACCATCCTTTGTGTTGGCTTGTCTGGAAAGCTTATATGGATGCAAGGTGTGTTACATTCTAGGGGGTTTGATGTGTTAGCCTTTGTTCACTTTCAAACTGCTCAGAAACTTCCAGAAAACCAACATGTGATTAGTTGCAGCCATTTTATCAGCAATAAGTTTATAAAGTAGCCAGGATAATTATATATATATATATTTTTTTTCTCTTCCTGTCTCCTGGATGGGACCATATTGTTGTATTATCTGTAAATACCTGTCAAGAGTTAGAAACTAACTAGCTAAGAACTAATTGAAATGTGTAAGTGTTCCAGGGGCTCACATTTCATGGCTGCACTAGAGACTGATGAGAAACAGAACCAGTTCGAACCAGAATCACAGAATTGTTATGGTGCAGAAGGAGGCCATTAGGCCCATCAAGGCAGCATGGCAAGTGAAACATAAAGAGTTCTGACCTTTCCGAGCTTAAAGTGTGATTATTACCAACGTGTGGGAACCAAAAGACAACAAGAACACAAATAATCAATCCATTTGCATAATCATAATTTAAACAGTATAACCAGACAATTTATTTGAAAGTATTCATGTTTTCTCCTTTGCATTAAAACTTGTTCCTTGATATATTGGTGACCTGGTCTGGAGTTCTTAATGCAGCTAGAAATGGCTTCATCATGAAAAGTAAGTAATTTTAATGAGTGCCCAGTCCTCCACCTGTAGGAACAGGACTTTGAATCACTTAAAGTGGCTTTACAAAACTATACTGAACCAGTTTAGTTGGTGAACACTCAACAATTTCTTACTGAATTTTTTTCATAATATGTAAGATCTGTGAAAAGTTGCATCTTAAAGCTTGTGCGTCGAATGGAATAACGTCTATTTGAAAAGCACTGAAAGGCCTCAAATCAGCAGTGTCTCATCATGCTCATTATTTCCATCTGGAGGTGCAGCCTCTCAGCTGTACTGATTTCCTCTGCAATCTCTTATAAACTAGTGTTAAATATCACAGAAACTCCAGTTTTTTACTTAGAAAATCAGCACTAACTTGCCTGAACTCTAATTAATCTAAAAGCTTCCTATCTTTGACTTGGCATCAATTTTTAACTGATTACCAGGGGTTGAAAGGTTATCGGGGGTAAGCAGGAATGTGGGGTGGAGGTTACATTCAAATCAGCCACGATCTTATTGAATGATGGAGCAGGCTCGAGGGGCTGAGTGGTGTACTCCTGCTCCTCATTTAAATGTTTATACGTAATTTACTATGTTAAAGGCATTCGATAAGTTTCTATTATCTTATATTCTTCCTTACATTTATAAATTGCAATTCCTCTCACTGAAATCTTTGTATCAGATAAAATAAAAAAAAGGCAAAGTCTGTGCTTGGTGATATTGAGAAACATTGAGTAGATAATTGGAGTTCGGAAGCAAAGGTTTCGCTGACTCGTCCACTCTGAAGCAGCTCTCCAGTACTCACCAGAGCGTGAGTCCCAATTTGTGGTGACCTACTGCAGTCTCCGCAACCTGACAATCATCCTGTTGTCATGACTCACTGGGGATAGTGCGCTGTAATATCGAGCCCCACTGCTCCCTGAGCCGTGACAAATGTTTAATCAGGCCACCAAATTGCCCCAACTCTACCTAACTGTTTAATTTCGGTTAACCAGGTTTGTAAACTTAACAAGTAAATAATTGTTTATTAAACAAATTGTCTCTAACTAGTGGCAAAAGAAAGAAATATGCACTGCTAACTTCTAACTCAATAACTTAAACTCTGCCCCTTCTTAAACCCCTATACACACACAGACACACACACACACACACACACACCCCATGGATTTTAAGGGTGAGATAAAACAGTTCAATAGCACCAATCTGGAGTTCGGGATTAGATGGGTTGACTTTGATTGCTTTCTTCCGAATTCCTTGCAGGTTATTGTGGCTGATACGAGGTGGTCTCCCAGCACTTGCAGTGTGTGGTTCTCTGGTTGAAACTTGCTTTTAATGTCTCTGATCATGATTTTTCCCCTTTTCCTCCTGACAGGTGTTTCTCAAGGACAGCAGGATACAGCGATGTGAGGAATAGTCAGCTAGCTACTATGGCAGGATTATTGGAGTCTTACAAAACACAGGAGAGAGAGGTTTCAGTCTTTTCTCTTTTCAGGCTAGGAGCTGATCTACTGCACTATCCTCACACAGAACCTGGCCACTTGGTCAGGAGCCAATTAAAACGCTGTTGCTAGGCAGTCCCCTCTTAAACCAGGTCTCCTTTCCAGCGCCATTCTGTCCAACCTGGCACACACTGTTCCAGGAGATATCAGCATTGTAGATTTTCTTCTTCCTGCTCTAGTGAATATCTCTTTTAAACCGCAGCCATGGTAGATTTTAAAGCCACAGTCCAATCTTAAAGGCACAGTCCAAAAAATAAAAATATGTTCTTTACACTGTATCACCATGGATTTCGTATTGAACTCAAGAGGAGGAGAAAGGTGAGGAGGAGGAGGAAAGGAGGAGGCAGCCCACACACCCATGTTCTGGATGGGCTATCTCTCTATGTCTAATTCGACTCTAGTCTCCCTGAAAACAACCCTAGATCCCCATTACCTGGAAAAACTCAGCAGGTCTGGCAGCATTGGCGGAGAAGAAATGACCTGCCAGACCTGCTGAGTTTTTCCAGGTAATTCTGTTTTTGTTTTAGATTTCCAGCATCCGCAGTTTTTTGTTTTTACCTAGATCTCCATTGTCTACTGGTCCCACCTCCCCATCCTTCTATTATGGCCCATAATAGCACCCTCAAAAGCCTTAAATAAAAGTCACCACAAAACTACCATTCCAGAACAACTTTATAGAACAAAACTTCCAATAATCCATGCAAAACTGAACTAATCCCCCTTGTTTATGGCCTTGGTACCTGCTTATGGATGCCTTTGTCTGTCTTTATGCTCCTACACTGTGTTATTCCAGTGACTGTAGTGTGGCTGCTAACTTACATTGGGGAAGACTGCAGATGGCCTTGCAGAATATCCTTCAATAGCTCTGGACTTTGAAGACCTGGCTTTGGACTACACAACCTGGGAATAGGCAGCAACATTCTGGATTGGTTGGGTGACAGTCAACAGCAAATACAATGGCGGAGTGGCAGCAGCAGTAGCACGAATTGTGTCATCCCGAAAGAGAACAGCAGATTCATATTCCACAGAACCAGTGTCAATCCCACAGGGACAGCTCCTCAGCAATCCTAGTAATCCGCTGGAGCACAGGTTGTTTTGTGTTGTGGCCAAGCTTTAGTGAGATTTTACTCTCACCAGTTTTCTTGTCTTACCGTAACTTAACGAGGCTTTGCTTTCCAATGAAAGACTTGAGATAGTTTAACTTCAAACAATTTATTAAGAACTACCTCATGGAAAGCACATAGTTCCTAGGACACAGTCTGTTCTGTGTCTTGCTCTCCCGGAGTCTCTTGATCATTATGTGACTCCTGATGTCACACCCGCATCACTAACAACGTCACAACCTCATTAACATAAGCATTAACCTGTTACTCTACAAGTCCCACAAGTATAAGCTCAAATTGTTGCATTCTTTTGTGAAAGTATTTACATTACATTTTCCAACATCTGTAAACCGCCTGCATCATTTACAGTTCCTATCCAACTCCTAACCTCCTCCACCCCCACAAAAGGCTTCAATCCCCAACGTTGTTCGCAGTTCTCCTGGAGGACGTTGTGGATGTATCTGCTCCCTTGTTTTTAAGGGCAGAATTTCACCCATGTTGGGCAGGCTCAGTGGGGACGGGCGAGGGCAGTCAGGAAGCCGACTGCTGCCCGGGATCGGGGCCGGAAGACAATTTCACGCCGGCGGGCCAACCGGGGCGCGCCCAGCGTGAAACGTGAGCAGCAGCGCTCAGCGCTGCCTGTGCGGGCGGGAGGAGGAGGGGTAAGCAGGGTGAGCGTGACCTTCACTCATGCACATGAGTGAGTGCTTCGCAATCTCCCTGAGGCGCAGAACTGCCTCAGGGAGATGAGGAGCTATGAAAAAAAACAACGAAAATAAATATGTAATGAAACATGTCCCCTCATGTGACTCTGTCATGAGCAGGGACATGGTTAATCAGATTTAAAAATTTTTATTTTATTTTTATTTGCTTTAGGAAACCTCATCCCACCCGTGGATGAAGTTTCCTAAAAAGTGCTAATGCACTTGGCCTTTTCACCTGCCCGCCAACCGTAAGGTTGGACGGACAGCGAAAAATTCAACTTAATCGATAATTTAATGGCCTTAGCGGGCCTTTTAATTGTCGTCGGGCACGCTGCCAACTCCGCCACACACCCACCGAACGAAATATCACATGACTGCGCATTGACGTTGGGGCGCTCGGCTGACGCCAATGCGAGTCATTTTACGCTCAAGCAGGTCGGGCACGCGCCCACTGAGCTAAAAATTTTACCCTAAGAGACAAAATTTCAGGACATGGGCAAAGACCTCCATGATAAGGAAGGGAACAGACTGACATTCTCTCTGTAATCTTCTGCACAACTGGGGAAAGGCCTGAGAACATGAAGCATTTTCAACCACGGTGAAGAATTCCACAGCTGTATCATTCACAGCTGCTGTTTGGAAAAACAGTATTCAATACCTGAGATCTGAATAAGTCTGGTAGACGAGAAAAAGAACAATTCAGGTCTTTGGTATCTTCTTCAATGAATAGCTGTGACTCCTCAAAAAAGATGACAGAGATTTCATCTGCATTGGCAGTGGAGTCAAAGGGCAGAGTTTTTTCCTCTAAGGTAAAAGCAAAATACTGCGGATGCTGGAAATCTGAAACAAAAACAGAAAATGCTGGAAGAATTCAGCAGGTCTGACAGCATCTGCGGAGAGAGAAACAGAGTTAATGTTTCGAGTCCGTATGACTTCTTCAGAAGGGTCATAAGTCTGAAGAAGAGCTATACGGTTTCGAAACGTTAACTCTGTCTTTCTCTCCCCCAGATGCTGTCAGACCTGCTGAGCTTTTCCACCATTTCCTGTTCTTGTTTTGGAATGTTGTTCCTCATCGGGCGGGTATGAGCCCAACCCGAACGGCAGTAAAATAGTGCGCCGTGACGTCGGGTGAGCGTCTCAACATCATCGCGCACTCGTGCAGGATCAGCGCCTGCCATTAATTAACAGGTCACTTAAGGCCTTTAACAGTCCAACTGACTGCGATTTTTCACGTTGCCCCTGCATCTTTCTGCTCGTCGCACGGGCAAAACGGGCAGGCGGCCGGCCGACATTTTCACAAACCTCATCCAAACATGGGATAAAATGTGTCAGCAGCGTTACCAGTGTGAGTAGGGAGGAGTTTTGGAGATAGTTTGCAGCTGGTTGCTTATTGGCACATGGCAGCTTCATCTCTGTTCGGGACTTCATTCTTAGCATTTCCAGGCCTCATTTCAGGACCCATTGCTGTCTGCCAGGCCCCCGGAGAATTCAGACCATGTGGACCCTTCCAGGTATCCGACAGTCTTCTGTTACCCCGGTAACGGGGATTGTGGTCTCCGCTGGAGGCACCTCCTCTGAGGGGGAAGAGAGGGGCAGAAGGGAGAGGAGGCCAGGTGTCCCACTGCAGCTTTTAGTGGAGGGACCTGTGGGGGGAGAGGCACAGGCACAGGGGCCAAGGCAGAAGAGGCTGCAGAAGACGCCACTATCCTGCTGCCAGGGTTTAAAGGCGGCGATGCAGCTACCTCAATATGTCCAAGGTGTAATGCCGAAGGAGGCTCCGCCTCTCAAGGGAGACAGTGACCCCCGTCTGTCAGATGATTGGCCCTGAGATCAGCTCCGACTGTGTGGGTAGACACCCCGTGCCAGTGGCTCTGAAGGTCACAGTGGCCCTCAACTTCTGTGCCTCCGGCTCTTTCCAGGGGTCAGTGGGGGATCTGTGTGGAGTCTCCCAATCAGCTGTCTACAGTTGCGTCAAGCTGGTGACAGAAGCTCTGTTCAGGCACATTTATTCTTTACTGTACGGACGAGGCCAGCCAGGCTGAGTGAGCCAGAGGCTTCGCAGTGATTGCTGGGATCCCCCGTATCCAAGGCGCAATTGACTTCACACATGTGGCCATCAAGGTGCCCACGGGTCAGCCGGGCGCCTTCATCAACAGGAAGGGCTTCCACTCCATGAACGTGCAGATAGTGTGTGATCACAGGATGCAGATTCTGCAAGTCTGTGCAAGGTACCCAGGCAGCTCCCGTGATGCTTACACCCTGAGACACGCTGGGGTACGGAGGCTTTTCAGTGCTCCAGCCCGGCTGGATGGATGGCTGCTGGGTGACAAGGGCTATCCCTTGAAAAGGTGGCTCAAGATACCTTTCCACCACCCAGGAAAAGAAGCAGAGAAGCGTTACAATACAAGTCATGACTCCACATGGTAGAGAGAACCATAGATCTTCTCAAAATGCGCTTCTGATGCCTGGACCGTTCAGGGGAAGCACTACAATACTCCCGAGAGCGGGTGTCACTGATAGTGTTTGCATGCTGAGCTCTCCCCAATCTGGCACTAGCAAGGGGGACCCACTGGAGGAAGGGGATCTTGAGGCTGCTCCACAGGCTACAGAGGTGAATCCAGTACTGAGTCAGAAGAGGAGCATGGTGAGGAGAATGCTGAGGGCGTGGAACCAGACCATGGTAACCTCCAGGGAAGCAGGGACACCAGGATGCCTTGATCCAATGCTCCTTCAGCTAGGCTGCCAAAGGTCAACTTCAAACACATACCAGGGCTGCCTCCTCCAGCCCAGAGGTCTGAAAGGACCCTTTCATTTGAACACAATGAACACTCAATGTCTGTGCAATAAAGTTCAGTCACTCACGCCCAGCATTACATACTGGCGTACCCTGCACCAATAAAATAAAAAGGTGAAGCGTACTCAGGCCATGATGACAAAAACAAAATTTATCTCATGTGGACAATTCCAAACTATTTACATAAACTTCTCTGGTCTTCATTCCCAGACCAGTAAAGATAAACCAAACATAAATGAACGCATAATCACCCGTGATTGGGAAAGTTTGGAGAGCCATTGACTTTTGGTGACTCTCCAAATTTTCCCGCTTTCGATGATCCTGCCAGTGTCAGGGCCAGAACATTCTGCCCTTTAAAGAGGAGGAGTATTCTGACTGTAGCAGGAGCTAAGACTAGTTCAGGAAGAGTTGAAGACCTACAAGAATATGCAGAAATGCTGCAACAGACTTGAGAGCAGCCCCCAAGGTTCTTGGATGCAGGATTGGAGGCCTATGGTTCAGGATTGGAGGCCTCTGGTGCAGGAGGTACATAAGAGACTAGCAGGCAGATACTAGAAGGCAGTGGGAGCAGATAACCATCATGGCCAATACCAGCCCCAGTCCAACACAGGGGGCCTAGATACAGTGCAGGAAAAAGTTTAATGATCTTACATGATTAGTCAAGGTCATCATCAAATATATCTTCACATGCCAAATCCTACCAACTACACCACTAACCTCACTCACTCACCACACCCCCTTCCAACACCTACCAACAATCTCTATCTATGACTCTGATTCATAACCACACCACACACACACACACACACACACACACAGCATTCATATCTCATAGCTTGCACACACTGTGAGATATTCAACTATGACAGGCAAATCACTTAAATACATTGCACCCCACTCACTGCTACACTTCCCTCTCTCTTGAGGTGGCTGCAGCAGCAGCTAACCGGCGGGGGACAGGCACGAGTGTATGTGTTCCTCCCCATGGAGGAGATGGTGTTGGAGATAATTGGAGTGGCCATCACTGATGCAGTGGCCAGCAGCAGGACTGATGCCACCGAGGATGATGGAATGTTCCTGTATAATCCACCCTCTCATGTCTCACTTGCCCCTCATCCTGCAATCTGTAATGCTATACAAGTTGCAGAAGCAATTCTTGACTTCCCCCCCTTCCCCACACTGTATCCCTAACCTTGTAGACCTTATGTTATCAGATACCCAAGAGCTGCCACCTGGACAGTGATGCAGGAGACTGAAGGCCCAGAGAACAGGCTGACCAGGCTGATGAGAAAGAAACATTGAGCTGGATTTTACGACCTCCCCCCGCATTGCCGGCCATGTTTTTGGTGGATGCAGGGGGAGGGCGGGGCCAGTAAAATATGAGGGGTGGCTAGTCCATCACCTTTCTGCCCACCTCCAAGCTGTCCACCATCATTTGGTAGCTGGGCGGGCAGTGAAGTAGGCAGCCCACTCGCCAGTTCAAATAAATAACTAAAGGTCAATTGAGCTTGTAAACAAGCCAATTAAATCACTTAATGTGCTGACCACATCATAAAATGGCTGGGATGGGCAGGCAGGTGAGCGAGAGGCGACAGGCTGATTTTTGAAAAAGTTTTTTGGAAAGGTGGGAAGGAAGGACAGGCACATCATTTGGGGGTACCTTTTGTGCACCCCCAAAGGTGTTACCCCCCCCAATTTTGTTCCTCCCCATCTGGCCCCCAAAGTGAGCCCTCCCACCCGCTTTTCCCACTTCCTAGGCTGCCTGATCCTGCATTATCCAAGGTCCCAGACTTACCTGTGTCCAGACGCCATGGCTTCCTTCTCTGTCAGTGTAATGACTTGACGGAGTGGACAGGTTTCAACACGAAACAGATAAACTTTATTACAAAGAGCTTTTCAGATGCCACAAGCTCAATCAGGACCCTCGTCAGGAAGGCCTAACCCCTGGATTGCCCACGCTCAGAGCTCATTGGCCGGAGCCTCCCTGAACATCACGTGAACCCTGATAGACAACAGGAGAGGCTATATCTCCTGTTTAGGTTATTTACAATTCATATTTACAGAGAAACATTTGAATATCCAACAACATATACATATATACAACTTCAGCTGTTTAAAGATCAAGTCTCTGAGGTGCTCTCCTTATACGGTTAGAGCAGAGTAGCTCTACCACTTGAGGTTCCTCAACAGGATCGACAGGATCTGGAACTGCTGCATGAGACACATCATTAGAAAGTGGCAGTTCAGGGTTTGGCAACACTGCAGAAACATCGAGCATGTCTATTCTAGGTTGTTCTGTCACCTCAGGAATTGACAGTTCGACATTAACCGCAGGCGGAATAGTTGGTTGTTGGAACGTCTCTCTAGCACGAGTATGAGCCACGTGCTTATGAGCGATTCTATCTTCCGCTTCTACTTGGAAAGATAATGGACCAGTCTCTGAGACAGTGGTTCCAGGAACCCAACAAGGTCCACTACCGAAATTTCGCACGAATACTGTGTGACCTATATTGAATGTGCAAGCTTTGCTGTGCATATCATTGTTTTATTTCTGATTCTTCTCTACCTTCCCCTCTACATTTGGAAATATGGGGCTTAATCATGTACATAGGTGGTGGTTCATTAATAATTCAGATGGTGTTGAACCTGTAATTGAATGTGGCGTATGCGATAACTGAGAAGAAAGTGGGAAAGTCGAAATTCTAGGGGACTTTCTGATAAGCTTTTCATACCAGGCTTGAGAGTTTGTACAGCTCTCTCGGCTAAACCATTCAATGAGGGATGGTAAGGGGCTGTTTTAATATGTCTGATTCCATTCAGATTCATGAATTTCTGAAACTCTGTGCTGGTAAAGGCTGTACCATTATCAGAGACGACAATTTCAGGTAGGCCACGTATACTAAAACAGTGACACAGCTTCTCGACAGCTGCACTCGATGTTGGTGATTTGCCTTCGTTTACATCATCTACAATCAACAAGAACATGGTACCTAAGAATGGTTCTACATAATCGATATGTAGTCTAACCCAGGGTCAACCAGGCCATTCCCATGGATGCAGTGGAGCTGAAACAGGCAACTTCTATTGTTGCTGACACTGGAGACAGTGCTTGACCATGCGTCAATGTCACTGTCAATGCCTGGCCGCCAGACTAAAGCATCGCACAAGCATTTGCATCTTCGATATGCCTGGATGCACATGGTGAAACTCCGTCAAGAGTGGTTCTCTACCTTGTGATGGGACAACTCTTGATTCCCACAACAAAATTCCACCTTGACCATTTAACTCTGTGTTTCTGGCATGGAATGGTCTCAAATCTTCAGATACAGGTGAATTTGACCATCCTTGCAAAACAAAGTCTCTGACTTTCGACAATATTAGATCTCTGTTTACCCAATTTCTAATTTGCTTCACACACACAGACGAAGAATCCAAGAAATTCAGTAACAGCACTAATTGTTGTGGAACAGGAACATGTTTAATGCTATCTGGTAACGGGAGACGGCTGAGTGCAATGTGTAAGCCAGAAAGATACATACGCAGATAATATCAAAGTCCAACATTGTATTCTTGCTGAGGCTATTGGTGGAATGGCCTTATCCTCACAGAATAAACCCGTTAATGGTTTATGGTCCCACACAATGGTGAAATGTTGTCCCTACAGGTACTGGTGGAATATTTTTCACCCAGAATACCACCGATAAACCTTCCTTTTCTAGCTGGGAATAACCCTTCTTGGCTGTGGAGAGGGTTCTCGAGACATAGCCAAAGGGCCTTCCTGATCCATTTTCCATTCTATGTGATAACACGGCCCCCATGCCATAAGGAGAGGCATCATATGTTAATACCAACTCTTTCGATGGGCCATACTGTACCAATAAACACGATGAATGTAACAGTTTCTTTACTTTCATGAAGGCTTCTCCCTGTTGTGAATCCCATGACCAACGGTGATTCTTTTTTAACAACAAGTGTAATGGTGCCAACTCGGTTGATAATTTAGGCAAGAAGCGGCGAGAGTAGTTGGTCATATCCAGGAAGGACTTGAGTTTGGTTACATTGGTGGTGAGGGTGCACCTCTTATTGCCCGAACTTTCTCTTCTACCAGATGCAAACCCATGATGTCCACCCTGTGACCCAGGTAAGTAACTTCTAGTGCTTGAAATGTGTATTTTTCCTTCTTTAACCATACACCAGCTTCCATAGAGCTTCTGAGTGCCTCCTCCTGGTTGGCCAAGTGTTTGGTCTCAGTTTACCCTGTGATCAGAATATCATCTAGGCATACTACCACTCGGGGAAGTTCTTATAAAAGACTCTCCTCTGGAAGATCGTGCATGCAGACGATACGCCAAAGGATAGGTGAGTATACTGATAAAGACCCTTGTGTGTGTTAATAGTCATATATTCTCTTGATGTGCTATCCAGTTCTAACTGTTGATAGGCGTGGCTCATATTCAATTTTGTGTAGGATTTACCTTCAGCCAGCTTTGCATATAAGTCATCTATCCTTGGAATGGGGCACTTGTCTAGTTTTGCTAACTTTTTTACAGTCAATTTATGGTCCCCACAAATGCATATGGTTTGGTCAGGCTTAACCACTGGAACTATGGGTGCTGCCCATTCCGAGAATTGGACAGGTTGGATGATGCCCAGTTTTTCTAACCGGCACAATTCTGTATCCACCTTCTCCTTCAACACATAAGGCACAGGTTTGACCTTAAAGAAATGTGGTAACGTCTGAGGATCCACATATATCTTGGCCTGCAAGCCTTTTAACTTCCCTAATTCATCCCGAAAAACCTTGTCATATTTCCTGAGCAGTCCAGGGACTCCCCCTATTTTCAGGTGAAATATCTCAGACCAGTCCAGCTTGATCTTCTGTAACCAGTCTCAGCCTAATAGACTGGGTCCTTCTCCTTTCACTATTATCACAGGCAGCTGGGCTGTCTGCTGCCTGTGAGACACTGGGACTGTGGCGATGCCCTTTACCTGAATAGATTCTCCAGTGTATGTCTTTAATTTAGCGATTGTCCACTCCAGGTTTATTGGCTTTCTACATTCATTAAGGTATTTAAATGTGTGATGCCCCATCACTGTAGCTGAGGCTCCCGCATTCACCTCCAGTATTAGTGGCTTCTCATTAACTTGGATTGT
This sequence comes from Cetorhinus maximus, assembly GCF_964194155.1. NCBI lineage: Eukaryota > Metazoa > Chordata > Chondrichthyes > Lamniformes > Cetorhinidae > Cetorhinus > Cetorhinus maximus. The sequence goes on along the minus strand of NC_135903.1, from coordinate 37,945,622 downwards.
GACAGTGATGGGTTCGGTTTTCACAGGTGTTGCGTTTTACAGGAATAAATGTCGGTGTCGGCAGCTTCAGGTTCTGCTGTATCCTTTAATTCAATCATGTTGATTTGCTGCTTTATGGGCTGTTTTGACCTTGCCCTGCATTGCCTCACTATGTGACCTTTCTTATGACAGTAATGGCATTTTGCCTCCTTGAATTGCCTGTGGTCACCTCCACATCTATAACAATTTATTGTTGGAGTTGCTGCTGAAGTGTTTCTACTGGGTTTTTTCCTGTTTCTAACAGCGGACATTGCCTCTTGTTTCGTTGCTGTGGGTCTGGTTTTTGCGCGACGCTCGGCAGTAGGTTCCCGCCCCACATGAAGAACAGCACCATGTTGTGTGTGTTGCAAAGTCTGCGAGTCTCTCGCAGCACTTTCCATAGCGAGGGAGATTTCTAGGGTGCGTTTAAAGTCGATGTCAAACTCAGTGAGTCAATGGTGCTAAATGGCGTCATCCTGAACTCCACAAACTAATCGGTCCCGCAGTATATTATTGAATGTGTCCCTGAAGTCTCAGTGTTCTGTCAACTGCTTAAGGTTCACTACACAGGTTGCGATGGGCTCTCACTAACTCTGGAATTAAATTTAAAACGCTGCAATATTACCGATGGCTTCGGCTGGAAGTGCATTTTCACGAGGTCCACTAATTCATTATAGGACTTAGAATTGGGCACACTCAAGGTCATCAGGTTGTGAATGATATTATATGTCTCACTACCATATATGTTCAAAAGGGTGGCTTTCTATTTTTCCTCCATGGTATTTCATTTGCTACGAAATAAAATCTGAGGCGCTCTACATAGCTCCAGTCTTCCATAATCGCATCATAAGTGTCGATTCTGCCGAAGAGTGACCTGATTGGTGAGTAGTCTTTTCTTTCTCATAAGATGCCATGTACTGACGGTAACAGGGTGAGGTGCAGCGTTGGAGCTATTTTACCCTCCTCACCAAATGTAATGACTCGATGGAGCAGACAGGTTTCAACAAGAAACATGTAAACTTTATTACAGAGAGTTTTTCAGGTACTACACGCTCGATCAGGACTCTCCTCAGGAAGCCCCACCCCCAGATTTCCCGCACTCAGGGCACATTGATCGGAGCCTCCCAGATAGGCCCCTGGTAGACAGCAGGAGAGGCTACACCCTCAGTTACTACAGTCTCCTTGCAGTCCTAGTAACACCCACGACTGAACTCTGGCGCTGCTGGGACTGCTAGAACCGCCAGCTAATCAGATTGGCCAGCAGCTCTTGAGGGCGGGACTTCCTCGCACTGAGGGGCAGAAGTCCCACCCTCGGCCTGTTTAGCCCACCAGTGGCGCAATATGGCAGCACGGGCCTCTTCTTGGTGTGTCAGCTGCCGGCTGGCTGTTACAACAGGTGGGTGTGAGTCATAACCCCCCCCTACCCCATGAGTCCGGCCCATTGTCTCTTGATCTGATTTTCCAGCCCACCAGCCTAGATACAACCACCGCTCAAACTTTAGAGGGTAGTTTGGAGGTGGGGTCTGCATGTGGTGAATCACTGGGCCTGAGTGGGCTGCAGCCAGGGCAGAGGGTAAGGAGAGCATGGGCATCAGTTCTCCAGAGGGCAAGATTAACCATGAGGTATGCTACAGGGAACTCAGATGAGGAGTTCGATGGGGCAGCGCATAGAAAAATGCCGGTGTGCATGCACATAGAAATGTTTATTGCATCGACAGACCTGCCAGAAAATCTGCAGCCATGCAGCATGGAGGAGTCCGGTTTCAACTTGACATATGGCCTTGCACAGAGCTCAAAGGCCTCAAGGGGGCTTGAACAGGTTAATTAAAAGGGCAAGAACATGGCAGATGGAATATAATGTGAATAAGTGTGAAGTTATCCACTTTGGTAGAAAAAACAGAAAGGCAGAGTATTTCTTAAATGGTGAGAGGTTGGGAAGTGTTGATGTTCAAAGGGGTCTGGGTGTCTTTGTTCATGAATCACTAAAAGCTAGCATGCAAGTGCAATTAAGAAGGCAATAGCAAGTTGGCCTTCATTGCAAGGGGATTTAAGTACAGGAGTAAAGATATCTCTCTGCAATTGTATAGAATATTGTGAACAGTTTTTGTCTTCTTATTTAAGGAAGGATATACTTGCCATAGAGGGAGTTCAATGGAGGTTCATCAGACTAATCCCTGGGATGGCTGGATTGTTTTATGAGGAGAGATTAAGGAAACTGGGCCTGTATTCTCTAGAGTTTCGAAGAATGAGAGATGATCCTGTTGAAACTTACAACATTCTTACAGGGTGTGACAGGGTAGATGTGGGTAGGATGTTTACCCTGGCTGGTGAGTCTAGAACCAGGGACACAGTCTCAGAATAAGGGGCAGGCCATTCAAGACTGAGATGAGGAGGAATTTTCTTCACTAAGAGGGTGGTGAATCTTTGGAATTCTCTACCCCAGAGGGCTGTGGAAGCTCAATCATTGACCATGGTCTAGACAGAAATCGATAGATTTCTGGAGACTAATGACATCAAGGGATATGGGAATAGTGTGGGAAAGTGGCATTGAGGTAGGTGATCAGGCATGATCAGTTTGAACGGTAGAGCAGGCTCAATGGGCTGAATGGCCTCCTCCCGTTCTCATGTTCCTATGTTCCTTCCTATGAAACATCGAGGTAGTGCTGGAAGCCATCATCTAAAGAAACTGCAGCCACAAAATGCTGACACACGAGTGATGAGCTGAGAGCAGTTTGACTTTGCAGTTATGAAGATCAAAAAGTACTTCAGTGAAGGGACAGTGAGACAGGCACAATGCCAACAGCCACTACCCCTCCCATACCCTTTCCAACACACCGAGGGTCTGCAACAAAGACAACGATGAGAAGTCTGGAAGAGACAGTTCGAAAGGTATCGAATGGCCCTGGGTTTACAAGGGAAAAATCGAAATGGCAGATCTGTACACTTCTCTATGCTGTGCCGATGATAGCTGACAATGTCCTGGTGCAGCAAAATGCGGAGAAAGCCTCTGCATCGTACAACAAGGTTATAGGGGCTTTCGATAAATACTTCAGCACTAAGAAGAATCTAGTCATAGAACGAGCTAAATTCAACCAGAGGAGCCAAAGGCTGGTAAAATCTATTGATTCTTTCATTAAGATTTATATCATTTGGCAAGTACCTGTGGAAACGGAGCCTTAAAGCACGAGCTGATTTGAGACTGCATTGTAGTCAGCGTGCCAAACGATGTGCTGTCTGATTTGGTACAATCTAAAGCGGATTCTACCTTAGAGAAGGTCGAACAGGTCATGAGGCAGGCCAGAATTGAGGTGCAATTTGGGGAGATGATGGGGAGGGGTCAATCCAATATGTAGGCCCAAAGTCAGGAACCCCGCCCAGTGAAAATTTCGCGATAAGTCTGTTAAAATTGCCAAAGGGGTGGGGAGAACCCTTCCACCTATGTTCAAATATTCTAGATGGGGTGTCAAGAGACAACACCGCAGTGAAGGCTATCCAGCTGAATACCGAATACAGGACAGGTCATTTTGAACAGTTTTGCAAATCTAAAACATCATTCAAGGGAAGAAAGCTAGAAAATGCTCCCAACTATTTGGAGGTCCAAAAAGTAGGAGATATACCTTTCTAACCTGATGATTCATTGGGAGAAATCAAAGAAGCCAATAAACAGAAACAGAAAATGCTGGAAAAACTCAACAGGTCTAACTGCATCTGTGGAGGGGAAAGAAAAAGTTAATGTTTCGAGTCCATATGACTCTTCTTCAGAGCCATTACACATTTCTGGTCTGTTGAGTTGGAAGTCCAGGGATACAGGACAAGATTTAAATTGGACACCAGGGCAGGAGTCCCTGTCAGGTCAGGCAGATTGGACTGACTTCAAAATTGGCTTAAAGAAGTAAAAATCCAATCACCTGCCTGAAAGTTACAAGAGCCTGGAGGTGCAGATCTCCCAGTGAGGGGTCAGTTCACCACAACCCTTAGGCTCAAAGAAAAAGAAATTAACGAAACCCTTTATATTTTACAGAGCCAGCCAATTTCTCAGCTCAGCAGGTCAGCGTGTGAAGGAGTTGCTCTTGTACAGAAGCTCGACAAAGTGTCAGTAAGAGGACAGCGAGTTAACACTCAAGGGTCAGTTTCCGAAATTGGTTAAAGAACCAACAGACTTCAAAAGAGCAGCAGCACTTGATGTTCACCCGTTACACATGAGTCACTCTTTATTATAGAAGCACCATCCAGTGGACCACAGGGGGAGATTGCAGATCTCTCACCTCATTTCGCAGACAGGCCAGAAGGCTCGGGAACAGAAGGCACGGAGAAAGACGGTAACCATCCGTCAAAACGAGCTTCTAGACCGTGGTTGGCGCTTCCTTGGCAAAGTTCATGAGAGTGAAGCTGTTGGCGAAGCAGGTGATCAGCTGGAAGAGGAGGTTCTGGAACTTGTTACACTCTTTGGGCAGAATATTTCCCTGGTCAGTCAGGTGAGGCAGGCAGACCCGGGACTGGCTGAGAAACTGTCTGCCGCATGCACCCGGGCCCTGACCGCGATTTCATGCTGCTGGGCCAATTAAGGCCCGCCCAGCGTGAAACACGGCCCCGCACTGGCCGGGAAGGGCGAAGCGGGGGCCTGTTGGCCATCGGGTCCGATGTCGACCTGGCTTCTGGTTTAAAAGCGACCCAGGCAGCCCCTGGAAGGCTGCCAGGGAAGGTCATCTATCTGCCGAGGCAACGTTGGAGTCAAGTGCATCTAACGCCAGGCGGGAGGGCACGTTGGGTGGGCACACAGCACCCCGCTTTTCTGATGAGTGCCTCGCCGTCCTCCTGGAGGAGGGGGCTGCCAGGAGGGACACCCTTGTCCCCAGAGATGGGAGAAGGAGGCCACCACACCTCACAAAGAGGGCAAGGGAGGAAGTGGCAGCCCTAGTTAGCAGCCATGGTGCCATGCAATGCACATGGGCGCAGCACAGGAAGCGCTTCAATGACTTGCTGCGCTCAAGAAGGGTGAGTGCTGAGTTGGCATGGGGCAGTGTGCAGAAATGTGTTAAGATGTGGCCATCTCCCCATGGATCTCAGTGGTGCTGGAGTCTGAGTGCCAACTGTCAATGATGCTGGAGCTGGCCTAGGGGGTGAGCCCTGGCTGCTTGGACTGAGTGCCTTGCATCTTGAGAGCCACGACTCAGATGTGCCCTGCAAGATGTTCCTGAGCTGCTGTTGGCCAGGCTGCAATGGCGCTGCAGGTAGAGAGTGGACTAATCAATGTTCCCCTGTCGTTTCAGGAGAAGACAAATCATAACCAAGCCAAAAGGGCAGGTACAGGTGGAGGCCTGCTCAACCTGCTGCTGCTCTCCCGATTCGAGCAGGACGGCCTGGAGCTGGAGAGCCAGCACGCTCCCCGTGCAACCGGGCGTGGAGAGGCGGGGGTGCCAGACAAAGGTAAGAGTGCAGTGCACAAAGGTGAAACTTTTGGCTGTGCAACCATTCTAGTGTAGTCTCCTCATTGATGGGAGCCTCGAATCTGGAGGCCCCATTCATCATTGAAAGACGATGACACCATGATGCAGATCTTCATCGTCTTACCCATGTGCCTGGCACTGGAGGGCCATCGGGCGTCACTTTCACCAGTGTCACACCCGCTCTCTGAAGCAGGCACCAGCGCAGATATCAGCACCTTGGTGGGCATTAGAGTGATGGCTAGTATCTCGATGCACATTGATGAGGGCACTTCACACTCACTCGAGGTGCAGGCGGAGGCAGAGAGTGCCTATGGTGCCGGCAGTCAGAGGACTGCTGGGGACCAGGACGATGCTGAGTTGAAAGCTGATGATGAGTCTCTGGAGTTGTCCATTAGGTGGTAGATGCAGGATGTCCAGCGAGATGTGCGAGAGGATCAGCTGGAGATCCTTGAGGGTATGCGTGCTGTGGTCTCCGTGATGGAGGAGTCCATGCAGAGCGTGAGTACTGCGTTGACTGTCATGGGCAAGTGCACTGCCTCCTCTATTTAGAGAGTGGCGGTTCTCATGTAGAGGCAGCTCCAGGGACAGAATCAGGGGTTCCTGGGGCTGCACTCGGACCTGCAGCCCTCACACAGGCAATGGCCTCAGGTGGTCAGTGGCAGTGTGGGAGGTGGATGAGGCACCCAGTATACCAGCTAGGTGCCCGTCCATCAGTGGTGAGCAGGGAGGTCCGGAGTGACCTCACGTTGGCGCACGAGCTGCTGGTCATCTCTGCGGGCTCCTCTCGGGGTGCTCCGGATGATGGCAGCAGCTTCTCCGCCCTCTCCACCTGTGACCGGGGCACCTGATGAGGCTGCAGTGACTGGGGAGATGCCAGGGGTGGCATTGGCCACTCCCTCCCAGGCGGGGCCAGCACAGGCTCCACCTTCCCACCCTGCCTGTGATGATGCTGGCCAGTGGCGGAGCTAGAAAACCCCGGCCTAAGAGTCTGGCTTTAAGTCGTGCAGGCTAGCTTTAAATGGTGCTAGCCTCATACAAACTAGGAGCCCTGCTGGAGCATGCAGACATTCAACAGTAATTCAGCGCTGGATTGTACACCACAATTATTATAACCAGCGTGCAGCACAAAGATTGCACATGGCTGCATCACGTTTATTGGACACAGGGTGATTGTGAGAGGAATAATGGGGGCGAAATTAGATAACCCCCAAAAGCAGGCACTGAAATCCTGATGGACAAAGTGAGATCTGTTGCCTAACACCAGAGGTAATACGACTCAGGAGACACAGCTTTGACTTTCTCTTTGTAAGTATTGCTGGTTAATTCTGACATTCGTGCGAGTGCAGTTTCATTTCTCAGTGGCATGTGGAGAGGCAATTGGACCTTATTATTCACACAGGGATGAACATTTCAGTCCGTTTCTTGGAATGGTGTTAGGAGCAAATGACTCTTCACAGTCACATGAATATTCCTGGGGTGACTATCACTTTATATGGTTTGTGTTTTTCAGGTGAGGGGTGTGAGTGCCGGGCAGAAGAATATATCCATCTGGTACTCGGTGTCAGCGCTGAATGTCACCGGGGCAGAATTTTGTGCCTCGTGGGCAGACGTGCGCTCAACCCAATCGGGTGTAAAATCGCGTGAGATGACGTCGGGCGAACATCCAGACATCATCCCGCACGCGCGCAATCTTCAGGTCGGCGTCCACGTGCAGGTGTTGGAGCTGCGCCATCGATTAAAAGGCTACCTTAAGGTCATTAAAACCCCTACTGAACCCGATTTTATGTTGCCTGTGTGATTTTGAGGTCAATGCACTGACAAAACGGGCAGGTTCGTGCGCCAATGTGAGGTCGCACTGGACCACCCTGCCCGCAGCTGACATACTGGGTGCCTCATCCATCTCCCACACTGGCACTGACCATCAGAGGTCATTGCCTGTGTGAGGGCTGCAGGTCCGAGCGCAACCCCAGGGACCCCTGATTCTGTCCCTGGAGCTGCCTCTCCATGAGAGTCGCCACTCTCTCAATGGACGAGGCAGTGCGCTCGGCCATGAGGGTCAATGCTGTGCTCATGCTCCACATGGACTCCTCCACAACAGATACAATGGCATGCATACCCTCATGGATCTCCACCAGATCCTCCCGCACATCCCGCTGGACATCCAGCATCTGCTGCCTGATGGACGACTCCAGAGGCTCATCATCTGCCTTCGCCTCAGCATCGTCCTGGTCTCCAGCAGTCCTCTGACTGCCAGCATCCTGAGCACTCTCTGCTCTGCCTGCACCTCAAATGAGTGTGAAGTGCCCTCACCGCTGTGCACCAACATTCTATTCGGAGACCTAACGGCCACCAAGGTGCTGGTATCTGCGCTGGCGCCTGGTTCAGAGGGCGGGTGTGATGCAGGTGCAGCTGAAGCCTGGTGGTCCTCTGGTGTCAGGGGTGGCTCTTCAGGGTCCTGCGAGCGAGTGCCTGCTGGATAATCTAAAAGAACAACGACATGTCATCAGTTTAAGCCATCACACTGTCACTGTGCACACCAGGCACCCTGGTGATGTGCATCATGGTGCCATCATCTTTCAATGATCAATGGGGAATCCAGTTTTGAGGCTCCCATCAATGATGAGACTACACAATGTTCACACAATCCGACACTCTCACCTCTGGGCACTGCACTCTTACCTTCGTCTGGCATCCCAGCCTCTCGATGAGGTGTGTGATGGCTCTCCAGCTCCAAGGTGTCCTGTTCAAATCTCGTCAATATTAGGTGGTTTGAGGGGCCTCCGCCTGTCCATGACCTCACTATGTTGTTATGGATCATCTTCTCCTCAAAGGACAGAGGAGCATTGATTAGTCCACTCTCTACCTGCAGCGCCATTGCAGCCTGAACAACCCCAGCTGAGGAACACCTGGCAGGGCACACCCGAGCCAAGACTCTCAGTCCAAGCAGCCAGGACTCACCCCCTTGGCCAGCCCCGGCATCATCGACAGTTGGCTCTCAGACTCTAACATCCCTGAGCTCCACGGGGAGACGGTCAGCCTGTGATACTTCACTACACTAACTCATGCCTACACGGTACTCACCCTTCCCCAGCGCAGCAGGTTGTTGAACCCTTTTGTGGCACTGCACCCATGTGCACCGCACAGCGTTGTGGCTGCTGACCTCAGCTGCCATCTCCTCCCAAACCTTTTTTTGTCTGATGCAGTGGCCTCTTCCTTCCATCTCTGGGAACGAGGGTGTCCCTCCTGGCAGCCGCTTCCCTCAAGAGCACAGTGAGGCACTCGTCCTAAATACAGGGGGCCGAGAGCCCACCTGACCTGTCTCCCCGCCTGGCCTGTCCAGCCACTGTTGAGGCCATAGCTTCAGCCTCCAGACCACAGAATATATGATTCTTTCCTGGCAGCCATCAAGGAGCTGCCTCTGCCATTTTTAAACTGCCCGCCATGTTGCCATTGGACTCGGTGCCCAACAGGACCCCTCCCCCGCCAGGCCCTTCCCGACCATTGGGGAGATGCGTTTCACGCTGGGCGGGCCATAATTGGCCGGTCAGTGTGAAGTCGGGGTTGTGAGCCAATCACAGTCGGGGGCCTGTTTCCCGACCGCTCCTGGGTCCGCCGATCGCCACCAAGGGTAAAATTCGGGCCCAGGCCTGGGTGCAGAATGAAGATTCTGCTGTGTGGCCTATCGGAGTTTGGGAATTTTGACAGCCAATAGCTTTCAGCTGCTGCTGTGACTTAATCGCTCTTGGACTTGAGTCAAAGGGCGAGATTTTCCAGCCCCGCCTGCTGCCGGGATTGTCCGGTCCCATGAAAGGGAATGGGCTTTTGGCTGGGCCACCGAATCACCAGCGGTGGGTCCCACCACGACAGGGCCGGAAATTCTGGAACAAAAGGCCGTGGACTCAAGTCCAAGTGAAAAGGCCTGAAGACAAATTCTAGACCCGCACTTGCCTTACAGTGCTGAAAGGGTGCTGCACTGCCGGACATGCTGTCTTTTGGATGAGGCGCTAACTGACACCCCATCTGCCCTGCCAGGTAAAAGATCCCATGGCACTATTTCGAGGAGAGTTCTCCCAGTGTCCTGGCCAATATCTATCCTTCAATGACAGCCAAAAGCAGGTGATCTACCATTTAGCTCATTGCTGTGCCTGGGGACTTGCTGTGTGTAAACTAGCTGTTTTGTGTAGGCTACATATTATAACAGTGTCTACACTTTAAAAGTACATTGACTGGAAAACACTTTGAGATGGCCTTAGATGATGAAAGGTGCAATAACCAGTTAGATCCAGTTAGTCTGCAACGTGGAGTTTGCAGGTGGGAAGTGTGAGTGGGACATACTGCTGTATGGGGTTCTGTTCTCCATGACTATAAAGCTTGATCCTATTCCTTTATCAAGTGGGCACTAAACTGACTCGAACAAAAGCGTTTCCACCTGTTTCATTCCTGCTTCACGGCCAGAATTTTTTGTTCGTTAGGAGGGCGCGGGTCCGACCCGAATGTCGCACGATGACAATCGGGCGAGTGTCCTGACATCACTGCGCACCCGTGTGAGAATTCGGTCAGCGGGCACGTGCAGCAATCAGCAGTGCGCCCGCCGACAATGAACAGGCCTATTAAGGCCATCAAAGACCTAACTGCATTTAAATTTTCGCTGGCCGTCCAACCTTACGGTTGGCGGAACAAGCGGCCTTTGGATATTTTAGGAAACCTCATCCACGGGCGGGATGAGGTTTCCAACATCTATTAAAAACTAAACACAAATTTTAACGTTTCATTAATAGTATGTCCCTGCTCCTGTGACAGAGTCACATGAGGGGACATGTTTTTTAACATTTTAAAATTCTTCATTTTTAATTTTCCAAAAACCTTCTTCATGCGTGTATGAAGTTCCCTGCTCGGTCTTCCTCTCCCCCCCCACTCCTCACAGGCAGTGCTGAGCGCTGTGGCCTGCGTTTCACGCTGGGAGGGCCTTCACTGGCCGGCTAGCGTGAAATCGCGGCCGCAGCCTGATCGCAGGCTCCTGCTCGCCCCCCACCAAGGCCGCCCAATGGGGGAACATTCCTGGCCCCCGTCAGCCACTCTTGCGTTCTACACACCTCAATATCCCTGATTTTAATTGATCCACCACCATTGCTGGCCCTGCCTTCAGCTGCCTCAGCGCTCAGCTCTGGAATTCCCTCCCAAATATCTCCACCTCTCTGCCTCTCTCCTTTTAGACGTTCCTTAAACTCTATGTCCTCCTTGTCCAAAATGTTGCTCACCTGTCCTAATGGGCAGAATTTTACACCTCACAGGCGGGCGCGCGCCCGATCCGATCGGGCGTAAAATAACACAGGAAGACGTCGGGCAAGCGTCCCGACATCACCCTGCACACGGGCGCAATCTTCAGGTCAGCGGCGGATACGCAGATGTTGGAGCCGCGCCCGCCATCAATTAAAAGGCCACTTAAGGCCACTAAAAACCTAATTCAACCAGATTTTAACGTTGCCCGTCTGAGTTTGCGCTCGTCACATGGGCAAAATGGGCAGGTGGGCAGCCCACATTTTACAAAACCTCATCCAAGGGCGGGATAAAAACGGTCAGCAGCATTGCCAGTGTGAGCAGTGAGGAGTTTAGGAGGTAGTTTGCTGCTGGTTGCTTATTTGAACTTGACAGCTTCATCTCTGTTCTGAGCTTCATTCTTAGCATTTCCAGGCTTCATTTCAGGACTCATTGGTGTCTCCAAGGCCCCCGGAGGATTTTGACCGTGTGGACCCTTCCAGGTATCAGACAGTCTTCTGTTACCCTGGGAATGGGGATTGTGGTCTCCGCTGGTGGCACACCCTCTGAGGGGGAAGAGAGGGGCAGAAGGGAGAGGAGGCCAGGTGTCCCAATGCAGCTCCCAGGGGAGGGACCTGTGGGAGGAGAGGCGCAGGCACAAGGGGCACAGGGCCAGCAGGTAGTCCAAGGCGGAAGGGGCCGCAGAAGATGCCACTATCCTGCTGCCAGGGTTTACAGGCAGCAATGCAGCTACCTCAATATGTCCGAGGTGCAAGGCCAAAGGAGGTTCCGCCTCTCCAGGGAGACTGTGACCTCTATTTGTCAGATGTTTGGGCCTGAGATCAGCTTTGACTGTGTGGGTGGACACCCCATACCAGTGGCTCTGAAGGTCACAGTGGTCCTCAACTTCTATGCCTCCGGCTCTTTCCAGGGGTCAGTGGGGGATCTTTGTGGAGTCTCCCAATCAGCTGTCCACAGTTGTGTCAAGCTGGTGACAGAAGCTCTGTTCAGGTGGGTAATGACATTTATTCATTTCCATACAGACGAGGCCAGCCAGGCCGAGCGAGCCAGAGGCTTTGCAGCGATTGCTGGGTTCCCCCGTGTCCAGGGTGCAATCGACTGCACACGCGTGGCCATCAAGGCGCCAGTGGGTCAGCCTGGTGCCTTCGTCAACAGGAAGGGCTTCCACTCCATGAACATGCAGATAGTGTGTGATCACAGGATGCAGATTCTACAAGTCTGTGCAAGGTATCCAGGCAACTCCCATTGAGACACTCCCAGGTGCCGAGACTCTTTAGTGCTCCAGCCTGGCTGGATGGATGGCTGCTGGGCGACAACGGCTATCCATTGAAGAGGTGGCTCATGATGCCTCTCCGCCATCCAAGAACAGAGGCAGAGCAGTTTTATAATAGGAGTCATGGCTCCACAAGGGCGGTGATAGAGAGGACCATAGGTCTTCTGAAGATGTGCTTCTGATGCCTGGACCGTTCAAGGGGAGCACCACAATACACCCCAGGGTCACTGATGGTGGTTACATGCTGCGCTCTGCACAATCTGGCACCGGCAAGGGGGAGACCCACTGGAGGGAGAGGGTCTTGAAGCAGCTCCACAGGCCACAGAGGATGAATCCAGTAGTGAGTCAGAAGAGGAGCACAGTGAGGAGAAAGCTGAGGGTGTGGGGACCGACCTCTGTATCCTTCAGGGAGGCAGGGACACCAGAGACACCTCGATCCAACGCTCCTTCAGTTAAGCTGCCAAGGATCTGCTTCCACCTCAGGCCAGGGCTGTCACCTCCATCCCTGGTGTCAGAAATGACCCCATATTTGAACCCAAAGTCCACTCAGTGCCTGTGCAATAAAATTTAGAGCCACTCACACTCTGCATTACACACTGGCGTACCCTGCACCAGAAAGAAAAAATGTGAAGCATACTCAGGCCATCAGAACAAAAGCAAATTTAATGTTGTTGTCACATTGAAAGCGTAATGACATTACCATTACTGGTGTTGATGTCCACACTGGCATAAATATAAACCAATCATAATGAACAGAAAATCACCCAGAACTGTCCCTCATGTGCTCGTGGTGCCTTTAGCTTAGGTTTCTGAGTGCTACACTTTGGTAGCTCTGCGCGTCAGGGAGCTTTTAGTGCACCCACCCGTGCCCATGTACCAACTTCCACACTCCTCTCTCCCCACCCTGGCAGCGCTGAGCGCATGTTTCACGCTGGCTGGATGCTAATTGGCGCTTGGCCGCCGACCGAAATATCGTGTTGTGTGTGTGTACATTTGTGGGGTGTGTATGTTTTGTGTGTGTGCACATCTGTATTTGTGCTTGTGGGTGCACCTGTGAGGGGCAGAGGTGGGTAGATGATAAAAGTGTAGCTCATACTATCCTACTCTGACTCGAATTTTATAGAATGTGTATTGATTATTAATTTTAACTTGTGATTGATTGGTCCTGAGGCAGATTTGAGTGACAGGCAATGGGGCCTGTTCTAGACAGCAGAGCTGAGTCACTGGGCCACAGAATACTTGATTTTAATAATCCTGAATCTGTCAACATGGCAACACAGCCAGAGCCTTTTTTATACTATAAAGCTGATGGGCAATATTCCAGATGTTAGTTCTGGACACTGCACTTTAGGATGGATGTGAAGGCATCAGAGAGGGGAAAGGAAAGATTCACAACAATGGTTCCAAGGATGAGGGACTTCAGTTACGTAGATAGATTGGAGAAGTTAGGGCTGTTCCCCTTGGAGAAGAGAAGGTTGAGAGGAGACTTGATAGAGCTATTCAAAATCATGACATGTTTGGACAGAGCAGATAGAAAGAAACTGTTCCCACTGGTGGAAGGATCGAGAACAAGAGGTCACAGATTTAAGGTGATTGACAAAAGAAGCGATGGCGACATGAGGAGAAGCTTTTTCACACAGCGAGTGCGGAGGGTCTGGAATGCACTGTCTGAGAGTATGGTGGAGATAGGGTCAAGTGAGGCATTCAAGAAGGAATTGGATCATTATCTAAAAAGGAACAACTTGCAGGGCCACAGGGAAAAGGTAGGGGAGAGGTTCTGGGCAAATTGCTCTTCCCAAGGGGCCAGCACAGACACGACAGGTGGAATGGCCTCCTTCTGTCCTATAATCCTTCTATGATCCTATCTCTGAATTACAATAAAAGATTACATATAAATTAGAAACAGAAAGTATATCAGGGGCGGGATTTTACAGCCCCGCCCGCTGTCGGAAGTCAATGGACTTTTGGCTGGGCCGTGGAACCTCCTGTGGCAGGTCCCACTCAATGTACTAGCTCAGTGTACCAGCTCAGTGTACCAGCTCAGTGTACCAGCTCAGTGTACTAGCTCAGTGTACTAGCCCAGTGTACCAGCTCAGTGTACTAGCTCAGTGTACTAGCTCAGTGTACTAGCCCAGTGTACCAGCTCAGTGTACTAGCTCAGTGTACCAGCTCAGTGTACCAGCTCAGTGTGCTATTTCAATGTACCAGCTCAGTGTACCAGCTTAATGTACCAGCTGTAATGACCACAGATGATCTTAATTGCTGCACAGACCAAATCTGAGAGGGAAACTTGGCTTAGGGGCCATACCCTTTTTTTGGTATTCTGAAAATGAGAAGGTGACATATCGACCTCAGTAGTAAGAGGTCCAGTAACACTTATAGGATTTTAAAAATTAAAAGTATAAGCTTTATTAACAAGAATAAAAGAAAACTTAAGCACACAAGATTACAGCTGCACAATTAAGGTTAGTCTTACAAAACATTCCCCCAAAAAGACTCTCCACTTGGTCAAACCCACAAGTAAACACCTTCCCTTATAGAAGTTTAACTATAAAAAATCCGGTAATAATAGCCAAAGTAAACTGCTGTAGCTTCAGTAAAGACATACCACATGACCTGTGACTCTCTTCCACTCTGCTGTGGAATCCAAACTTCAGAATAAAACTGCTTGTTGCAGCCGAAGACTTTTCTGGCTTGAGTGGATGACTGATTCAAACCTTCATCCTCTCCAAGACCAGAGCTAACAGCTCCCAATTCAAACAGCTCCCAATTCAAACAGCTCCCAATTCAAACAGCTCCCAATTCAGCTCCCAATTCAAACAGCTCCCAATTCAAACAGCTCCCAATTCAGCTCCAGCTGTGACCACCAGCTCAAACAGCTACAGCACAACACCTCCAACCAGCTCTCCACAGTAACTCTAAAATACTATTTTCACTTTCATCTCAGATCCCATTGTTTTCTCATACCTCTTTGAAACCTTCCAAATATAAAATCTTTCATGTCTCAATCTTGTCTTTGCTTTTGGGTCAATGAAATATAACATCCCGACTTCTATTTACCTATGGAACTCCTGCAAGATGTAAACATGTTTCTCGGTACCTCTGACTTCTCTTTGATATCTAAACTCTCCACTTATCTAAACATGTACACGTTATATCTAATCTATTCACTTGTACCTCAAAACTAACACCTCTACCCTTCTCATGTTTTACAACCCCTAGACAAACTGTCTCCTATTAATCACTGCCCAACTTAATTAAATCATACACACAGACACAGAGACATACACAGCCTTTTCACAGAATAACACAATATTCCACAAAAATATGAAAAAAGCCATTTCTCACATAGTCCATTGCACTTGCTCAGTGTACTAGCTCAGTGTGCAGCTCATTCTACTGGCTCAGTGAACAAGGTACTGCTCAGTGTACTAGTTCATCGTACAGCTCAGTGTACAAGTTCAGTGTACTAGCTCAGTGTAGTATCCTAGCACAATGTAGTGTCCTAGCTCAGTTTAGTGTTCTAGCTCAGTGTACCACTGCATACTAGCACAGTGTATTAGTTCAGTGTACTACTCAGTATACTAGCACTTTGTACAACAGTGTACGATTCAATGAACAAACCAGTGTACTTGCTCAGTGTACTAGCTCATCATACAGCTCAGTATATAAACTTAGTGTATGAGCTCAATGTACCAGCTAAGAGTACTAGCTCAGTGGGAAGCTCAGTGTGCTAGCTCAGTGTACTAGCTCATTGTGTTAGCTCAGTGTACTAGCTCACTGCACTTGCTCAAGGTGCCAGCTCGGTGTACTAGCTCATCGTACCAGCTCAGTGACCTAGCTCAGTGTACTAGCTCAGTGTACTAGCTCAGTGTACTAGCTCAGTGACCTAGCCCAGCGTACTAGCTCAGTGTACTAGCTCAGTGTGCAGCCCAGTGTACTAGCCCAATGTAATACCTCAGTGTCCTAGCTTAGTGTAGTATCCTAGCTCATTGTAGTGCCCTAGCTCAGGATGCTACCACAGTGTACTAATCAGTGTACTAGCTCAATGCACTAGTTGAGTGTACTGCTCAGTGTACTAGCTCATCGTACAGCACAGTGTACAAATCAGTGTGCTATCTCAGCGTAAAAGCTCAGTGTGCTAGCTCAGTGCCATATCCTAGCACAATGTAGTACCCTAGTTCAGTGTAGTGTCCTAGTTCAGTGTACTGCTCAGTGTACTAGCACAATATACTAGTTCAATGTACTGCTCAGTATACTAGCACATCGTATAGCAAAGTATACAACTCAGTGTACAAACCAGTGTACTTGCTCAATACACTAACTCATCATACAGATCAGTGTATGAGCTTAGTATACTGCTCAGTGTACTAGCTCAGTGGGAAGCTCAGTGTGCTAGCTCAGTGTACTAGTTTCAGTGTACCAGCTCAGTGTGCAGCTCAGTGTACTAGTTCATTGTGCTAGCTCAGTGTACTAGCTCAGTGTACTTGCTCAGTGTACTTGCTCAGTATACCAGCATGGTGTACTAGCTCAATGTGAAGCCCAGTGTACTAACTCAGTGTGCTAGCTCAGTGTACAAGCTCATCGTACTAGCTCAGTGTGCTAGCTTAGTGTACTAGCTCATCGTACTAGCTCAGTGTGCTAGCTTAGTGTACTGACTCAGTGTACTGGCTCAGTGTACTAGCTCATCGTACTAGCTCAGTGTACTGGTTCAGTGTGAAACCCAGTGTACTAATCCAGTGTACTAGCTCAGTGTACTAGCTCAGTGGGAAGCTCAGTGTGCTAGCTCAGTGTACTAGTTCATTGTGCTAGCTCAGTGTACTAGCTTAGTGTACTGACTCAGTGTACTAACTCAGTGTACTAGCTCAGTGGGAAGCTCAGTGTGCTAGCTCAGTGTACTAGTTCATTGTGCTAGCTCAGTGTACTAGCTTAGTGTACTGACTCAGTGTACTGACTCAGTGTACTAGCTCAGTGTGCTAGCTCAGTGTACTAGTTCATTGTGCTAGCTCAGTGTACTAGCTCAGTGTACTGGTTCAGTGTACTAGCTCGGTGTGAAGCCCAGTGTACTAACTCAGTGTGCTAGCTTAATGTACTAGCTCATCGTACTAGCTCAGTGTGCTAGCTCAGTGTACTGGCTCAATGTACTGGCTCAGTGTGCAGCCCAGTGTACTACCTCAGTATACTAGCTCAGTGGATGAGCTCAGTGTACTAGCTCAGTGTGCAGCATAGCCCAGTGTAATACCTCAGTGTACCAGCTCAGTGTAGTAGCTCAGTGTGCAGCCCAGTGTACTAGCCCAATGTAATACCTCAGTGTACCAGCTCAGTGTAGTAGCTCAGTGTGCAGCCCACTGTACGAGTCCAGTGTACTAGCTCAGTATGCTAGATCAGTGTACTAGCTCAGTGAACAGCTCAGTGTGCAGCCCAGTGTACTAGCCCAATGTAATATCTTAGTGTACTAGCTCAGTGTGGTGTCCTAGCTCTGTATACTAGCTCGTTGTACTCACTCAGTGTACTAGCTCAGTTTGCAGCTCAGTGTACCAGCCCAGCGTACTGCTCAGTGTATTATTTCATTGTACTATCTCAGTGTACCAGCTCAGTGTGCTAGCTCATCATATAGCTCAGTGTATTAGATCAGTGTACTAGATCAGTGTGCAGCTCATTGTATTAGCTCAGTGTATTAGCTCATTGTACAGCTCAGGATACTATATCAGTGTACAAGCTCAGTGTACTAGTTCAGTGTGCTAGCTCAGCCTACTAGATCAGTGTGCAGATCAGTGTACTAGCACTTCAGACAGCAAAGTGTATGAATCAGTGTACTAGCTCAGTGTACCAGCTCAGTATACTAGATCAGTGGGCAGCACAGTGTACTAGCTCAGAGCACTGAGTCAGTGTACCAGCTCAGTGTGCAGCTCAGTATATGAGCTCAGTGTGCTGGCTCAGTGTACTGGCTCATTGTGCTAGCTCAGTGTAGCAGCTCAATGTACTAGCTTAGTAGACTACCTCAGTGTGCAGCTCAATGTATTAGGTTAATGTACTAGCTCATTGTACTCACTCAGTGCACTAGTTCACTTTGCAGTTCAGTGTACAAGCTCATTATACACCTCAGTGTATTACCTCAGTGTACTATCTCAGTGTACCAGCTCAGTGTGCAGCTCAGTGTACTAGTTCAGTGTATAGCTCAATATACTAGCTCAGTGTAGCAGTTCAGTGTTCTAGTTCAGTGTATTAGCACAGTGTACAATCTAAGTATACCAGCTCAGTGTGTAGCTTAGTTTACTAGCTCAGTGTACTAGTTCAGCGTAAAATCTCAGTGTACAACCTCAATGTATATGCTCAGTGTACTAGCTCACCGTACTTCTCAGTGTACTAGCTCAGTTCACTAGCTGTTTGCAACTCATTGTACTAGCTCATCATACAAGTCAGCATACTAGCTCAGTGTACTAGCTCAGTGTACTAGCTCAATGTTCTAGCTCAGAGTACTACCTCAGTGTCGTGTACTAGCTCAGTGTGCTTGCAGAGCATACAGCTCATCATACAGCTCAGTGCACTACCTTAGTGTACTACTCAGTGTATGTTCTCAGTGTACTGTCTCAGTGTACTATCTCAGTGTCCAAGCTCAGTGTACTAGCTCAGTATACAGCTCAGTGCATATCTCATTGTACTGGCTCAGTGTACTAGCTCAGTGTACTAGCTCAGTGTACCATCTCAGTGTACTCTGTGCAGCACCCCTATCCAAGCTGTTCCAGTACAGCTACAACACTGGTATCTACCGGGCTATGTGGAAAATTTCCCAGGTTTGTCCTGTACACAAAAAGCAGGACAAATCCAACCTGTTCAATTACCGCTCCATCAGTCCACTCTCGATCCTCAGTAAAGTAATGGAAGGGGTCACCAACAGTGCTATCAAGCAGCACTTGCTTAGCAAAAACCTGCTCAGTGACACCCAGTTTGGATTCCACCAGGACCACTCAGCTCCTCACCTTATTACAGCCTTGTTTCAAATATGGGCATAAGAGCTAAGCTCCCGAGCTGAGGTGAGAGTGACTGCCCTTGACATCAAGGCCACATTTGACCGAGTGTGGCATCAAGGAGCCCTAGAAAAACTGGAGTCAAGGGGAATCAGGAGGAAAACTCTCTGCTGTTTGGAATCATACCTAACACAAAGGAAGATGGTTGTGGTTATTGGAGGTCAGTCATCTAAGCTCCAAGACATCACCGCAGCAGTTCCTCGTGTTAGTGTCCTCAGCCAAACCATCTTCAGCTGTTTCATCAATGACCTTCCATCCATCATAAGGTCAGAAGTGGGGATGTTCACTGATGATTGCACAATGTTCAGCACCATTCGCGACTCCTCAGATACTGAAGTAGTCCATGTCCAAATGCAGCAAGACTGGACAATATCCAAGCTTGTGCTGACAAGTGGCAAGTAACATTCATACCACACAAGTGCCAGACAATGACCATCTCCAACAAGAGAGAATCCAAGCATCGCCCCTTGATGTTCAATGGCATTACCATCACTGAATCCCATACTATCAACATCCTGGGGGTTACCATTGACCAGAAACTGAAATGGACTAGCCATATAAACACTGTGGCTACAAGGGCAGGTCAGAGGCTTGGAATTCTGCAGTGATTAACTCACCTCCTGACTCCCCAAAGCCTGTCCACCATCCACAAGGCACAAGTCATGAATGTGATGGAATACTCTCCACTTGCCTGGATGAGTGCAGCTCCAACAACACTCAAGAAGCTTGACACCATCCAGGACAAAGCAACCCACTTGATTGTCACCACATCCACAAACATTCACTCCCTCCACCACTGACACATAGTGGCAGCAGTGTGTACCATCTACAAGATGCACTGCAGGAATTCATCAAGGCTCCTTCGACAGCACCTTCCAAACCCACGACTACTGCCATCTAGAAGGACAAGGGCAACAGAGAGATGGGAACACCACCACCTGGAAGTTCCCCTCCAAGCCACACACCATCCTGACTTGGAAATATATCGCCATTTCTTCACTGTCGCTGGGTCAAAATCCTGGAATTCTCTCCTTAACAGCACTGTGGGTGTACCTACACCACATGGACTGCAGCGGTTTAACAAGGCAGCTCACCACCACCTTCTCAAGGGCAACTAGGGATGGGCAATAAATGCTGGCCCAGCCAACAAAGCCTACATCCCGTAAATGAATTTTAAAAAACTATCTCACTATGCCAGCTCAGTATGCAGCTCAGTGTACTCACTGATCGTACAGCTCAGTGTACTATCTCAGTGTACCAGCTCAGTATTCAGCTCAGTGTTCAGCTCAGTGTAACTAGCTCAATGTACTAGCTCAGTGTACTAACTCAGTGTACTAGCTCATTGTACTAGCTCAATGTACAAATGCAGTGTACAAGCTCTGTGTACAGGCTCAATGTACCAGTTCCTAATACTTCTCAGAGTACCAGCTCAGTGTACTATCTCAGTGTACCAGCTGAGTATGCAGCTCAGTGTGCAACTCAGTGTACTAACTCAGAGCACTAGCTCAGTGTACTAGCTGATCGTATGGCTCAGTGTACTAGCTCAGTTTACTAGCTCATCATACAGCTCAGTGTACTGGCTCAGTGTACTAGCTCAGTTTACTAGCTCATCATACAGCTCAGTGTACTATCTCAGTGCACTGCTCAGAGTACCAGCTCAGAATACTCACTGAATGCACCAACTGAGGGCACTAGCTCAGTGTAGTGTGCTAGCGCACTGTGCTAGCTCATTGTACAGCACAGTGTACCAGCTCAGTGTACTAGCTCAG
Source organism: Cetorhinus maximus (assembly GCF_964194155.1). Lineage (NCBI taxonomy): Eukaryota > Metazoa > Chordata > Chondrichthyes > Lamniformes > Cetorhinidae > Cetorhinus > Cetorhinus maximus. Next base: position 37,924,810 of record NC_135903.1, on the reverse strand, counting down.
TGCACTAGCTCAATATACTAGCTCAGAGTACTAGTTCAGTGTTTTGTACTAGCTCAGTGTACTGTACTCACTCAGTGTACAATCTCAGTGTACCAGATCAGTGTGCTAACTCAGTGTAGTAGCTCAATGTATTAGTAGAGTGTACTGCACAGTGTACTAGGTCATCGTACAGCACAGTGTATAGCTCAGTGTACAAATCAGTATACTAGCTCAGTGTGTTGGTCCAATGTGCAGCTCAGTGTACTAGATCAGTGTGCAGCCCAGTGTACTAGCCTCGTGTACTAGCCCAGTGCAGTAGCTCAGTGTACCAGCTCAGTGTATATGGTCAGTGTACTGCTCAGTGTACGTGGTCAGTGTATTAGCTCAGTGTACGGGGTCAGTGTAATGTCCTAGCTCAGTGTAGTGGTCTACCTCAGTGTACTGTCCCAGTTCAGTGTGCAGTTCAGTGTACTGCTCAGTGTACCGCTCAGTGTGCTGCTCAGTGTACTGCTCAGTGTACTAGCTCAGTGTATATGGTCAGTGTACTGCTCAGTGTACGTGGTCAGTGTATTAGCTCAGTGTACGGGGTCAGTGTAATGTCCTAGCTCAGTGTAGTGATCTACCTCAGTGTACTGTCCCAGTTCAGTGTGCAGTTCAGTGTGCTGCTCAGTGTACTGCTCAGTGTACTAGCTCAGTGTACTAGCTCAGTGTACTAGCTCAGTGTATATGGTCAGTGTACTGCTCAGTGTACTAGCTCAGTGCACTGCTCAGTGTACTGCTCAGTGTACTAGCTCAGTGTACTAGCTCAGTGTACTAGCTCAGTGTACTGCTCAGTGTACTAGCTCAGTGTACTAGCTCAGTGTATATGGTCAGTGTACTGCTCAGTGTACTAGCTCAGTGCACTGCTCAGTGTACTGCTCAGTGTACTAGCTCAGTGTACTAGCTCAGTGTACTAGCTCAGTGTATATGGTCAGTGTACTGCTCAGTGTACTAGCTCAGTGTACTAGCTCAGTGTACTAGCTCAGTGTACTGCTCAGTGTACTGCTCAGTGTACTAGCTCAGTGTACTAGCTCAGTGTACTAGCTCAGTGTATATGGTCAGTGTACTGCTCAGTGTACTAGCTCAGTGCACTGCTCAGTGTACTGCTCAGTGTACTAGCTCAGTGTACTAGCTCAGTGTACTGCTCAGTGTACTGCTCAGTGTACTAGCTCAGTGTACTAGCTCAGTGTACTAGCTCAGTGTATATGGTCAGTGTACTGCTCAGTGTACTAGCTCAGTGCACTGCTCAGTGTACTGCTCAGTGTACTGCTCAGTGTACTAGCTCAGTGTACTAGCTCAGTGTACTGCTCAGTGTACTGCTCAGTGTACTGCTCAGTGTACTAGCTCAGTGTACTGCTCAGTGTACTGCTCAGTGTACTGCTCAGTGTACTAGCTCAGTGTACTAGCTCAGTGTACTAGCTCAGTGTATATGGTCAGTGTACTGCTCGGTGTACTAGCTCAGTGTACTGCTCAGTGTACTGCTCAGTGTACTAGCTCAGTGTACTAGCTCAGTGTACTGCTCAGTGTACTGCTCAGTGTACTAGCTCAGTGTACTGCTCAGTGTACTAGCTCAGTGTACTGCTCAGTGTACTAGCTCAGTGTATATGGTCAGTGTACTGCTCAGTGTACTAGCTCAGTGTACTGCTCAGTGTACTAGCTTGGCCTGCTTGCTCGGTGTGAATTAGCTCATCATACAGCTCAGTGTAATATCTCAGTGTGCTGGCCTAGTGTAATAGCCCAGTGTACTAGTTCAGTCTATAAGCTCAGTCTACAAGCTCAGTGCACTAGCTCATCGTACAGCTCTGTATACTAGCTCAGTGTACAAGCTCACTGTACAAACTCAGTGTACTGCTCAGTGTACTAGGTCATCGTACTACTCAGTGTACTAGCCCAGTATTCTAGCTCAGTGTACAAGCTGGGTGTACTAGCTCAGTGTACAAGCTCAGTGTACTTGCTCAAGGCACTACCTCAGTGTAGTGTGCTAGCTCACTTTACAACTCAGTGTACTAGCATAATGTACTTGCCCAGTCTACTAGTCCTGTGTTCTAGCTCAGTGTACAAGCTCAGTGTACTAGCTCATCGATGTCCTGGACCAAGGTCTCCATGGCGGCCGCTATCATGTCAGTGTTGACTTCAGTGTGTTGGCATGCCGGTGCTATCACCTCAGCCTGAAGGTGGATGGACTCCTCCATCATGACTTGCGATCTGAGGAGTGCAGCGGACATCCCTTCCTGATGTTCCCAAGTTTGCCTTTGCAGTTCCAGCAACTGAGGTATGACTGAGTCCAAAGGCTCCTCTTCTGAATGGGACTCAGCAGATTTCTGCCCTCCAGCAGTCCCCCGAGTGCCTGTGAAGTCCCTGCTGCCACCTGTTGTGGATCAGACAGTGTGATGTGCTCAGCAGATTGTGACCACGAGGTGCTCTTAAGCTAGGTCGCAGCAAGGTGTGTGTCTCTGCGCTGGTGGAGAGTGTGGGTGACGCTGTGATTCTTCAATGAGGGTGTCATCAGATTCTTCTTCTGAGGTTTCTTTGGGTCTTGAGTCAAGTATCTGGGCTGTGGACCCCCTCAGCTGCTTTCCAGATGTACTTGTGAAAGCGAGGAGAGATAATTAGTGTATGGGAGGGAACTGCGGAACAGGGGAACTCACTCACAGCCTGGTTGTCCGATGGATGTTGCACTGCTGGATCCTCACTTGGTTGAGTAATGTCTACCTCACTGTCAGCACAGGACCGGTCCAGATCTTCACAGGTCACCTGGATGACTCTATTTTCAAAGTCTGTGAGGACCTTGATGTCGGGCATTCCTCCACCAGTCTGTGAACTCTCCCTGTTGTTGTGTGCCAGCTTGTTCTGCATGAATGCAGATGGAGAGAGTGTAAGCAGGATGCCTGCCAGGCCAGATGACAAGGATGCCTGGCATGTGTGGGTGGTGAGTGGTGCCTTGGACAGGAAGAGGACAATGAATTTGTGTGTGAGAGAGTGAATGGTGATGTCCCTTGAACTGGCAGTGAGTGAGGGCTCTGTGGATGTGTGATGGGTGTGTGAGTGTGTGATTTGAGAGTGGTGAGGAGAGCGACTTACCCTGGCAGAACGGAAGAGATCATTCATCCTCTTTTAGCACTGCGTGGCTGTCCCCTTTCGCGTTGACACTGACCGCCGCTGCCACCGCCTCCCATGCAGGATTGGTGACCTAGCTTGCTGGTCTTTGCCCAGGGCCGGGGTAGAGGACATCGCAGCGGGCCCCCACTGCATCCAGCAGGCGCCTGAGGGAGGTGTTGCTAAATCTGGAGGCAGCATGTTTCCTCCCTTCGGCAGCCATCAGTTCACACCAGCTTCTTATCCCTTGAAGAAGGCAGCCTTTAAATGTGGCTTCCGGCTTACTGAAGCCCGGAGGGGAAGTTGGGGTGGGTGAAGCAGAGGCTTCACCCCCACCAGCAACCCGGCGTGTTTCCCCGGAATGCATTATTAGCTAGGAGGGAATGGGATGATATGGCTTGAAAACCCACCATTGAGGACAGTGGGTAAAATACCCTTTCTCCTGCCCGCTACCAAACTTAGTGCAAATCCAGGATGATCCTGCCCTCAGTGTACTAGCTCTGTGTACTAGCCCAGTGTATTGCTCAAGTGTGATAGTTCAGCCTACTAGCTCAGTGTACTAACCCAGTGTACTAGCTCAGTGTACTAACCCAGTGTACTAGCTCAGTGTACTAATCCAGTGTACTGCTCATCATATCACTCAGTGTACTGCTTAGTGTACTAGCTCAGTGTACTAGCTCATTTTACAGCTCAGTGTACTGCTCAGTGTACTGCTCAGTGTACTGCTTAGTGTACTAGCTCAGTGTACTAGCTCATTTTACAGCTCAGTGTACTGCTCAGTGTACTGCTCAGTGTACTAGCTCATTTTACAGTTCAGTGTACTGCTCAGTGTACTAGCACATTTCACAGCTCAGTGTACTGCTCAGTGTACTAGCTCAGTGTACTGGTTCAGAACACTGTGTATTGCTGTGATAGTAGATGCATTGGGTTTAATTTTCCAAAATTCCATAGATTCTGGAAAGGTCCCATCAGATTGGAAAATAGCAAATGTAACTCCTCTATTCAAGAAAGGAGAGAGACAGAAATCATGAAACTACAGGTCAGTTAGCCTAACATCTGCCATAGGGAAAATGCTGGAATCTTATTATTAAGCAGGTTATAGCAGAGAACTAGAAAATCTGAAAGCAATCAGGCAGTGTCAACTTAGCTTTGTAAAAGGAAAATCCTGCTTGACTAACTTATTAAAGTTCTTCGAGGAAGTAATGAGCAAGGTGGGTAAAGAGGAACCTGTAGATGTGCTGTACTTTGATTTCTAAAAAGCATTTTACAAGGTGCCGCATCAAAGATTGCTATTACAAAATAAGGGGATCATGGTTTAGGGGGTAATATGTTAGCATGGTAGAGGATTGGCTAGTTAACAGGAAACAGGGAGTAGGGGTATATAGGTCACTTTAGGGTTGGCAGGAAGTAACTGGTAGAGTGCCACAGCAATCAGTGCTAGGGCCTTAACTATTTACACTCTATATCAACGACTTGGATGAAAGGACCGACTGTACAGTTGCTAAGTTTGCTGATGACACAAAGGTAGAAGAGTAAGTTGTGAAGAGGACATAAGGAGTCTGCAAAGGCACTTAGGTAGGTTAAGTGAGTGGGCAAAAATTTCACAGGTGGCATATAATGTGGGAAAATTTGAACTTTTGTCCACTTTGGCAGGAAGAATAGAAAAGCAACATATTATTTAAATGGAGAGAGATTGCAGAACTCTGAGGTACAGAGGGATCTGGGTGTCCTGGTACATGAATCAGGAAAAGTTAGTATGCAGGTACAGCAAGTGTTTAGGAAGGCAAATGGAATGTTGTCTTTTATTGTAAGGGGAGTGGAATATAAAAATAAGGGAGCTTTGCTACAACTGTTGATGAAACCAAATCTGGAATAGTTTGTACTGTTTTGGTCTCCAAGTTTAAGAAAGTATATAATTGTATTAGAAGCAGTTCAGAGAAGATTCACTTGTCTGATTCCTGCAATCAAGGGATAGTCTTATGAGGAAAGCTTGAGCAGGTTGGGCTTACACTTATTGGAGTTTAGAAGATTAAGAGGTGACCTTACTGAAACATATAAGATCCTGAGGAGGCTTGACTGGGTGGATGCTGAAAAGATGTTTCCCCTTATGGGACAGACTAGAACTGGGGTCACAGTTTAAAAGTAAGGGGTCTCCCATTTAAGATGGAGATGAGGAGATAATTTTTCTCTCTCAGAGGGTCGTTAGTCTGTGGAATTCAATTCCTAGAGGAGAGCAAGCCATTGAATATTTTAAGGCTGAGTTAGCTAGATACTTGACTGACAAGTGAGTCAAAGGGTATAGTGTTTAGACAGGAAAGGGTATAGCGTTTAGACAGGAAAGTAGAGACCACAACCAGATCAGCTATGACCTTATTGAAGAGGGGAGCAGGCTCAAGGTGCCTACTCCTGTTCGTAATTCATATGCTCTAATGTTCACACAGATCAATGTACTGCTCAATATAATGCTCAAACATGGACAAAAGATTTGAACTCAAGAGGTAAGGTGAGGGTGACTGTCCTTGACATCAAGGCAGTATTTGGCCAAATGTAGCATCAAGGAGCCCTAGCTAAACTGGAGTCAATGGGAATCAGCAGTAAAACTCTCCACTGGTTGGAGTCATACCTAGCATAAAGGAAGATGGTTGTGGTTGTTGGAAGTCAATCATCTCAGTCCCAGGACATAGCAAAGCAGCTCCTCAGGGTAGTGTCCTAGGCCCAACCATCTTCAGCTGCTTCATCAGTGACCTTCCTTCCATCATAAGGTCAGAAGTGGGGACAATTTCTGATGATTTCACAGTGCTCAGCTCCATTTGTAAGGCTTCAGATACTGAAGCAGTTCATGTCTATATGCAGAAAGACCTGGACAAAATTCAGCCTTGGGCTGACTAGTGGCAAGTAACATTCACGTCACATAAGTGCCAGGCGATGTCCATCTTCAACAAGAGTGAATCCAACCATCGCCCTTTGATGTTCAATAGCGTTATCATCACTGAATCCCCCCTATCAACATCCTGGGGGTTACCATTGACCAGAAACTGAACTGGACTAGCCATACTGTGGCTACAAGAGCAAGGCAGAGGCTAGGAATCCTGCAATGAGAAACTCACCTCCTGACTCCCCAAAGCCTGTCCACTATCTACAACGCATAAGTCAGGAGTGTGATGGAAAACTGTCCACTTGCTTGAACAAGTGAAGCTCCAACAGCATCCAGCCAGCACCCCATCCATCCATCACCTTAAGCATTCACTCCCTCCACCACCGATGCCTGTGGCAGCAGTGTATACCTTCATTTTTTTTATTCATTCATGGGATGTGGGCATCACTGTCTAGGCAACCTGGGACTCAAACCCAGGTCCCCAGAGCATTACCCTGAGTCTCTGGATTACTAGTCCAGTGACAACACCACTATACCATCACCTCCCCAAGATGCACTGCAGCAACTCACCAAGGCTCCTTCAGCAACATCTACCAAACCCACAACCGCTACCACCTAGAAAGACAAGAGCAGAAGACATATTGGAGCACCACCATCAGCAAGTTCCCCTCTAAGTCACACACCGTCCTGACTTGGAACTATATCGCCATTGCTTCACTGTCACTGGGTCAAAAACTTGGAACTCCCTCCCTAACAGCACTGTGGGTAGACCTACACCACATGGACTGCAGTGGTTCAAGAAGGCGGCTCACCACCACCTTCTCAAGGGCAACTAGTGATGGGCAATAAATGTTGGCCTAGCCAAGGACACCCACACCCTATGAATGAATAAATAAAATAAACAATACCTGCCGTTCTTATGGCCACCAGCAACCCCCAGCCCCCACCCCAGTCCCTTAGTCCAAGTGTTCCTTATTTTATGCTCTAGGAGTTGAGGGGGTCAGTTAGCACAGTTGGCTGGTTTGTAACAGCGCCGGTTCAATTCCTGTGTTGGCTGAGGTCATCCGTGAAGGCCCCACCTTCTCAACCTTGCCTGAGGTGTGGAGACTGTCAGGTTAAGCTCACCACTGGCCGTCTCTCTCTAGTGAGAGAGTAGCCTCTGAAACCTTCTTTACTATAGGAGTTGGTCACTGTGGCTGGGGATCTCCTCTCATTGTAGGTGGTCCATGTATTCCACAGCACAGTGACCCTCTCTACTTTACCAGATTTCTCATGCTCCCTCTCCATCTCCTATTCCGCACTAGCCATTTACACCGTCTCTAGAGCCATATTTTGTTTATATCCAGGCTCTATTGTCAGCTCCAGTTGTCTTACACCAGCAGCACTTTTATCAATTAATCACTTCTGTCTTCACCTGACCTCTGACCTTTCCTTTTGGGTTTATTCGCCTGCCGTCTTTCCCCCGGCTCTGCATTAATTGAAATTGTTCATTTCCAACACCTTCCAATTCTGATAAAAGGTCATTGGCCTCAAACATTGACCCTGTTTCTCTCTCTCCACAGATGCCGCTAGACTTGCTGAGTATTTCCAGCATTTTCTACTTTCTATTTTTATTTCAGATTTCCAGCGTCGGCAGAATTTTGCTTTTGTTTAAGCGGCTGCTCTGATGTCTGACAGAGAGTAGGGCCAGGCTTTGAATAAGATGGCCAACCCACCAGGAATATCCGGGAGTATCCAGAAATCAAAGATTAATCTCCAGGGGACTGCTGCCCTGTAAACCCAGGAAAATAATCAAAGGAGCCTGGAAAACAAGGGTTTCATTTTTAAATTTGTTTTGAACACTTTCATACAAAGATACGAATTAGGAGCAGGAGTCGGCCACTCGGCCCTTCGAGCCTGTTCCACCATTCAATGAGATCATGGCTGACCTGATTGTAACCTCAACCCCACATTCCTGCCTTCCCCCGATAACCTTTCACCCCACCCCTTGCTTATGAAAAATCTATCCACCTCTGTCTTAAAAATATTCAAAGGCTCTGCTTCCAGCACCTTTTGAGGAAGAGTTCCAAAGACTCACGACCCTCTGAGAGAAAAAAATTCTCCTCAACCTTATTGTAAATGGGTGACACCTTATTTTTAGATGATGATCCAGTGGTGTTTATTAGTAATTAAAATATTAGAAGATTGGCATAAAATTGGCTACTTGATAGGCAGTTAAGGATCATCCAATTGGAATCTGAGGCCGGAATTTTCCAGCCCCCCCCACCCACGGTGGGTTCCCCCACGGCGATGCCAACAAGCCATTGAAATCTCCATTCACATCAGCGCGACTGGAGGACCCGGTTGGCGTAAGGGCTCAAAAGTTCCAGCCTGTGGGCAGAATCATCCCAGATTTGCGCTAGGCGCGGTTGTGGGTGGGTAAAACGATGTTTTACCCGCTGGCCACGATGGTGGGTTTTCACGCCGTATCATCCCCAAACCCGCCGCATTACTTATGCATTCCCGGGAAACACGCCGTTTCCGTGGCGGGTGGACTCTCATTACCTCACCGCACCATCACCTCGCCGCTTCAGTACGCCAGGCGCCATGTTTAAACTCCAGCTGCACACACACCTCTCAGTGCTTCCAGCCCACGACTGCTGCAGGGAAGATGTCCATGAAAGGCAAAAAGACTGCAGCCCCCAGGATTAGCAACCTATCACAGGAACACCTTCTGGATACCATGGAGTTCCGCCTTGATGTCCTCTACCCCCACCCTGGCAACAGGGTGGGCAGCGGCATGACCAACCAGGCTTGGGAGTCAATGGCAGCTGAGGTCAACACCAACGCCCTTCAAAAGAGGACAGCCACCCAGTGCCACAAGAGGATGAATGATCTCCTCCGTTCCACTAGGGTAAGTCACTCTTCTCACACCTTCAACTTACACACTCACAAACCCACCACACACTCACAGGGCCCTCACTCATGTCCCGTTCAAGGGACACCATCATTCACTCTCTCACACACACCTTTATTGTCCTCATCCCGTCCATGGGAACACACACCACCCACACATGGCAGCCATACTTATCATGGCCTGGTAGGCACCCTGCTTACACTCTCTCCATCTTTATTCATGCAGGTTAAGCTGCAACACAACAACAGGGAGAGGTCACAGACCGGTGGAGGAATTCCTAAAATCAAGGTCCCCATGGACTTCAAAAACAGACCCATCCAGCTGACTGGCAATGATCTGGACCGGTCCTGTGCTGACGGTGAGGTTGGCACTGCTCTACCAAATCAGGATCCAGCAGTGCAACATCCATCAGACAACCATGCTGTGAGTGACGTGTCCTGTTTCACAGGCCCCTGCCATGCACTAATTATCTCTCCTTGCTTCCACAGGCACATCTGCCAAACAGCCGACAGGGTCCATGAACCAGGGCCTCCAATTGAGTCCCGAAGAAACTTCTGAAAAGGAATCCGAAGGCACCCTCCCTGAAGTCCCGTCACAGCGCTCACCCACACCCTCCACCAGCGCAGAGACACACACCTTGGTGGGACTTAGCTTTAGAGTAGCCCTGGGATCACAATCTGGTGAGCATATCGCACTGTTTGATCCACAGCAGGCGGAGGCAGGGACTTCCCAGGCATCCGGCACTTGGAGGACTGCTGGAGGACGGAATTTGCTGAGCCCGAGTCAGACCAAGTCTGAGTCTGGACTTGGTCATGTCACAGTTGCTGGAGCTGCAAAGGCAAGCTCAGGAACATCAGGAAGGGATGTCCGCTGCACTCCTCAGATTGCAAGGCACAATGGAGGACTCCGTCCACCTTCAGTCTGAGGTGATAGTGCCAAATTGCCAACGCACTGAGGTCAACACTGGTAGGATGGCGGCCGCCATGGAGACCTTGGTCCAGGACATCACTCCTGTACTGGTGCGAGGGCTGAACTCCATCACTGATGCCATAGTTGGTCTCCAACAGTGTCAACGCGAGAGGGGTGTTGGGTAGCTCAATCTCACTCCTTTCTCCTGGACACGGGTGTTAATTACTTGTACATACTGTTCACTATTGTCAATAAATTCCCAAGAATGTCTCCCTGCTCCTTGTTCTGATGAGCAGTGCTCGTGTCACTCAGGTGTGAAACCTTCCTGCACAAGACAAAGGCAGGTGTTTCAGTCCAGGGCCTCTTCCCTGTGCTCTGTGCAGCCTTCAGACCACAGTGATGGTCTGGCCTCACACTCCCTGGAAACATTACTGATGCCTGCATCTTGATGGTGCTTGTCATTGCTGCCAGAATGTAGTGGGCAGGCGTCACAGAGTTCCGTCATTCTCTCTGTGTGTTCTCAGCATCTTTAAAGTGGGGCTGGCCCCCATCTCTTCAGCATCTGTGACCAGTGATGCTGTGCTGCTGAAGGGGTCAGGTCCTGAAGGTGGTCAATGGATCAGATGCTTCTAAAGTTTCATGGCTGCATCTCTATGATTTGACCCTAATCAAAGAGCACAAGCGAACTGCCCTCAGCCAGACTGGAGTCAGATATTCTCAGGGACTATGTGAAGATCTGTGGAGTGTCCTCACTGCATGTCATCATCATTCTCCTGCAGTCGAGTGACTATTAGGGCCTCCACTGCATCTCCATGACAGGAGCATTATCACAGAGGGTATGTGCGCTGCCAGAAGCCAGACTGGAGTCAAATGTTCATAGATACAATGTGAGGATCTATGGTGTCTCCTCACTGCATGTCGTCATCATCCTCCACAAACCTAGCAGCTATGGGGGTCTCCCAAGCATGTCTGCATCGTCTGGCCAGTGCGAAGGCTTAATCCCTGTCATTGCCGCCTTCGAGGGCCTCCTTCCCCTCATCCCTGTCAGTGTCCTGCTCATCCAAAGAGATCTCCAGCTCCTTCATCTACTCCTCAGCCAGCTTCTCTCCCCAGGTTGTAAAGGGCGCAGTAGGCAACGACAATGCATGACACGCTCTGCGGACTGTATTGCAGGGCTCCACCAGGCCGGTCCAGACACCAGGACCTCATTTTCAGCATCCAGATGGTTTGCTCCACCAAGTTGCGAGCTGCAGGATGAGCCTCATTATACCATCACTCTGCTGCAGTCTGAGGCTGCTGCATGGGTGTCATCAGCCCCGTCCTCTGTGGGCAGCTCTTGTCCCCAAGGAGCCATCCCTGCAGCTTCTGTGGACCCTGGAATACACCAGGGATCTGTGACCAACTGAGAATGCAGGAGTCACACACACTCCCCAGAAACTGTGCACAGACCTGCAGGATGCGTTTCTGATGGTCGCACACCAGCTGCACGTTCTGTGGGTGGAAGCCCTTGCAATAGTTGACTGTTTGTTGTGATGGCGATCTGAGCACTGCGTGAGTGCAGTCAGTGGCACCCTGCGTCTGCAGGAATCCCAAGGTCTGGGAAAATCCAATCGCTCTTGCAACCTGGCTGTCCTGGTCCCAGGAAAAATGCACAAATTTGTGTGCCCTTGCGAAGATGGCGTCCGTGACCTCATGGATGAATGTGCGGTGTTGTGACATGGCAGATGATGTGTGCCAGGCGGACCTAATCCACAAGGGAAACTTGGTCACACTATCACAACAGTTTTGCAATTTGTATTTATTACCAGATGTGTACACTGAATTCAGAAATAATAAGTCCACCAAGACATTTGGAGATTTTAAAAGTTAAATTAAAATACTTATTAACAAAATATAAAAGATTTCAAGCACAGACATAAGGCTACAATTACCTGTTACTACAATAACTCCTAAAATTCCTAATTAACCTGATCTCCAGTTATACCCTCTTTAAGGCAACAGTCCAAAATAGATTTTAGATTTAAAACAGAACCAGCAAGTTAACACAAATACCCACTTGACAGTGGAATTCTAAATGGCTTTTCCGCAACTTCAATTTCGTTACATATCAAACTTATGCACAAATGCTGGAGGCTTCATTAAGGCTATTCGCATACTCCTGTTAGTTCTACATGACCTTCTGACACATAGCCTTTCATTCTCCTTTATATATGTTGCTCTCTTTTTAATATGTACATTCTATTGTTCCATATGAAACTGTTTCTTCCTCATAATATAAAAACTTTCATGTTGCCAATATACTGTCATTAACCTTTGGGGGAAAAACCACATTCCTTGGCCTCGCTTACCTGGCAAGTTGTAAATAGACTTCCCTGTGAAAAGGTTTCCTTTGAAATCCAAATCTCTTCATTTATCTAAATATGCAGATTCCCTTTGCACCTTAGAGGCTAAGCCAGCACCTGTGTTTACTCATTAGCATGTCAAGCTCCTAGCTTCTTTTGATGATTTCAAACTTGCAATCCCCTTGACTCCAAATGTAATTAAATCACACACAGACCCAAATATACTTATCCCCATGAACCTACTGCACAATAAACCAGAAAAATGTTATGAAAATTATTATACTTTCATCACAGTGGGCATAGGCTTCAGATATCACACAAAGGTCACCTGTGGAGCCCTGAAAAGAGCCAGTGGTGTAGAAATTGAGCATTGCTGTCACTTTCATGGCCACTGGCAGTGGATGCCCTCCATGTCCCTGAGGCACCAAATCCTGCAGCAGGTGCCAGATGTGACTGACCAGTTCCTGAGACATGCGCAGTCTTTGGCGGCACTGATTCTTGGTCATCTGTGGAAAAGAAAGGCGGCGTCTATAGACCCTGGGTGTTGCTAAGCACCGACCAGCAATGGCTCACCGTGGCTTTTCAGTGGCATGTGCGGGAGCCCCAGCCGCCCCTTATTCCTGAAGGTGCTGCTCCTCCCTCAGCTCAACCAGGCACCTCAGTCACTCTCCTCTGTTGCCTTCACTCTCCGTACGCTACGAGGCATACAGCTAGTTCACAAGGCATCAAGATCCTGATGTACTCCTCCTGCAGGGTGAAAGAGAGAAACACGTGGATTAGCATGGGTGTACTAAGAACCTGTCCTGGTTGAGTCTGAAGGCTCCTTAACACATCGCGGAGAGTGCTGGCCACTACTTGGAAGGCCAGAGATTAGTGCACTGCATGGCTGCCCAAAACCCCACCCACCTCCGTTCCACTCCACCTGACCGACTGGCAGTAGCTTTGCCCATTGGACTGCATGCTGTGCTCTCAGCTCAGGCACAGGCATTCTCCTAACCCACACTGCAAGGCTGCACTGTTAGCTTGAACCATGGGGGAGACTGGTCCAAACTGGGATGATGACATTGCAAGGGGCTGTGAGCACCTCCACCAGTGACTGCTCCATGGCCAGTTTTAGCAAGGAGATTGTACAACGTGTGTAATCATCCAATTGTTCTGCAGTCCACTAAAATGCTCATTACTTTGCAGTCTGTGCTCGAGGGGTGAAAAGCTCTGGAGCACTTGGTGGCGATTTGTTGCCTCTGCGTTGCTTGAGTGGGCAGAGACGCTAGAAGCCCAACTTCAATCATATCAATGTGGCTGCGCCTGAACTGTCTCAGCTGCAGAGGAATGGTCACTTTAAATCAGGTGTCTCTAATGCGTGGCCGCTTCCCTCGCCCACTCCGAATGCTTGTGCGCTACAATTCAACAGCAGGGCATCCCTAGCCCCCCCTGCACCACCCCCCCCCCCACCCCACAAGTCACCTCAACCACAGGCCTCAAGCTTGAAGCCCAACAGGTGACCCTGGTGAGCGTTGAATATTGTGCACTTGCCTCCGAGTTCCCCTCAAAGTGCAGCCCGCCAAGTGCACACAGTTTATATGCTGATGTGAAACACGTCGGCTGGAGAGCATGCCGACGTGGGCGGGCGATCGAGCTGGGGTGGGTGGGGAGGGGAGAGGGGGAGCGATTCCGGTGGGCAGGCCAAAAATGGTGTGCAGATGTACTACAATGAGGTTCCCGACGTCGGGAAACCGGTCGCACTACCGAACATGCCACCAAACTCACCCGACGCCAGTAGGCACAGAATATCCCGGCCTGAGAGGCTGTTTGCCTTTCAAAGTGGGCCAATATGATGAGAACGGACATTAGGCAGCCAATAGTGCAAGTGTGGAGACAACACAGTTGGAGACAGGAGACCAGTCTCCTGCAATACATCCAACCTGAGTTAGCAACCATTGGTCCTGCAGAATAAGGTAAGACAGCCTAATTTGTATCTATCCTGTGACCCTAGACGACCCTGAAAATAACTCTGGTACTGAGACATATCACTGACTGAGTCACCAATCATCACCTCAAATATATAACATACGAAACATTATGAAAAATAGCAAGTGAACCTTTATCTATGGAGAAGGCTGACTGATAATCACAATACAGTAACAATCCTCAGATATATACTGGGCTTAAATCAGATAAAACCAATGAAGTTTAAGGTTTTTTCATATCTTGGAAAGAAACGCCACTTATTTTGAGATGACTTACTGCAAGACACTTTCACTTTAGTAGCTTTCAAAACCTACTGTAACCATGGCGATATATTTTTAGCAAAAAGAAGCAAACACACTGAGTAACCTTTTCCTCAGTCTTATTCCCTCGCCATTTCCTTAATCCTTATTCCCTTGTCGTTTCCTCAGTCTTTGTCCCCTCGCACTCATTTTTAATTGAGTATAAATGCAACCCCCCCCGACTTTCTCTCTTTCTTTTGCTTTCCCTCACCTCTTGCTGCTCTTCCAATAGATTCTTGGGGAAGTTATTGTCCTCTGGTACCTCATCCAACTTGGCTTCATTCACTTCCAGGAGTAAACAGTGAAGGTTGGGATGCTATTCTTCTGGGGGGGCTTCGCAACTATGGCCAGTGCTGTCCTGAGCTACACACTTTCCAGCAATAGTCACCCTTTGGCAGTGAGAAGCTGGAACCCTAGCTGCCTGGTGTTTTACTGCACTGTCATAAAGGCCTGAGACAAACCAATTCAACAGAGACTGAGGAACAAACCTGGAGCCAGGGTAGGTGCCACTGTAGATATAAAAATGTATGAAAGCAGCATGAATATATATTAACAATAAAATAAAAAAGGTAGGCAGATGTATAAACCCAAAGGGTATTTGATATTTTTCATCTGTTCATGGTATGTGGGCATCATTGGCTAGGCCAGAATTTGATGCCCATCCCTAGTTGCTCTTGAGAAGGTGGTGGAGAGCTGCCTTCTTGAACCACTGCAATCCATGTGCTTTAGGTCCACCCATTGTGCTGTTAGGGAGGGGATTTGTGAAATGAGTTAGGAATTGGGCAGGAATAAAGAGCTTCAAGGCAATTGTATGTGTTTCTCGGGAGTGAATGTGCGAGGAAGAGAGGTTGAAGTGAGTTTCATCTGTCATGTGGGTCGATTTGAACCTAAATCTGCAAAATACTGGAACATACACAATGGCCAGGATTTTGTCAATGGCGTGCTGTTCCTGACAGTGGGACTGGGAGTGTGTGCCACAACTGCTTTCCTTCTCTTTCCCATTTCCCATTCCATTACAATTAAAATTAGAAGTGCCAGTGGCATGGTAAACATGTGCGATTCTGCGGCAGGAGGTGCTTTTTACTGGTGAAACTCACCATCAGCTGACGATGCAGCAGGTAAGGGTGGCCTATAAAAGAGTCTCTTTTAAACAGGGAGGCTCTGTATAATGGCCAAAATGTTCCTGCCCAATTCCATTTCCACTTACATAAGACTATCAGAGAGCACAAAGGTGTTCTTTAAATTTTAATTTTAAATTTCAATTATAAATAATTCACATTATATTGGTTTCACTGTATTCATGTGTGCATCATCATTTGTTGAGATTAGTTTAGTCAGAGAGCTAAGTGTACTGGCATGCCTCATGGTTGGCACACATTGATGATTACAGGGGAGTTAGGGACATTACCTTTATTGTGGAAGGAACAGTGTGGTGTTTTTTGCTCACTCTCTATTGAACGTTCATGTTAGTGTCCAGTGTTGCACTTACCGCTCTGTGAGACATGACTGAGCTTACAGGCTCAGTGGGCCCTCCCTTCTGTACAGTGTCTGAAATCACTCTCGTTGGGGATAGTTGAATTGTTGCAGGTGAACTCAAAGCCCTGTGAGGATTCTGCCAGCCAACACCCTGAGATGGACCCACATTTGCACAGTACTTACACAGCACTTTAGGCCCCTCATTTCCTTACTTTGACTGACTGTTCCCACCAATGCTCCACCCACCACATCCAGGATGCCAGGCCCTTCCCACTTCACTTCTCCATGCCCCTGGTCTCACCTTCTGTTTTCCCCTGGATCCCTCTTCCACACCCCTATTCCCCCAACAGCCCCTCCACACTCCCCCACACCCCCCACCTACCCCCCCAAACCTCACCCTTGCCAGTCCAGAGCTTCCATGGAAGCTTCCGTTCCCCTGCTCCTCTTTTTTGTGCCATAGAGTTAAACAAGAAAAACAATTGACCTGACAGACAACTGCACAAAGCCGACTGGCGTATGACACCTTTAAACGAACGTGAATGGGGTGCTACAAGTTTCTCGTGCGCTGTTGACTTTATCTTCTAGGTAGAATGTAATTCTAAAAGGTTTTGTGCTAATGAGTATTCATGACATGCTAATTTATCACAAGTATGAACCCAGCACAGGCTGGCATGAGGGTTGACACACATTAAGCACGCTTCTGACTCTAGTTCGGCCTCAGCTGGAGCATTGTGTCCAGTTCTGGGCACTGCATTTTATGAAAGATGTGAAGGCATTGGAGAAAGTGCAGATGAGATTCATGAGGATGGTTCCAGGGGTGAGCAACTTCAGTTATGAAGATAGATTGGAGAAGTTAGGACTGTTTTCCTTGGAGAAAAGAAGGCTGAGAGGAAATCTGACAGAGGTATTCAAAACCATGAGAGGTCTGGATAGAGTCGGTGGGAAGAAACAGTTCCCAATCTTGAAACAGTCAAGAATAAGGAGGCACAGATTTACAGTAATTGACAAAACAACCAAACGCGATCCAAGTGAGCTGATGTTCTGTTGGGAGTAGTCTGAGGTGTGTTACAATAAATAAACAAAGAACTCACCAGTTCCTGATTCAATAACAATTGACATTACTTCCAATTGTTAGGAAATAGAGATAGTTTAAGTAAGTTATTTTTTCTCTGTGTGTGTTAGGATTAAGTTATTTCTTTAAATTCAATTTATTTTTTTTCTATTTGTAGGTTGAAAGGTGAAACCTGGGATCTAGTTTCCTTTTTTAGTGGAGACAGCAACTCTAAAGCTCTGTTTGTACATCTGCATTTCTAATGAGATTTTTATGACTCTTGAAGGAGAGCTAAAGCCAACAGAGTGGGAAAAAGACCTGTGCTGTTGCCTAGCAACAGGGATCCGGAGAGGGGACACACACACACACACCCCGACAGTAGTTTGAGTTCAGTTGGTCATAATGCTGTAAGTTGAAAGGAGAGTTTAAGTCTCCCTCCAGCTGACATACTAGCATTAGTTGAGTTGCTCTAAAGCTAAAGTAACAGTGAACGTCAAGTGAGTTCTGGATCTCAAGGGAGATACCAAGTTGTCAGCAGTCTACTGGGAGAGGGAACTGCAGAGAGAGTAGATTTCCCAAAAGAACCAAAAGGTCCCAAGGCCAAGGAGTGAGACAGAAAGGAGGGGTCCCAAGAAGACCTTCTTGTCTAATCAAAGGACAAGAATCTGGAAGAGGTTCTGTTCTGTGGAAGCGAAAGTGAGGAGCAGAGAGGAAGGCTCCAAGCTTCAAGCTTAAAGAGAAGAAAATCTGCAGGAAGCAGATTTAAAGCAAAAACAAGCTGTGAAAAGCCAGAAGATCCAAGGGGACAGCTGAAGGTCTGTAACTCTTTACTATGAGCTCGTGAAGCAGTGGAGTTCCATTGGCACGGCTGAGTCAGTCAGACAGAGTGGGTGGAAGAAAGCTTGAATGCACATGATGACCCGGGGGGAGGAACTTCGGAAGGAGAGTTCAAAACCCTGGAGGTGGATCCTCGCGGAAGGCATCTGAGAGAAAGTGTCAGTTTTGGAGAAGGCTTCAAAGTGAGTTCTTTGAGAGTGGAGATTAGAAACCCCGTGTGAAAGGCAGAGTTCAGTGACACTGGTTGGCTTACGGTGTGACAAGCGTCTGGGCACGGGGTGTGAGAGGGCGGGTTTGATGAGAGATCCATAGCATCTGTCTGGGGTGGCATCTGTCACCTGGTTTCAGAGTGTGGTGTATCTGACCACAGGTTACCTATTGGTTTACATGGACTGTGTACTTTCTCTGAACATTAGAGTATAAGATAGATATTGTAACTTGTGTTATCCTTATGAATATGTATATATCTGTAAAGGTATAGTTGTGGGTAAAGGAGTATTTTTATATAGTTCATTTTTTCTTGTTTAATAAATGTTCTATTCTTTTGTTAAAAGTTTAGCAACTGACTCCTGTGACTCTGTTCAGTCGCCACTCTCCATGTATTTAAGCAAAAAATAAAAGTTAGGATCTATCAAGCCAAGTTCCCTGAGACCTGGCTTGTCCAGCTGGGATCATAACACAATTTGTATCTCGAACTTGCTTAACAAGAGCAAGGTTAACAATCTGTTCTGTGCACTCTGCTACTCCATTTGAAGCAGGATGATACAGTGGAACTCTATTGCATTTTGTCCCATTCAGTCTCATGAATCCTAAAAACTCTTCTGAACAAAACTGGGATCTATTGGCGCACTCAATTTCTTTTGGGAACTAATAAGCAGCAAACAAACTATGCAAAATATCTAGCATCGGAAACTCCTCAACCCACGCTGAATGGCTATCGCAATGAAAAGCTATTGCTGTTCAAATTCTGCAACACTTGTGTGCAGCCGCTGTCACACTCTAGCTGGTCATTTCCATGGTCGCAAAGGTACCAACGGCAGCTTCTTTTCTACTGTTTGACATGCTCTACAGTGTTTCACTGCGTCCTTATCTAACCCTGGCCACCAAAGATAGCTTCTCGCTATATGAGCTTGTCAAACTCATCCCTGAGTGTTTATCAAGAAGATTACATAGCAACTGCAATCTGTACCTTACAGGAATTACAAACCTTTGTTCCCACATAGAACGATCTTTATCAACTGACAACTCATAAATAAAAAAAATGGCCTGATTTCTAAATCCAGTATCTGTGGTAGCCACCCGTTTGCAATATTGTGGTATAACCTTTGCCAACATAGGGTCCCTGTGGGTTGTTATGCCAATGCCATCTGCTGTAACTGGCAACTCATCTATGTATGAAAGGAAAAATACATTTGTTTTTATTTGTTCACGAGATGTGGGCATTGCTGGCTGGAGTAGCATTTATTGTCCATCCCTAATTGTCCTTAAGAAGGTGGTGGTGAGCTACCTTCTTGAGCCGCTGCAGCCCATCTGCCCCGTCAGGCTATACCTCTGACGGGAATGGTAATCTAGGCATCGCATTGGGACTGCAATGATCTTCTGACCGTCTGTACTTAATGTTATACTGACCTGATAAGCAAATCAAAGCCCACGTTTGCATTCGGGCTGCAGCTAAGGCGGGTGCTGGAGAATTCAGGTTCAAAATAGTCGTCCGTGACTTCTGATCATGTTTGATTGTGAAACTATGACCATACAAGCATTTCCGAAATCTTCATACTCCAAAAATCAAAGACAATGCTTCCTGTTCTGTGTATAATTTCGCTCACTGGCAAACAGGGTGGGCAAGACAAATGCAATTAGTCTCTCCTCACCATTACCCAACACATGAGATATCACAGCATCGATTCCATATGGAGAGGCATCACATGCTTGCCTAATCTTCTTGGACACATTATAATGTACAAGCATTGTACCATCTCCCAACTTACTTCTGTATAACTGGACTGCCTTGTCACACTCCCCAATTGCACGGAACACCCTTCCTCAAGAGCCCATTCAATGGATGCAATAAAGTTGCCAAACTTGGTATGAATTTACTGTAGTAATTCACTTGGCCCAAAAAGGATCTGAGCTCAGAGAGATTCTCAGGACATGGAACATTTCTTATTGCTTGAACTTTACTTTTGGCAGGGTGTAACCCATCTATGTCTAACCTGTGACCCAAATACTCCACAGAATTTTGAAACTCTTCACATTAATGTCATGTAAATAGCACACCATTCCCTGAATTCCTTACAAAATTTGGTTCATTACCCTTTGGAAAATTCCCAGAGCTGAAGAAACACCAAATGGCAGCCTATGAAACTGAAATAGACCATGCGTGTATCAATAGTCAAATATGGCTCAGGCCAGACTTGTCCAACGTATGGCCCGTGGGCTGGATGCGAACCCCAAAGCCCCCCCATGTGGCCCCCAGAGCCAGCTTTCAAAATTCCAGTCAAACAGGTGAGTTTCAATGTAAGATTCTGCGTGGAGCTGCTCCTCCAATCAAAGGCTGTTTCTCGCCCAACTTTAATGAACCTATCAGCAGCACTTAAGGGAGAGGAACAGCCTCCGGTTGGAGGAGCAGCGAAGACCGGGGTTGGCGAGTGTACTGAATGCTGCCAGCTGAGAGAAGCGAATGTATGGCGGGACTGGAGCCTCGGGATCAAAGTAACAGTATGACTGGAGCCCAGGAAGATGAGCAATGGTGAGATTGTAGCCTGGGCAGCCAAACAAGGGCAGGACTGGAGCCTGGGCATTCAAGTAATGGTGGGACGGGAGTCCGGGGACCCAAGCAACAGCAGGACTGGAATCCAGGGCTGAGCAACGGTGAGACTGGAGACCAGGGAGCTGAGCAAAGTGGGTGGCTGGAATCTGGGGAAACAAGTAACAGCGGACCCGGGGAGAATGAAGTTTTGGTGGGCCTGGGGAAGAGATGGTGCCGTGGTGAGTATGTGGGAGAGAGTGTGTGTGTGTTTGGGAGTAAGAGTGAGTGACTGAGTGTGGTTAAGTGAGGTATCCTGTCCCTTTAAGAGAATGCAAGTGTACTCATCATGTAACAGTACTGACGAATCACTGTACAGCGCTGGCAACTGGGGACTGGAAGTCTAGTTCTGGAGGTTTCTGAGTGAGCACGTATGATATGGTGCTGTGCCCTATGTCTCAATAAACCATCACTGTTTATCCTCACATCAGTCTCCCCCTTTGTTGATTGCAAGCAGCAATTGAGGAGAACGTAGGAAGGCATGCAGTTAGAGTTCGGTTGACCAAGGAACTAATTTACCCAAGGCATAAAACTGAATGTGTGTGTGGAAGTGAGAGTGAGTGACTGAGTGTGTTTATGGGAGTGGGAGCAAGAGATTGAGCATGTGTGTGTGTGCGTGGGAGTGAGAGTGAGTGGCTGTGTGTGTGTGGGAGTGAGAGTGAGTGACTGAATGTGTTTATGGGAGTGGGAGCGAGTGATTGAGCATGTGTGTGAGTGTGTGTATGTGGGAGTGAGAGTGAGTGACTGTGTGTGTATGTGGGAGTGAGAGTGAGTGATTGAATGTATGTGTGGGAGTGAGACTGAGTACTGTGTGTGTGGGAGTGAGGGTGAGTGAATGAGCGTGTGTGTGAGTGGGAGTGGGAGTGAGAGTGAGTGACTGTGATGCGTGTGTGTGATGTGTGTGTGTGGTGGGGGAGTGAGTGAGTGAGTGACTGTGTGTGTGTGTGTGTGTGTGTGTGTGTGGGAGTGGGAGTGAGTACTGAGTGTGTGGTAATGAGAGTGAGTGACTGAGTGTGTGTGGGGTGGAGGGGGGGTAGTGTGAGTCTGCCTTACTCAGTCTCAGGTTTCTCACTTACCCTCACCACCACACACACACACACACTCACATTGGATGAGGGTGAGTGAGCACCCTGAGACTGGGAGTGAGGCTGGCACACATACTCTGACCCTCTCACACTGTGGGCATTTTTATTAATTACTCTTTTGTAACTGAACAATTTATTGCTATGACATTGCTGTACTTTTGCTCAGCAATTGTTCTTCCCTTAAAACCTCAACTTTTTTTTGAAGTTCTGTTTATTGTTCTGCCAAACCTCACATTTCCAAAATGTGGTCATCTGCCCCTTTAGTGAGAAAAATACGCCAATGGGCACCCAGAGCAAAAAGATTGGATAAGCCTGGCTTCGAATCATCTTCTAACTCAAGTTGCTGATGGACATTTTTCAGGTCTAACTTTGAAAACGTCTGGCCTCCTGGCAATATTGTGACCAGATCCTCCACATTTGGAAAAGTATTGGCCTGATTACATTGCAGTACCTGTTACTTTATAATCACTTAAACTACCATCTGACTTTGGTACTATCACCATGGGAGTAGCTCCAATACTCTGTTCTACTTTAGAGATTAAGGGCCAGAGCTTCTGCGGAGCAGCAATCAGAGTCAGATTGTCACTGGGCTCCATTTCGCTTACTCTGAAATGCAGCTGCTCCTTTCCCAACGGACTTTCTGACCCGGGCTGGGTGAGGAAAGGGCAGTGCAGTGGGTTCTCGAGGCTTTGTGTCGAGGGCAGGAGAGTCGGGGGGAAGGAAGTCATGTCCCCTTTTTTTTTTACGGCATTAGCTGCATTAAAGCAGGTAAGTTTAAAGGTCCCAGCCACTTTGAGAAGCCAGGGAGAAGGTAAGTGGATAGGATGGGAGGGTAGGGGTCAGATGGTGGAGAAGAGTGGGGGGGTGAGGGGGGGATGTTGGTTGGTCAGTGGGTTGGGAAGGTAGTCAGGGGGTGGGAGGTCTGAGGTGTGGGGGGTAGTCAGTGGGTGTGGGGTGCAGTCAGGGCGTTGGGAGAGTAGTCAGTTATGTGGGGGGGAGTCAGGGGGTTGGGAGAGTAGTCAAGGGGTTGGGAGGATAGTCAGGGATGTGTGGGGGGTAATCAGTCATGTGGGGGGGGTAGTTGATGGGGATAATTGGGTAGTTGGTGGGGGTGATCAGGGGATTGGGGGAGGTGTGGGGGGTGGGGATCAGTACAATAGTTAGAAGTAGTTTTAATTCTTCTAACTTCTCCTGGGTAACTATTCTGCTAAGACAGTCAAAATCATCCAAAGTCTCTGATTTAAATCAGAGTATCAGATTATTCCCAGTGCAGGGTAATTCCCCATTGGAAATCTGAACTTCCCGGGCAATTGCTGTATGGTCCTTGTGTGGGGGCCTCTGGCATTTCCCCAGCTCATCTTCTGGAAACCTCCTGGGTACGGCCCTCCGGAGATCGGAAGTTATGAGCCAATGTTCTCAGCCTCAAGTCTTTCAGCTCTTGCTCTACTTTCTCCCTTAGGGCATAGGGGACTGGGCGAGGTCTGCAATAAACTGGTCTTGCGTTCCTCTGGACCCATGCATTGGCCTTATATCCTTGAATCAGTTGGCTGGTTTCATTAAACACCTTGAAAGTACTTTGCAATCACGTCATCTTGCATCACAAATTTCACTTCTACGTGTAAAAGCTTGTTGCAGTTTAACTTAAGTGCTGTTAACCAGTTTCTTCCAAACAAGGCTGGTTTCTCACACTTTACCACAATGATGCAATTTTGCACATTGCTCCTTGTATGTGACTGGAGCTGACACACTTCCTATTATGGGGATTTTCTCTCTGCCTTAAGTCCATAAATCCATGAGTGATTTTTCTAGCTGATGCTGACTCAACTTTTGATGACATAGCGATTCAGGATGCACGCTAACTGAAGCACGCATGTCAACCCCCATGTTTCCTGGAACTCCATCCATCGCTACTTGAACTACAATGCCCTGCGAATTTCCACTGGACATCATTGTGCTTTGGATCCAATGGGTCTCAACCAACCCCTCATTTGGTCTGGTGCTGTTCAAAAACCGTATGCGGTAACTGCCATTTCCTCCAGCCAGCAATTTTCCCGTTTACATTCTTCTAACAGGCCTTGGCAAGATGACCCTCCTTCTTGCAGCTGTAGCTCTCAGCCTTCACAAATGGGCAATTATGTGCGCAATGTTGGTCTTAGCACCAGTAAGAGGCCTCATTAGCACCTCTGCTACTACTAACTGCTGCCGTAAGGGCCTTCGGCTTTCTCAGCTGCTGTTTATTTACTTCAGCAGATGACTGGTGGTGGTTAACTCTGACTTCTCTCAAGTCACGTTCCACCATGTTCATGAACAATGCTGTTTGGTAAACCATGTTGAAAGTTAACTTTGGCAATGTCAGCAACTTGCTGAGAACGCATTCACTTTTCAAAATGCACACAAACCTGCCCTGCAATGCTCTCTCTTGAAATTCTCCAAAATTACAATGGATGGGACATTTATCAAAGTCACGATAAAGTCTCCAGTGCCCTCGCTGGGCAACTGATTCTTGGTTCCAAACCGATAGCTTTCAGCAATCTCCAATGGCTTGGGACTGTCGCACTGCTCAAGCTTACACAAAATATCCACCATGTCTTTCGGCTTAGCAGGGTGTGCAAATCCTTAAGCACTTCATACACTCCTGGGCTTGCTTCAGTCAGAAATATCGTCCTTTTCCTTTTCCATACTGTTGGATTAACAGGCAGATTATCAGCATCTTTCGAGGATATTATTAGTAGTAATAAACATTTCGAGCCACTCCACAAAGCGCCGAAAGGCTCTCGGTCATGACTATGCTCTCCCAGTTGTCCAATAATACCTGTCGATGCAGCCATCTTCAAAGGTCAGTCCTCCCACGTGTGCAAACAGCTTTTTCTCTAAGACTGGATTTTTAAGCCTATTTCCGAGCAAAATAAAAAAACTCACTTCCTTTGCTAGAAGCTTCTGCAACCCAAATTTATTCACCTAGAGAATCGGTGATGCCATCCTCATCGGCGGACTGTGATATCTTTACAGGGTGGAACAAAAATGCTGCATGGAGCTCATTTAGCAATCACAGTTAGTTTGCAAGAAATATGCAGGTCGGAATACAATAACGCTAGTACCGTCCTAGCACTGTACAAGCATTCTGGTCTATCGTTTCCGCCCGCTGTGAATTCAGCATACAATGCATCTTTTTCTCCTTACACCTTGGGCCCTGATCCATTTAGGCTGCATAGATATCAATTTGCATTATTAGAATATAAGAAACATCAGAAATAGGAGCAGGGGTACACCAGACAGCCTGTCAAGGCTGCTCCACTGTTCAACACAATCATGGCTGTTCATTGGGCTTTAGTAACACATTCCTGCCTGTTATGTTCCTTCTCTGTTGGTTGCTTTGCTCAGCAAACAAAGCCTATCTACTAGTGAGTGAGTTGGTAAACAAGTTACTGCAGATGCAGAGACCAATGCAAGATGAAGTACGTGCTGTTTATTTATACAAGTCACAGAGCACTAACACAATGTCTGCTTCTCCAACCAGTCCCTATTCTAAACTACTGATTAACATTGTGGCCCACGCTACACAGCCATTGGGTAATATAGTCACGTGGTCAATCTGCTCACAATCTCTTAAAGGTCTATTGCACCTAAGATTACCACACTGCCCACTCTCCATATTCCTCGATTCCCTGAGAGGCCAAAGATCTGTCTATCTCAGTATTAAATATAGTCAATGATGGACCATCCATAATCCTCTGGGAAATTCCAAAGATTCCCAACAACCCTTTGAGTAAAGAAATTTCTCCTTGTCTCAGTGCTAAATGGTCAGCCCCCACTTCCTCAAACTGTGCTCTGGTGTTCTAGATGCCTCAGCCAGATGAAACAAACTCTGGGGTCTACCCTGCCAAACCCCTTCAGAATCTTGTATGTTTCAATGAGATCACCTCTCATTCTTCCAAATTCCAGATAACAATTTACTCAGCCTCTCATCGTAGGAACCAATCTAGTAAACTTTCTTTGAACTGCCTCAAATGCAAATATATCCTTCCTTAAATATGGAGACCAAAGGGGCATACAGTACTTCAGGAGGTATCTCACCAAAGCCCTGTACAATTGTAATAAGACTTCCTTACTCTTGCAATCCAATACCCCTGTAATAAATGCCAACATACCATTTGCCTCCTGATTGCTTGTTGTACCTGCATGCCAACTTTTTGTGTTCCTTGTATGAGTATAGCCAAGATCTTCTTAACATCAACATTTACAAATTTCATGCACTTTAAAAACTATTCTGCTTTCCTATTCTTACTTCAAGTCAATAACCTCACACTTTCCCACATTATACTCCATCAGCCAACTTGTTGCCTGTTGTGTTTCCTTCTCTACTTTAACCAGGTAGGACTGGTAAACAACACCATGAGTGATTTTATTTGAAGATTATAGTAGAGCTCTTACTAACATGTCTTGCTTGGTGAACTACACATTCCAACTCAGTTTTTTTTATTCATTGGATGTGG
The DNA here is from genome assembly GCF_964194155.1 of Cetorhinus maximus. Lineage (NCBI taxonomy): Eukaryota > Metazoa > Chordata > Chondrichthyes > Lamniformes > Cetorhinidae > Cetorhinus > Cetorhinus maximus. The sequence continues at coordinate 37,898,659 of NC_135903.1, read as the reverse complement.
GCATTACCCTTGCTCTGCTAAGAGGGTATTTAAGAGTCAATCACATTGCTGTGGATCTGGAGTAACATGTAGGCCAGACCAGGTAAGAGCAGCAGATTTCCTTCCCTGAAAGACATTAGTAAACCAAATGGGTTTTTACAACAATTGTTTACTTGGTCATCATTTAGACTTTCAATTCCAAATTTTTATTGAATTCAAATTCCACCATCTGCCATGGTGGGATTTGAACACAGGATCCACCAGAGCATTACCCTGAGTCTCTGGATTACTAGTCTAGCAACAATATCACTGCACCATTGCCTCCTCAAGGAGTATCATATGACAAATGACATCATATCCTGTCTGCTGATGTATACAGATTATGAACATACTCACTTAAAGGTATACTACAACATCCTTTTTTCCAAAGATAAGATTACACACTGATGCTAAATAAACACGGATGCCTTAACACTATTTACATTGCATTGTGAATTTACAACTTTACAAGTTGCTGAAACTAATGCAACCTGATTTGGTCACCATGAAACTTCTCTAAGTCGTGATTTGTGTTGTTTTTTTGCACCATGACATTGTACTGGTTGTCTCACCATGATCTTGCACAGTGCTACATTGAGATCTCACCTTTGAGTGTGTTCTATTTGCAATAAGATTGCTGGATGTTGCATAATTGGATACATCCCTGAGCTGATATTGATTTCTGTGCAATGTCATTTCATTTGGTGTTACTATTTCAGATGATCCTGGCTCTCGACAAACCTTAGTTATTTCAGCTGGAAGCCAGCTTCACTCTGTTGGATGTGAAGCTTGAACATGTTGTCCTACATTCAAACTTGGGGATTCTTTACCTGCATGTTAGGCATGCATATCCTTCATCCTCTCCTGTTTTGCCACTAACCCAGTTACGCGTCTTGTACAGCTGGAAAACTGGAGAGGTGGTGGCTTAGGAGAGTCATTCAAACTTGCCTCCCAAACACATGCTCAGCTGATGAAGGGAAAGTTGCACCCAACAGTGCTGCCCTTACATGTAACATTGCAACTTCTAAATCTTGTTTCATTTCTCATCACTCAAAGCTTAAGGATTTAACAGTACGAGCCATGTGTGCAGCTAGACCCATTGATCGAGGATAATATGCTGAGGATATAATGTGATCAATGTCCCACTTCACACACTTGTCTCGAAATGGCTTACCCATGTACTGAGGACAGTTGTCTGAGACAATCTCTTCCTGCATCCCAAACAGACTGAAAATGGCACTCAGTGTATTGGCAAAGGGTGTGCTTGATGTCTGGTATACTTGTTGAATTATCGGATACTTGGAAAAATTGCCCATTATTAATAGAATATCGTCACTTTAAATAATAGATAGGTCAGTAGCAATTCTGGTCCATGGGTGTGATAGAGTTTCATGAGTATCAATGGTTCCTTCTGCTGGCTAAACTGGCGTGCCTGATGTGTCTCACCCCTCCTCACAGTCTTCTCTATATGTCTGCTGATCCTTGGCCAGTTTCTCTTGCCAAATGTCTAATGCACTTAATGACCATGTGAGTTTGCTGCAACTGTGTCAGAATGTCTAGTCACAGTGGCACAGATATTAGAACCTACCCATGAATATTATGCCTCGGGATAGTCCTAATACATCTTGGCAGACCCAAAATGTTCTTACAGTTTCCTGGGCTTTTCATATGGTATTAGGGCCAACTTTTGATTACGGTTTTCCTTATTACCTGGAGTACTGGGTACATGGATGATTCTCCTTGCAATTGTTGACATTTGTGTTGTTCAAAACTCATCAAATCGACTTGTAGTACATCTTCAACTTCTTTATCTATTAAGTCGACTTAATGAAATGTCCATAACCTTTGTGGGATTTGGCAACATGCTCAAGGAGACTGGAGTAACCTTACGGATAATTCTGTCCTGCTCCGTTTTGTCCAGTTTGACTTTTGGTTCGTGTTGGTTATTAATGTTACGTTTTCTTGGAGGATCTACAGTTGCAATTGCATCCCCGTTAGGTGCAAAGCTGTATCACGTTTTAAACTGCTGGTTATATATCCAACCAATATTTGGATTTCAACTAGAGGTCTGACTCATTGGTATCGTTCTTGATATCTGGTATCTCCATTGTACCTTGCTGATCCCATGAATAGGAATGAGCTTATGGTCTCCACATACTAGTAGGTCTGCTATAGCTAGACTTGTGTACTAATGAGATAAATTAACCATGCCAATTGATTATAGCTGCATTTCAGTGTTATCATGCCAATGCAATGAATTACCATTCCATTAAATGCAGTGAGCTTAGCTGGAGTTGTACCATTGTCTTCTAATGTTGAAGGTACATGTCCTTCAGTAGCCTGAGGGGAAGAATGTTGACACTCGCCCCTGTGTCAATTTTCGCCTTCAATGTTTTAATTTTAAAAAATTCGTTCATGGGATGTAGACTTCGCTGGCTAGGCCAACATTTATTGCTCATCCCTAATTGCCCTTGAGAAGGTGGTGGTGAGCTGCCTTCTTGAACTGCTGCAGTCCATGTGGTGTAGGTACACCCACAGTGCTGTTAGGAAGGGAATTCCAGGATTTTGACCCCACGACAATGAAGGAACGGCGATATATTTCCAAGTCAGGACGGTGAGTGGTTTGGAGTGGAACTTTCAGGTGGTGGTGTTCCCATCTATCTGTAGCCCTTGTCCTTCTAGATGATAGTGGTCGTGGGTTTGGAAGGTGCTGTCTAAGGAGCCTTGGCATGTTTCTGCAGTGCATCTTGTAGATGGTACACAGTGCTGCCACTGTTCGTCGGTGGTGGAGAGAGTGAATGTTTGTGGATGGGGTGTCAATCAAGCGGGCTGCTTTGTCAAGCTTCTTGAGTGTTTTGGGAGCTGCACTCACCCAGGCAAGATGAGAGTATCCCATCACACTTCTGACTTGTGCCTGGTAGATTGCGGACAGGCTTTGGGGAGTCAGGTGGTGAGTTACTCATGCACAATTCCTAGCTTCTGGCCTGCTCTTGTAGCCACAGTATTTATATGGCTAATCCAGTTCAGTTTCTGGCCAATGGTAACCACCAGGATGTTGATAGTGGGGGATTCAGTGATGATTATGCCATTGAATGTCAAGGGATGATGGTTGGAGGTGGTCAGTGCCTGGCACTTGTGTGGCGCGAATGTTACTTGCCCCTTGATGTTGTCCAGATCTTGGTCCATTTGGACATGGACTGCTTCAGTAACTGAGGAGTCGTGAATAGTGCTGAACATTGTGCAATCATCAGCCAACATCCCCATTTCTGACCTTATGATGAAAGGAAGGTCATTGATGAAGCAGCTGAATATTGTTGGGCCAATCTTCTTAGGGCACTCAATACTGATGGTTGCACATGTTTGCAGTGGTGTGGCTCATCTATGGACCTGGCAATGCTTACAATACAGAACACTTGCATGCTTTCGTTTTTAATAGTTTGATCATCACCATTTTTCATTATTGGTGACCTCTTCTAAGCATTTGTTTGTATACCTGGCTCACTCTCTTTTGCTGTGTGCTGTAAATGTGGTCTGAGTTGTGGCTTGGCATGACTTCTCGCCAAGCATTCTGAATTGGAGTTTTTTTAAATCAGCATGCCCAATGCCCGCTTAAAACCAAACACCTTACACTGGTCCTAGTTTGCTGGATAGCTTCTTTGGCGGATGAAGAAGTCCACATTTCCACATGGCTTGTTCAGTTTTGGCATCTTGGCCAATGCGCCAACAGCTGGGACTGCACCTAGTGCTTGGAAACTCTGGCGGCCTGCAAGAGTTATGCCAGTCTTTTAATAAGCTTCAATGCTAGGACCTTTTGACTTTTCTATGAGGTCTATTTCAAAAGCTTCAATGGTGTTGATGCTATTACTAGATCTGTAATTCCTTCAGGCAACTCAGCTTCAGAAGAGTCGCAGTCCCTATTTAGCTCTGCCGCGACTGACAAATTGGTCGATGGACTCTTTTCGTTGTTGCCTATACACCATGAATTCCAACGTATGCATCTTTGAACCTGACTTTCAGAAGTAGTTGGTCTTCTAGTGTGATCCATATTTTCTTAGGGTCTTTTTGATCATCTTCAGATAAGCCTGAGGTATTCAGCCTGTGAAGCCCTTCATTTCCAATAACTATTTTAATTTTGGTGCTTGTTTATCTGGTTCTGACACGGCCAAATCAAGAAACTACAGCCCTAATCTTTGTTCAGAAAGTATGAATTCGGAAATAACGTCCGCTGCTTTAGAATTCATGCACCGGACATTTACTGACATTTTGCTGATGTTCTCGGGATTTTCCATGATTTTCTAGGTAGGATGATGTTTTCCCGCTTTTCTCCACCTCGCGCTTTCAATGTGTTGCAGATCTGGCTGCCTGCAGTAATCTTATTTTTCCACACCCTGTTACTGGACTCTATGGCACTGCAGATCTGCACCACCATTACTGCTCTGTGCATTTTTTCAGATCCCACCCATGAAGCAGTGTTTTGGCATGAACAGCACCTCAAATAGCTGGAATGGTGTTTTTCAGCCTTTTGTAAGCCTTCCCTGGAATCGACCTGCATTGGCATGATCCAAATCACTGATCACATTCCTGCACTGCTGATTAGGTAGTCTTTAGTTGTTCAGTGTCCCCAACTGATAAATTCCTGTCACTAGTGCTTCACCTCTCAGAGCTCTGTTGATCCTGTGCTAATCTCATAAACTGCTGGTGTTGTCCCAAGCTGAGTCTGGAGCTCTCCCAATGTTTCTTGCTTTTTTTGAGGTTCCCAACTTTGAAGAGCTGCGGGTGATCTCTTATTTTTGAACTTGATGCTCTATTACTGTGCTCCATGTGGCAATCTCCGCTGTGTAGAAACTTGGAAAAAAAGAGAAGTCTTGGAAGTCGCTGTGCCTGTGGAACTTCAATTCTTCCAGATATTCAAAATTGCAACAGCTCCCACCTCCATGTGCATGGTGTAACTTAAAAGCTGAAAATCCTCAAATTCTCACCAGCTGCCACCATGTGGTGCTTCATTCTATCCCTTAACACAAACTCACCAATTACTCAGGTAGGGCTGGTAAACTATGTTGTGAGCTCTTTTATTTGAAGGTTACAGTAGATATACACATTTCTGGGACCCTTTTACTAACACCTCCTGCTTGGCCCATAAACACTTTCCAACTCAGTATCATGTGCATTATGACACCATGGCCTGGCTGATGTTGGAGACAGGTTATGGACATATCCACTTAAAGGTGTACAACATTGCCCACTTACTCAAACTATCCATATGTCTTCCGGCTTCTTTGTATCCTCCCCACAGCTTACATTCCCCACCTAGCTTCATCTCGTTGGCAACCTGTGAACTTGTGCTAATTATGGTTTTGACAGGGTAAGGAGAAACTGTTTCAACTGGCAGGAATGTCAGTAAGCAAAGGGCACAGTTTTCAAATAATTTGGCTTAAAGAACCGGCAGGGGGGATTAGGACATTTTTTTGTTTGCAGTGAGCTTTTATGACCTAAATGCAAATTCAACTGCAACTGTGAAAAAAAAAAAGATGTATGCTTGAAAAAGAAAGAAACGTGGGGCTCTGTGCAAAGAACGCGGAGGCTGGGATTAGTCAGATAACTCTTGCAAAGGTTCAGCATAGCGATGGTGGGCCTCCTTCTGTGCTTTGATGATACACTGGTTTTTCACTGCTGCCAGTAATGGCATAACTACAATGTAACTAGGCAGTAATATCAACAGGGCGATCCCAGCATGGGAGTCGAACAAACAAATCCATTTAAGTGAGTTTTTATTTTTTTCAGCTCAATTTTAAATTTAGCAATAGTGTTGTTTCGCATTTTACTGCATTCAGTGTTTGACATGAGGGTTGCAGAATGTACTCCCCTAAGTGTAACTCTTCTCTTAAAACGAATAGATTGTACTCATGCAGAGTACAAACTGTACAAGGATGCAGAATGTTCTTAAATTCATAGCGATTGTGCCTTTCCTCAGAGACCCCCCACTCCCAAAATCCATTTGATCCCTGCTTTTAGTCAAAAGATGTTCTCAAATGGTTCAAATCAGCCCCAATTCCACAAAGAGAAAAGAAACTGAAACAAAATCAACTCAGTCACGGCTCACGTTAAATAAAAAACGTGAAATCCTGCGGATGCTAGAAATGTGGAATCACTGACAATGCTGGTAATACTCAGCAGGACTGGCAGAATCTGTGGACGGAGAAATAGAGTTAAGGGGAGGGCAGGGTTGGGGCTTGACTGTGTAGTGGGCTGTTCCCAGCGTGTGTGCCACATCCGCTCTCTCGCTTTTCATTGCTCCCTCGTCAATTAAAATTAAAGTTTTGGTTACAATTAAAATTTAAAATGCTGGCGGCGGGCACGGGAGACACGGAGGGCGGAGCTTTCCAGTGGGGAAACCTGCCACCTGCAGACAATAGAAAAAAGCCTCCTGCTCGATCAGGGAGGCTCTGCTTCATGGCCATAGCTTTCCTGTCCAACTCCATTTCCATTAACTTAAGAATTGAGAGCACAAAGGGGGCATGGGCGTTTTTCAGAATTGAATTTCATTAGTAAATAATTCACCTTACATTGGTTTCACTTTATTCATGTGTACATCATCGTTATTCATTGAAACTATCTTAGTCAGAGAGCCAAATGTACTGGCACAGCTCCTGCTTGGCACGCGCTGATGGTTACAGGGGCGTTAGGGACATTTCCTTTATTGTGGAAGGAACAATGTTGTGTTTTTTATTCACTCTTTATCGAACGTTCATGTTAGTGTCCAGTGTTGTACTTGCCACTCTGTGGGACTTGGCTGAGATTGCAGGCTCAGCTGGCCCTCCCTTCTATGCATTGTAAAGGACATTGTCTGTGAGCACTCTCAGCAGGGTCAATTGAAATGTTGCAGGTGAACTCAAAGCCCTGTAAGGATTCTGCCAGCCAGCACCCTGAGATGGACCCACATTTGGACAATAATGACACCACTTTTTATGCCACTAATTTTCTTACCTTGATTGGCTGTACCTACCACCCCTCGCCCCACCACATCCAGCATGCCAGGCCCTTGCCACTTCACTCCTCCAAGCTCCCAACCTTTGTCTTCTCTTGGATCCTTCTTCCACTGCTCCATGCCCTCGACCCCAGTCCGTACCCCACCCCGTCACCACTGACTCACCCTTGCTGGGTCCCAAGCCTCCACGCAAGCTGCCAATTTTCTTGCTCCCCTCCCTTGTGCCGTAGAGATAAACAAAGAAAATCATTGACCTTACACACGACTGCACAAAGCCTGCACGAAGGTTTATGTCACCTTCAAAAATTGTGAACCAGGTGCCACGGTATTCTTTTGTATCCCTGACTTTCTCTTGAAGGTAGGACGTCATTTTAAGACGTTGCGCACTAATGAGTAGTCACGACATGCAAATGTATTGCAAGTATGAACCTGCCATAGGCTGGTTTGAGGCTCGAGACTCCGCAAAAGTGCTGCTGGCTTTATCTCTGCATCTGAAGCCACTGTCAGGGAATGGAGATTTTTCTTCCTGCCTAATTAAGTCCTAGCACACTATGTTCCCTTGCGGGCTCCATAAAATCCCACCCACCCCCCGCCCCCCAAAATTGTTTCTTTCATCACTGACAGTTCTAACAAAAGGTCTTTGACCTGAAGCATTAACTCTGCTTTTCACTCCCCCGTTGTCACGCATTTGCAGCATTTTCTGTTTTTATTTCACATTAGGTAAAGTCACCAAGAACAGGTGCTTACAGCTGGCTTTGTAATATTTAAAAACTTTGCTTGGGGACTTGTCGAGTGTGTAGGGGGAGTGATACCGAACTCATTAACAGTGGTCCTAGGCTAAACAGGGATTGAGGTTTCAACTCCCCTGTAGCATCAGTGGCAGATGGAATATAAAAACCCCTTCATTAGAGCTGCTTTTTAGCTCCCAGGTGAATCATTATCTTCTGCTAATAGGCCTCGGATGAGGTTAAGCTCGCTGAAACTTCACAGCATTGTAATTAATAGGCAGGACAATCTGCCATGAATCACACAGATAACATGCACAAAAGGGGACTATTTTTAGAATCCACTTCTGCATGCAGATAAACCCAGAGATGACATGGTGCTGAAGGAAATGCTTACAGTACAATGGCAAAAGGTAATATTAATGTACAGGCATAATATACATGATAATAAGAATTATTTTAGGAACTTGGAAAGGCCAAAGTCACTCTTTTTATAATTGGTTTCAGCTCAACCTACTGACTCATGGTGTTCAATTCCTTCTCTCTCCAGAAAGCATAACTCTCTCCAGCCAAACAGCCAAGAGTCTACGGGTGGGATTTTCCTTGCCCACTGGCGTCGGGCGTGTTTTGTGGAGTGAGCGGACAATATGGCGAGAAGGCCGAAAATCGGTTTCACAGCGTCGTGAAACCAGTTTGCAATCGTCCGCTCAGCCCGTCGATGGTGGGCCGTGTTTCCCACCATCGGACATCGGGAACCTCATTGTAATACGTTTGCGTATCATTATAAGCCCAGCTCACTGGAATCATCCCCCCCCCCCCGCCAGCCCCCCAGCCACGCTGGATCGTCCGCCCATGTCAGCGTGATTGCACGTGCTTCACAACAGCATACAGAAGACGTGCAGTTGGTGGCTGCACTTCAAGGGGCACTCGGAGGTGAGTGCACAGTAACATTGCGCAGTGCTCACCCGGGACCCGGGTCGCCTATTGGACTTCAAGGTTGAGGTACATTGGGGTAAGGGCTGCAGTGCAGTTGAGGCAACTTGTTGCAGGGGGTAGGAGGATAAGGGGTGCCCTGTGGTTGAGGTGACTTGGGGTGAGGGGTTTGAAGGGCTGCCCTGCAGTTGAAGGTAGTGCACAAACACGTCCAGGGTGGGTGGGGAGAGGAGCAGCCACACATTAGGGAAACCTTTTATAAAGGGACCATTCCTCTGCAGCTGAGACAGTTCAGATGCAGCCACGTTGATATGATTGAAGTTGGGCTTCTAGCGTCTCTGCCCACTCAAGCAATGCAGAGGCAACAAATCGCCACCAAGTGCTCCAGAGCTTTTCACCCCTTGGGCACAGACTGCAAACTAATGAGCGTTTTAGTGAACTGCAGAACAGTTGGATGACTGGGCACGTTGTACAATCTCCTGGCTAAAACTGGCCATGGAGCAGTCACTGCTGGTGGCGCTCACAGCCCCTTGCAATGTCATCATCCCGGTTTGGACCAGTCTCCCCCATGGTTCAAGCTAACAGGGCAGCCTTGCAGTGCGGGTTAGGAGAATGCCTGTGCCAGAGCTGAGAGCACAGCATGCAGTCCAGTGGGCAAAGCTGCCGCCAAGCGATCAGGTGGAGTGGGGCGGAGGTGGCTGGAGTTTCGGTCAGTCATGCATCGCACTAAACTCTGGCCATCTAAGTGGTAACCAGCACTGACCGGATTGCGTTACGGGGTGTTCAGACTTAACCAAAAGAGGCTCTTAGTACACCCATGCTAACCCACGCGTCTCTCTCTTTCATCCTGCAGGAGGAGTACATCAGGAACATAGGGCCTGGTGAACTTGCTGTATGCCTCATTGCGTGCAGAGAGCGGAGACGACTTGGAAGAGAGCGACGGAGGTGCCTGGCAGTGCAGAGGGAGCAGCACCCTCAGGAAGAAGGGGCAGCTGGGGCTCCCGTACACGTCACTGGAGAGCCACAGCGAGCTGTCGCTGGTTGGCACCTAGCTAGACCCAGGGTCTATAGACACCGCCTTTCATTCCTGCAGATGACCAAGACCCAGTGTCGCCGAAGACTGGTGCATGTCTAGGGAACTGGTCGGTCACATCTGCCACCTGCTGCAGGATTTGGCGCCACAGGGACATGGAGGGCATCCACTGCCATTGGCCATGAAAGTGACAGCGCTCAATTTTTACGCCAGTGGCTCCTTTCAGGGCTCCACAGGTGACCTCTGTGGGATATCACAAGCCTCCACCCACAATTGCATCATGAGATAAACAACTTTGTGCATTTCACCCGGGACCAGGAAAGACAGGATGCAAGAGAGTTTGGTTCTGCCCAGATCTTGGGTTTCCCACAGGTGCAGAGTGCAATCGACTGCACTCACATGGCGCTCAGATCCCTGTCGCAACACACGGTCAACTACATCAACCACAAGGGCTCCCATTTGCTGAATTTGCAGCTGGTGTACGACCACCACACACACATCCTCCGGGCGTGCACATGGTTTCCAGGGAGTGTCCATGACTCCTACATCCTTAGCAGGTCACAGACCCCTGACGTCTTCCAGGCTCCACAGAGGCTGCAGGGATGGCTTCTCAGGGACAAGGGCCACCCACAGAGGATGTGGCTGATGACACCCGTGCGGTGAACCCCAGACTGCAGCAGAGTGAAGGTACAACGAGACTCATGCTGCAACTCGCAGCTTTGTGGAGCAAACCATTGGGATGTTGAAAATGAGGTTGTGGGGCTTGGACTGGTCTGGTGGAGCCCTGCAAAATAGTCCACAGACAGTCCCACACATCGTTGTCGCCTGCTACACTCTTTGTAACCTGGCACAGCAACAGGGAGAGGAGCTGGCTGAGGAGGGGATGGAGGAGCTCAAGGTCTCCTCCGGTGAGGAGGCCCTTGAAGGCGGCGATGACGGGGATGAGGCTATCACATGGGCCTGACGAGGCAGGCGCGCTCGGGAGGCCCTCATAGCTGCTAGATTTGTGGAGGATGATGACAACATGCAGTGAAGAGACACCATAGATCCTCACATCGCATCTGTGAACGTTTGACTTCAGTCTAGCTTATGGCAGCGCGAATACCCTTTGTGAGAATTCTCCCGTCATGGGGACACAGCAGAGGCCCTAATAGTTGCTCGATTCCAGGAGGATGATGATGACATGCAGTGAGGACAATCCATAGATATTCTCATAACCTCTGAGAATATCTGACTCATGTCTGGCTGAGGGCAGCTCGTTTGTGCTCCGTGATCAGGGTCATATCATAGAGACGCAGACATGAAACCTAAAAGCACCTGATCCTTTGTCAGCCTTCAGCACCTGACTCCTTCAGGAGCACAGCATCACTGGTCACAGATGCTGAAGAGATGGGGGCCAGCCCCACCTCAAAGGTGCTGAGAGCACACAGAGAGAATGACGGAACTCTGTGATGCCTGCCCACGACATTCTGGCAGCAATGACCAGCACCATCGAGGTGCAGGCATCAGTAATGTGTCCAGTGAGTGTGAGGCCGGACCATCACTTTGGTCTGAAGGTTACACACTGCACCGGGAAGAGACCCTGGACTGAGACACCTGCATTTATCTTGTGCAGGAACCGAGGTTTCACATCTGAGCGACACAATCACTGCTCAACAGAACAAGGGGCCATAGGCAGGGAGACATTCTTGGGAGTTTATTTACAATAGTGAACATTATGTACAAGTGATTAACCCCTGTGCCCAGGCTGTGCAACTACATCTGTACTTTCCTAACCCTGCCGCTACGTCTTGGTGCTCCCCAGACGTCTACAGTGGAGGTGGAGGCAGCCTGCTGACTGTTACACCATGTCTGTGATGACCTTGGTGGGCATCCTCTGGAGGACCGTATCCTGGAGGGCCCCAGCCTGTTTTCACAGTCCTGCTGTGTGGCAGTCGCACCCTCCTCGGCCTGTGGAGCTGGAGCTGCTGAGGTCACAGGAAGAGGGAAGCTGGATGGGCCAGACTCTCCCGGATACACCTGGGCCGATGGCCCCGGGGCGTGAATCTGCTGAACCCCATTCCCATCAGTGCCCAAGAGCCCCTGGCTGACTGCTTGAGGAGAAGGTGTAGCTGGAGTGAGATCGAACTGCCCCGCAACCCTCTCACGTACACACTGTTGGAGGCCAACTACGGCATCAGTGATGGAGTTCAGCCCATGCAGCAGTGCAGGAGCATTGTCCTGGACCAAGTTCTCCATTGCAGCTGCCGTCCTGTCGGTGTTGACCTCAGTGCATTGACATGTCGACGCTATCACCTCAGACAGAAGGCAGACGGACTCCCCCATCGTGCTTTGCAATCTGAGGAGTGTAGCGGACATCCCTTCCTGATGTTCCTGAGCTTGCCTTTGCAGCTCCAGCAACTGTGACATGACCGAGTCCAGAGGCTCCTCATCTGACTTGGACTCAGCAAATTCTGGCCCCCAGCAGTCCTCTGAGTGCCAGAGAACTGGGAAGTCCCTGTCGCCACCTGCTGTGGATCAGAAAGTGTGATGTGCTCTCCAGATTGTGATCCCGAGACTACTCTAAAGCTAGGTCCAAGGTGTGTGTCTCTGAGCTGGTGGAGGGTGTGGGTGAGCGCTATGACGGGACTTCAATGAAGGTTTCATCAGATTCCTCCTCAGAGGTTTCTTCGAGGCTTGATTTGAGGCCCTGGGTCATGGACTCTGTCGGCTGTTTGGTAGATGTGCCTGCGAAAGCAAGGAGAGATAATTAGTGCATGACAGGGGCCAGTGAAACAGGACACATCACTTACAGCATGGTTGTCTGATGGATGTTGCACTGCTGGACCCTCACTTGGTTGAGCACCTCCAACCTCACCATCAGCGCAGGAACGGTCCAGATCCACACTGGCCAACTGGATTGTTCTATTTTCAAAGTCCATGAGGACCTTGATTTCAGGCTTTCCTCCACCGATCTGCGATCTCTCCTTTTGTTGTGTGCGAGCTTCTCCTGCATGAATAGAGATGCACAGTGTAAGCAGATCACCTGCCGGACCAGATGATAAGTATGCCTGGCATGTGTAGGTGTTGAGCGGACCCATGGAGGGGATGAGGACAGTGAAGGTGTGTGTGAGAGAGTGAATGGTGATGTCCCTTGAACTGGCAGTGAGTGAGGGCCCTATGGACGCGTGCTGGGTTTGTGAGTATGTGAGTTGAGAGTGATGAGAAGAGTGACTTACCTTCGCAAAACGGAAGCGATCATTTATCCTTTTTCAGCTCTGGGTGGCTGTCATCTTTTTGCAGGGCATTGGCGCTGACCACTGCTGCCACCGCTGCCAATGCTTGGGAGGTGGGCCAAAGTGGGGGTAGAGGACATCATAGGGGTAGAGGACATCATGGGCATAGAGGACATCATGGTGGGCCTCCACAGCATTCAAACGGCACTCGAGGGATGCGTCATTAGACCTGGGGAATGCAGTCTTCTTGCCTTTCAGGGTCATGTCTTCGTGCAGCAGTCCTGGGCTGGAAGCACTGAGGTGTGCACATGGTTGCACTTTAAACGTGGCGCTCGGCATGATGAAGTGACAAGGTGATGGCATGGTGGGCGAATGAAAGCCTGCCTGCAATGGAAAGGCGTTTCCCGGGAATGCATAATTAATGTGATGGGATTGGGACGGTATGGCGTGAAAAGCCACCATTGCGGCCGACGGGTAAAATTTTGTTTCTCCTGCCCACTACTGCACTTAATGCAAATCTGGGACGATTCCGCCCAATATTCCTCCAGCCACGATCCGAGTGGTTAAATGTCTTGGGACGTTAAGAGACACTATATAAATGCAAGCTGCTGTTGTTGATATCCTATTGGTCTCTTTCAACACTCAGTTTGTGGGGCTCTGTGGAAGAACACCTATCCTAGAGCAAGTACCAGGCCAGGTATATCCCCAGTGCCCGGCCTGTCCAGGGTGGCAGCAGACAGGTGGGTATTTCCTGAGCAAACCATACCAAGCCCCAGCTCTTGTCAGCTCAAACTCAAGCAAGGGGGCTGATTTTCAATGTTTTTTACTCTCCTGGCACTTACCCTGCGGACCACATGTCAGGCTTAACCAAGTCTATTAGCTGTCATCATTATACTAGGTCCCCTTCCAGAATCATAAACGTGAACTCCCGGCCCTGGCACTTGCTTCATTGGATGTGGGCAATGGGAGACTGGCCGAATCCAGGTGGAATTACGGCCCTACCATGAGGTTTGACAAAACCCAGCCCATGATCTGCCACCATTAATATTAATGAACAGGAAGAGCCTGGCATATTCCCCCACTCTACCATTACGACCAAGCCAGGGGATCAACCCTAGTTTAATGAAGAGTGCAGGAGGGTATTTCAGGAGCAGCACCAGGCATATCTAAAAATGAGGTGTCAATCTGATGAAGCTATAACACAGGACTGCTTGCGTGCCAAAAAACATAAGCAGCAAGCGATAGACAGAGCTAAGCGATCCCACAATCAATGGGTCAGATCTAAGCTCTACAGTCCTGCCACATCCAGTCGTGAATGGTGGTGGACAATTAAACAACTCACTGGAGGAGGAGGCTCCACAAATATCCCCATTCTTAATGACGGAGGAGCCTGGCACATCAGTGCAAAAGATAAGGCTGAAGCATTTGCAAAAATCTTCAGCCAGAAGTATCGAGTGGATGGTCCATCTCGGCCTCCTCCAGAGGTCCCAGCATCACAGGTGCCAGTTTTCAGCCAATTCAATTCATTCCAAGTGATATCAAGAAACAGCTGAAGGCACTGGATACTGCAAAGGCTATGGGTCCTGACAATATTCCAGCAAATAGTGATGAAGACTTGTGCTTCAGAACTTGCTGTGCCCCCAGTCAAGCCTGCCCAGTACAGCTACAACACTGGCATCTACCCAGCTATGTGGAAAATTCCCCAGGTATGTCCTGTACGCAGAAAGCAGGACAAACCCAACCCAACCAATTACTGCCCCATCAGTCTACTCTCGATTATCAGTAAAGTGATGGAAGGGGTCATCAACAGTGCTATCAAGCAACACTTGCTTAGCAATAACCTTCTCACTGACACCCAGTTTGGGTTCCACCAGGGCCACTCAGCTCCTGACCTCATTACAGCCTTGGTTCAAACATGGACAAAAGCGCTGAACTCCCGAGGTGAGGGTGACTGCTCTTGACATCAAGGCCACATTTGACCGAGTGTGGCATCAAGGAGCCCTAGCAAAACTGGAGTCAATGGGGATCAGGAGGAAAACTCTCCACTGGTTGGAGTCAAACCTAGCACAAAGGAAGATGGTTGTAGTTGTTGGAGGTCAGTCATCTCAGCCCAAGGACATTGCTGTAGGTGTTCCTCAGGGAAGTGTCCTTGGCCCAACCATCTTCAGCTGCTTCATCAATGACTTTCCTTCCATCATAAGGTCAGAAGTGGGGATGTTTGCTGATGATTGCACAATGTTCAGCACCATTTGTGACTCCTCAGGTACTGAAGCAGTCCATATCCAAATGCAGCAAGACCTGGACAATACCCAGGCTTAGGCTGACAATTGGCAAGTAACATTCGCGCCACACAAGTGTCAGGCAATGACCATCTCCAACAAGAGAGAATCCAACCATCGCCCCTTGATGTTCAATGACATTACCATCACTGAATCCTCCACTATCAACATCCTGGGGATTACCATTGACTGGAAACTGAACTGGACCAGCCATATAAATACTGTGGCTACAAGAGCAGGTCAGAGGCTAGGAATCGTGCGATGAGTAACTCACCTCCTGACTCTCCAAAGCCTGTCCACCATCTACAAGGCACAAGTCAGGAGTGTGATGGAATACTCTCCACTTGCCTGAGTGAGTGCAGCTCCCACAAAACTCAAGAAGCTTGACACCATCCAGGGCAAAGCAGCCTGCTTGATTGGCATCACATCCACAAACATTCACACCCGCCACAATGACACACAACGGCAGCAGTGTGTGCCATCTACAAGATGCACTGCAGAAATTCATCAAGGCTCCTTAGACAGCACCTTCCAAACCCATGACCACCTCCATCTAGAAGGACAAGGGCAGCAGATAGATGGGAACACCACCACCTGGAAGTTCCCTTCTGAGTCACTCACCATCCTGCCTTGGAAATATATCACTGCTCCTTCACTGTCGCTGGGTCAAAACCCAGGAACTCCCTTCCTAACAGCACTGTGGGTGTATCTACATCACTTGGACTGCAGTGGTTCAAGAAGGCAGCTCACCACTGCCTTCTTAAGGGCAAATGGGGATGGGCAATAAATGCTGGTCTAGTCAGTGATGCCCATGAATGAATAAATAAAAAATCTTCTATTAAACTCTATGGGTAAAATTTACAATGCGTACAAGGTATGGTCAGACTTTGATAGATTACAAAAGACAAGCAGCCATTCCATTGAGAAATATATCATTGACTTTAATAATAAGGGCGGAATTGTAGTCAATTTTTCGTGGCCCATCCAACCTTATGGTTAGCGGATGGGGCAATCAACCATGCAGCCTTTACATTTTTGACGAAACCTCATCCAAGGGCAGGATGAAATCTCCATGGGGAAATAAAATAAAAAGAAATAGCTGGGGACTGCGTTTTTATGAGGTGTGCTTTCTGGTGCTTGATTGTGCTGCACTGGTATTTTTTTGCAGCTTTTTTGTGTTATATTTTATTATTTGGAGGCCTGCAGCTGCTGTCTGCCTTCAGGGAGATCAGTGGAAGTGCTCACCAGCACCCGCGGGTGATGTCGGCGCCCGCCCCCAGCCCGGCAGCGCTGAGCTTTTCAGCACAAAATCACGGTCAGGGGCCCTTTTCCCCAACGCTTCCGGGCCCACCAATCACGTGCGCCTGACAAGCGCAAAATGCAGGCCGATATAAACGATTGCAGAAATTCAATTTAGAAATTCCTTGTTCAGCGTTCACATTCAAATTGTTGGATTGTGGCTAAGGTGTAACACATGAATGGACTCCTGGTCTTAACAGGAGTTATATTCTCAGGGAGATACACGGGACAGGATACTGGTTGACAGACCGGAAACAGAGAGTGGGACTAAATGGGTCTTTTTCCAGATGGCAGTTGGTGACTAGTGGTGTAGTCAGTGCTTGGGCCCCAGCTATTCACAATATATATAAATGTCTTGGATGAGGGAGCCAAATGTAATATTTCCAAGTTTGCTGTCGACACAAAACTGGGCAGGGATGAGAGTTGTGAAGAGGATGCAAGGCGGCTCCAGGGCAATTTAGACAAGTTGTGTGTGTGTGGGAAAACACATGGCAGATGCAGTTTAATGTGGATAAATGTGAAGTTATACACTTCAGTGTGAAAAACAGAAAGGCAGAGTATTATTTAAATGGGGATATATTGGGAAATGTGGATGTACAAAGGGATCTGGGTGTCCTTGTACACCAGTCAATGAAAGAAAATAGGCAGGTGCAGCAAACAATTAGGAAGGCAAATGGTATGTTGGCCTTCATTGCAAGAGGGTTTGAGTTCAGAAGTAGGGATGTCTTACTGCAGTTATACAAGGCCTTGGTGAGACCACACCTGGAGTATTGCATGCAATTTTGGTCTCCCTACCTAAGAAAGGATATACTTGCCATGGAGGGAGAGCAGCAATGTTCCCTAGGCTGACACTGGGGACGGCAGAACTGTCAAATGAGGAAAGGTTGGTTTGACAGAGTTTAGAAGAATGAGAGGGGATCTGATTGAAACATATAAAATTCTTAACAGGGCTAGACAGACTGGATGCAGGGAGGATGTTTTCCCCTGGTTGGGAAGTCTAGAACCAGGGGCCACAGTCTCAGAATATGGGATGTGCCATTTAGGACTGAGATGAGGAAACATTTCTTCACTCAGAGGGTGGTCAAGCTGTGGAATTCTCTACCACAGAAGGCTGTGGCACTGAATATATTCAAGAAAGAAATTGATAACTTTGTGTATATTAGGGCATCAAGGGGTATGAAGAGAAAGTGGGAATATTGTGTTGAGATAGAGGATCAGCCATGATCATATTGAATGGCGGAGCAGGCTTGAAGGGCCGAATGGCCTACACCTGCTCCTAGTTTCTATGTTTCTATTGCGCTCATCGGGCGGGCGTGCGCCTGACACGAACGAGCGTAAAATGACGCATGATGGCGCGGACGAGTGTCCCAACTTCATTGTGCACTCGCGCGATATTTTGGTCGGAGAGCGGGAGTTGGCAGCCTGCCCACAATTAACAGGCCTGTTAAGGCTGTTAAAGCACTAATTAAATGAAATTTTTCGTTGCCCATTCAACCGCACGGGCAATGAAAAATCGGCATCAATTGACTTTTTAATGGCCTTAACTGGCCTTTTAATTAATGGCAGGTGCAGCTCGAGCACCCGCCAAGTGAAATATCGCGCAAGTGCGCAATGATATGGTGACACTCACCCGACGTCATCACACACTATTTTATGCTCGAGCGCATCAGGCGTGGGCCTGCAACCGAGTGAAAAATTCTGCCCCTTATGTCTATTCCCCAAAATTCCTTTACCAACTCTTGCATCTGCTGGACTTAATTCCCAATTCCCATTAAATATATTCTATTTCATGTTGAGTCCTGTAGAAATTTTACCGCCCAATAAAATGTCCTCCTTTTTAAAACAGAAATCACACATTCCGAATTGATTCCAAGCATTAACATGTTTTGCCTGTTCTTTTCTTTTCGATGTTGTTCCACTACTTAAGCAACCCACTAAATTATACAGATGTTTTACTAATTATCTCAAATTCAAACATTAGTGTTGTTGTGCTGAGATATTGTAAATTTATTCCTCCACAATTACTTTATTTCTTAACATTCATACAAACCACCTGGACTGTTTTTTTAAAATCCTTTTAAATTCCACGGACATTTTCCTTTAGGCGTTTATAACACCACTTCATGTGAATTTAATTTAATCCATGAATTCCAACTCCATGTGCTTGGTGGTTTTGAAATGTCTGACATTCATTGCTTACGATGCTTATACCAGGTCTCTCATTCTCAAGCACACTTTTTGCAGGAAATAACAGATAACAAAAATCTCTGAAATAGCTGAGCCTTTAATTCAAATTGTCACCACATTTGATGTCTATACATAAGTTCCCGAATTCTTGAAACTGCTGGAAATGTTGTTACACTTGCAGTGTTGGACACCATCGTTAACTGTTTCCAAAACCAAAGCCAAAATGTCCAACCTGCTCAGAGCCGAATGTGTTAATTCCAAAAAAACAGTTGTGTAGTGAGCTAAGCTCATAGCAGAAAGGGTTAACTGTCTCTGCTAGTTTGAAAAGGGAGATGGGGCAAAGGTGCTCAGATGCACTTAACTGCATCACCACTATTTTTTTAAAGACAGTTCTCCAAGCCATGTGCGCACACCAGCTCAAATTGGTTACTTCTGAATAAAGAATAAAGGCCCTGAGTGCAAAATGGATTAAAACGTAAACTCCCAATTGTCCCCATTTTTTTTAGGTATCATAAAGAATTTTTAATCCAAGAATAATCCAATCATCGTCTTGAATTAAGATCCCAAATTCCAATTTACACTTCAAGCCTTGAAAACTACCTGACTGGTTACATGTCTGAATTTGTATCCAGATTAGAATTCCTATGTGTTTTCCCGCTATTACGAGAGTTTTCATTGTGGCCACCAATGAATGTTCAATTTCATAACTTTTAAACAATTTTAGACCATTTTTACAATTTTCAGGAAGACAAATCAGGATTTGAACCAGCCTAAACGAGCAGAAAACAGTATCACAAAACATACACACAGCCCTTTCCATTCGCACGCAGGGGGCTTGCGCACTCAGACACAACTGTTACCATGTCCTTTCTTGCAGCTTCACTTGTCTTCTTCCCTCAGGTATCTTTACAAATGTCATAGCCAAAATCTAAAGACAAGATTAATTCCAACCTTAATATGACACCTTAAGACGGCGTACAAAACAGGATAATGTTTACATCTGTGCACAGAACACTAAACTGACATATATTCACATAAAATAAAATATAGAATTGTCATCCATTCACATATAAGCAGAATTTTTGTACATCCCTAATCCAGCCACGGACACAGCATTTTAACCCTCATCTGAGGTTTCTTACTTTCCCCTCTTTTAAACTGATTCTCAAGTTTTGTTAACCCTACACTGACCACTTGTCTGTGGAGAGTAATATAATTTGTTTCATCACTCTGATTCTCTACCCTACTTGTTAGCCCTACATCCTCACTACCTCTGACTCCTTCCTCTTGCTGATAGATTTTATTTCAGTTTCAATCTTCCAAGCTTAATGTGACTTCATCTGTTTCTCATTTATTTGTTCCTGCTGCCTGAAGATCCGACCCTTATTGGGGCTATCTGAGGATCACCCACTCCCTGTAAACACTTGTAGAGGTTTCCCCTCTCAGCTAGTTTGTCCAAAACAACCCACTGGCCAGGCAGGCAACCGAGAAGCTCCTTTTTAACCAAAAATGAAAACCCAGTTCTAATTGGTCAAGGGCTTCCCACCTGGGTCACCATTTGTGAGATATTACGGAGAGAAAGACCACTGAGGATAGAGGATACCCCAAACCATCTCACTCAGGCTTTTGGCCAATTCTGAGCTACAAGCTACAGACTCATGGCGCAGAATCTTACGGCCCCGATTCGGCGGGGACGGGGCTGTAAAATGCGGCGAGACATTCTAAACCCCATTGACGACAGCGGGAACGTAAAATCCCACTGTCGTAAAATTCTGCCCATGGTCTTTAATCAAGGCAGAGGGTATCACTGTCATGTTCCATATTATATATTATAGACTTTCAGTCAATACCTTATCATTTTGAAAACTAAGCAAAAGGCTGTAAAATATGGCTGTCCAAGGAACACCCAACTTCTTTGGTGGATGGAAACCACACCCCTGGCCCAAGAGGGAACAAAAGGACTGAAGTTATATCAATACCCTTTCCTGAAACTAATTCAAAAGGGTATTTTCAAATTGAATGGGTCAGTCAAACACAAGGTCACTGGCTGTATCAAGCTCTCAAGATGTCAAAAGACAACAGGGGATGACTGGATTCAACAGGCACGACACCCTTTGTTTGGAAAAAGGACTTTAAACTTGTTACATTAAAAGCCAGCTATGCTTGTTATCCACTTTAAAACATCATAAGCTACTTGCAGACAGAGGGAGATCCACCAAAAGCCATTGAATTAGCTGTAAGCCATCAAGAAGCCAAGGTAATAAACAACAGTACCTTGTAATTGGGAGATCCTACCTCACCCTGTTCCAGTTAATGTTTGTCTGAGAACCAACTTCCTAGAAATTTTGCTACAAGAGACCTCACAGCCTGCTGATAATCCTTCACTTTATGTGGCCTTCACTTCAGCTATAATGCATCAACTGTATCTAAGAAACTGCAGACTTCCATGAAAGACACTGAGATAATTATACACTGTAACAGTGTGTTACCTTCATCTATATCTAATCTTTGTGTATGTCAGAGTGTGAATGAGACAAATGCATGAACCAACGAGTATTTAAAAATCTGGGGCAAGTAGGTGGTAATAAGTAACTTTTTTTTATTTTAAAGCTCACACAAAGCTTGCTGCTGGAATTATTCAATGGGACACTCACTCTGAGAGTAAGAAAATCCATACCTTTTACATACCAATAGACTGATTACGAGCAGTAGAAAGGAACACATAAAACCTGTTCGTGATAATCATGAAGAAATGCAGAGTTAATACTTAACAATGGCAATAGATATACGGCAAGACTTGTCTCCAATGGCTCCTGCTTTTGAAATCCCTGGGGGATAGCTTCCCTTCTCTTCTTTACTTCATTTGTTCTGTTGACCATAATCTGTCTTCTTCCTCTAGATGTGTGCTTTTCTTTTATCCCCATCAAGGGACCCTTGCCATGCCATATTAGGCTATAGCTTGTCCTGGCCAATATGATTGAATCAGGTTGTGGTCATCGATAGTCCATGGGCTCCCTGTACATAAACCCTTGCAGGTATTCCCTGATCTTCCAAAGGTTCCATGATTCACATTTCTGTTAACAGCTCAACTTCTGCAATTTTGCAGTTTCACATTCATCTTATCCTACCTTTCTGCTAAAGTCACCTTCTTATCTCTCTCGTTGTTATTACACAAATGTTTTAACAGAGTATAAAAAAGTATTCATAATGAGGCAAGAATGAGCTCAAACAGACTTCAATATATTGATGCGCACAGCATATAATTAGTTTAGTTCTATTAGTTTAACTGTTCTTTCTTTCACAAGTGGAAAATATGTTATAGTCTGTTGCCCATGCAGTTGTCCCTTTTTCAGTGCACGTCTTACACACACGTATTCCAACATTGACTATCTGACAGTTTCCAGTGAAGCTAACCATCGCGATTTGCATGCTTCACCTTGACATTACAGTTTCTTAAGAAGGATATTACAGAATGATTATTATAGACATCCTATAAAAATCTACTGTGGAACTCTGTTCCCCAGAGAACAGTGGAGGCAGGGTCATTGAATATTTTTAAGGTTGAGTTAGGTAGAATCCTAATTGACAAGGGAATAAAAGAGTATAGTGGGTAGGATGAAATGTTGAGTTGACACTGCAATCAGATCAATCGTGATCTTATTGAATGGTGCAGCAGGCTCGAGGGGCCGAATGGCATACTCCTGCTTCTAGTTTGCATGCTCGTAAGTAAGATCAAAGGAGAATTTCCGATTGGAAATCAGGTTTGGGCATCTTTAAATAAATAAGGCTAAGACATTAAGCAAAATAGGTTGGGAGTAACATTCAATCAACAATCATATCTATAAAATGTTCCTTGTGTCCCAACTAAATCAGACACAGGTCATCACAGAAGGATATTCTTACATCCAAAGAAGAAATAGAGCAATTAGGAAGCTTCATTGGACAGTTAACTTACTTAGACAAGACCCGATGCCAGTTATGATATATTGGAGCTAAGTACTATGATGAAACACACTACAATGGAGGGTGTTTTGAGGGCAAATACAACATTACAGAAATTAATTACAGAGAAATGAGCCAGCCTTGGGTGACACAAAGGTCATAAAATAAATCCTTTTTAATGATGCTTCCCATGCCAATCTCCTGAATGGATATTTGAGTACACCTGGGTCTCTCGTATTCTTGATGGGGTAAAATGGAAAATGTTGCCCCTTGGCCTGGGAAGCCAAGGAAATAAAGGGACTGGTTAAAAGCAGCTTGGTTGTGGAAGAAACTGCCTCTCATAAAAGCAATAGATATGGGGTTTTACTTATCAAATATTTTAAGGGAAAGCCTATACAAGGGGAATTCTGGGAAGTGTTTGCCCATTGAATGCTATGTAGATAACCATTCCCTCTGGGGCATTGTACATTTGACAAAGAGTCAAATTTGACAGAGAAAAGGTTAAGGATTGACTTTGCTAGTATAAAAGACATGTTAGAGAGAAAAGAGATCTCTGATAAAATGGGTCATCCAAAGTCACCAATTATTGGACCACTTTACAAAAGGAATATTTTCTCAGAGAGAGTATTGGAGGCTCTGGAAGGGGGACATCTTGTATTATGATGTGTTATACAACATATGGAAAACCTTTTTTCTTTGAGTTGTTTTGAAATTGCTTGTGTGCTACAAAGTTTTAATTTACAGAAAGGCGGGGAATCTGTTAATTGCATGTTAATTATATTATCAAGGTTAAAGATACACAGGTGAAGGGCATTGTTGAATTAAGTACTTAGAGCACATATAAACAGACCTTTTTAGAACACATTTCTCAAGTAAAGAACTATAGAAATGATCCCTAAAAGTATAAACAGAGGCTGACTCCTTTGAGAGGTTGATAATTGGTTAATTGGTTAACTTGGTTTCAGTTTATTCAAAACAGTCTAAATAAAGACTGCTGGGATTCTGGGTGTTGGCGAGGGAGGAGGCAGTCATATGTAATGTTGCATTCTGTAAATAAATCTAATATCAAGTAAAAGATTGGTGTCTGGTTTCCTACTGCACCATCTGGCTTTGGAGTGATTTAACACATTGACATGCTTAAGCAATGCCTTCCTTAACTGGACTGGACAGGAGGACCCCAGTAGCACCTAGAAGAGCTCATGTCAAGATTTGTGATCACCTGCTGCTCAGCCTTGTCATCATGTGGACACAGCTCCTGCCACCAGCTATATAGCAACAAGCTGAGGAGGAACAGGAGGACTTGGAAGGGAACAGGAAACCAACACAGTCATTTTCTGCCTGGGTTGACCATGATTGGCTCATCTGAGTGCAGTACCAGTGAACACAACTCCAGTTCCTTAATCGCCAACAGTCCCACACTTTATCTTCCCTCTGTTATTGTCCGCCACAGTATCTGCTTGGTCACAATGCAGAAACAAAAGCCAACACAAATCAAATATGGCAAACCAAATTTTTAAATCATACCATGTTGCGTGCAAATGTCAATTAATCATCCTCATACCCCTGGTGACTGTCTTCGATGTGCCTTTGCCTGTCCTAATGCTCCTACGCAGTGCTACACCAGCGGTTGCAGCATGACCGGTGGATGGTTGCTAACTTTCACTGGGAGAGACTGCAGATGGACTTGCAGAATGGCCTTGAGCAGCTCAGGCCCAAGCAGACCCGGCAGCAACAGCCTGGGCTGGCTGGGTATTTGCAAGGGCACTGGCAGAGTGGCAGGCGTTGAAGGGCGAGTGCTATCATCCTGGGAGAGGATGGCAGGTTCATGCTCCTTGGAGCCACTGACACTCCCAAGGCACAAGGATAGGGCTGTGGTGAAGGGAGGGTGTAAAGCATGAGGTGTATACTTAAACAACCTGGAACTTGTAAATCAGAAAAGAGCAAAGGTTGAAGGGGAAGTGGGATACAAAGAGGAGAAATATGTAGAAATAAAGCATCACCTTTGAGGTTTTCAGCCCTACCATTGACCATGGTGTCAGCCATGCTCCAATAGCGATGACTATTGTCTTTTCCATAGAGGTAAGAACACAAAGTTGTGCCTGTCCACCACTAGTTAGGTGCTGCGGACTCCAGTTAGAAAGAGAGAGAAGCATGCCAATGAGTGTTATGCAATCTGTTTGGCTGATATGGCTCTCATTGCTGAATAGCTGGCAGTGTGTGCAAGCTGTGACAGGTGAGTGTGAGGCTTGCAGCAGTGATACATGTGCAAATTGTGGTGAAGCTATGCAACATATGCATGAGTTCTGATTAATAGAGATTTTTGGTAAGTGAATAATGTGGAGATGGAGGATTTGGTGCATTGAGCACCATGTAAGGATAGGATTGCAGTTGCTGCACTATGGCATTTGAAGATGTATTCACTGACCTTGAACACTCATGTTAGGTCATTGAACTTCTTACAGCACTGCATCCAGGTCATCAGGGCTGGACTCCTGGCATTGACCTCCATTGCTATCTAGTTCTACTGCCTTCACACAGACTCCAATGCAATGTCGGAGGATCTTGGAGCATGCTCCATGCCATGTTATGCCATTCTTGTGACTTTTTTATAGCCACAGTGAGTTGTAGAATTACTTCCAGCACCTTCTCCAGCCACAATGCACCTCCCTTCTCAGAGCTGCAGGCTGGCTTTGAATGGCAAAGGCTAACTTTAACATGTACAAAAGGAAAGGCTCACCAAGGCTCCTTCTACAACACATTTCAAACCTTAACCTCCACCGCCTAGAAAGACAAGGGCAGCAGATGTATGAGAACACCACCATCTGCAAGTTCCCTTTCAAGCTATACACCTTGAAAATATATCATTGCTCCTTCACTGTCGCTGGGGCAAAATTGTGGAACTCCCTCCCTCACAGCACTGTGTGGGTGCTCCTATACCAGATGGACTGCAATGGCTCAAGAAGGCCTCTCATCACCACCTTCTTGAGGACAATTATGGATGGGCAGTAAATGCTGGGCTTTCCAGCAATGTCCAATCCCAAGAACAAATAAATAAAGTACTGCAGATGCTGGACTTCTGAACTAATGCTGGAAACGCTCAGCAGGTCTGCAGAGAGAGAAATAGAGTTAACATTTCAGATTGATGACCCTTCCAGCATTTTCTAGCTCTAAATCATGAACATAAGAACAGGAGTAGACCATTCGGCCCCTCGAGCCTGCTCCGCCATTCAATAAGATCTTGGCTGATCTGTTTATGTTTCGAATTCCATGTTCCCATCTACTCCCATAACCTTTGATTCCCTTGCCTAACAAGAATCTATCTACCTCTGCCTTAAAAATATTCAATGGTCCCGCCTCCACCACCTTCTGAGGCAGAGAATTCTAAAGTCGCACAACCCTCTGAGAGAAAAAATTTCTCCTCATTTCTGTCCTAAAAGGGCAAACCTTAATTTTAAAACAGTGCCCCCTAGTTCTGGACTCACCCACAAGAGAAAACATCCTTTCGACATCCACCTTGTCAAGGCCATTCAGGATCTTGTATACTTCAATTAAATCACCCCTCATTCTCCTAAACCCCAATGGAAACAATCCCAGTCTGTCCAACCTTTCCTCATAAGACAACCCACTTATTCCAGGTATCAATCTAGTAAACCTCCTTTGAACCACCACTAATGCATTTACATCCTCCCTTAAATGAGACCAAAGATGCACACAGTATTTGAGGTGCAGTCTCACCAATGCCCTGTATAGCTGAAGCTTAACATCCTTACTTATATGTACAATTCCTCTCATAATAAAAGGCAGAATTCCATTAGCTTTCTTAATTACTTGCTGTCCCTGTATACTAACTTTTTGTGACTCATGTACTAGATCCCTCTGCACCTCAGAATTATGCAGCCATTCTCCATTTAAGTAATAGTCTACTTTTTTGTTCTTCCTGCCAAAGTGAACAACTTCACATTTTCCCACATTAAACACCACTTTCCAGATCTTTGCCCACTCACTCAACCTATCTATACCCATCTGCAACCTCCTCATGTCTTCTCCGCAACATACTTTCCTACCTATCTTTATGTCATTTGCAAATTTAGCTACCGTGTCTTCACTCCCCTCATCTAAGTCATTGATGTAAATCATAGAAAGTTGAGACCCCAGTTCAGACCCCTGTGGGACTCCACTCGTCACATCCTGCCAATCAGAAAAGACCCATTATGCATATTCTCTGCTTTCTGCCAGCCAGCCAATCTCCTATCCGGGCTAATATGTTACCCACTACACCATGCGCTTTTATTTTCCGTAATAATCTTTGATGTGGCACCTTATCAAATGCCTTCCGGAAATCCAAGTACAGCACATCTACAGGCTCCCCTTTATCTGCTGCGCATGTTACTCCTTCAAAAAACTCCAATAAATTGGTTAAACATGATTTTCCTTTCACAAAACCATGCTGACTGTTCCCATTGCCTTGAGCTCTTCTAAGTGCCCAGCTATAAACTCCTTAATGATCTATTCTAATAACTTGACCAAGGCAACTGGCTTATAGTTTCCTGTTTTCTGTCTGCCTCCCTCCCTTCTTGAATAGAGGGGTTATATTTGCTATTTTCAAATCTGATGGAACCTTTCCAGAATCTAGCAAATTTTGGAAAATTAACACCAGCACATTGACTACCTCATTAGCCACCTCTTGTATGATCCTCGGATGTAGTCCAATGGGACCTGGAGACTTGTCAGCCCCCAGCTCCATCAATCTACTCAGTGACATTCCCCTCGTGATTTCAATTTCACCAAGTTGTTTTCTTCTGTTCACCTCCTGATTTGCATTTATTACTGGAATGTTTTTTGTATCCTCTATAGGGAACACAGAAGCAAAATATTAGTTCATTTCTTCCGCCATTTCCTTATTATCTACTATTAACTCTTCACTGTCACTCTCTAGAGGACCAACACTCACTTTCCTTACTCTTTTCCTTTTTAAGTACCTGTAGAAACTCTTGCTATCTGTTTTTACATTTCTAGCTAGCTTCCTCTCATACTCTAATTTCTTTGCCCTGATTAACCTTTTAGCCATTCTCTGCCGTTCTTTATATTCTGTCCAATCGTCTGTCCTGCCACTCATCTTTGCGGAGTTATATGCTTTTTCCTTAAATTTGATGCTTTCCTTAACTTCTTTAGTTAACCACGGATGGTAGGTCCTCCCCTTAGAATTTTTCTTTATAGTAGGAATGTACTTATTCTCATTACTCTGAAATATGCCCTTAAATGTCTGCCACTGCTTCTCTATTGATCTATCCTCAAGCCTTGTTTCCCAGTTGACTTCAGCTAGCTCAGCTTTCATCCCCACATAGTTGCCTTTATTTAAGTTTAAGATACTAGTCTTAGACCCACTCTTCTCCCTTTCAAGCTACATGTAAAATTCAATCATACTGTGGTCACTGCTACCTAGCGGTGCCTTTACTCTAAGGTCAACAATTAATCCTGTCACATTACACAATACCAAGTCTAATATAATCTGTTCTCTGTTTGGTTCCAGAACATGCTGCTCTAAGAAGCTATCTTGAAAGCGTTCTAGAACTCTTCATCCAGGCTATTACTGCCAATCTGATTTTTCCAGTTTATGTGTAGATTAAAATCACCCATGATTATTCCTGTCCCTTTATCACAAGCACACAATATTTTCTCTTGAATACCTTGTCCTACACTGTGGCTACTGTTAGGGGGGCCTGTAGACCACTCCCACTAATGACTTTTTTCCCCTACTATTCCTCATCTCCACCCAAACCGATTCTACACCCTGATCTCCTGAACCAAGGTCATCTCTAACTATTGCACCAATGCCCTCTTTGATTAACAGTGCTACCCCTCCACCTTTACCTAGCTTCCTATTCTTCTTGAATGTCATGTGCCCCTCAATATTAGGAACTCAATCTTTGTCATCCTGCAGCCACTTCTCTGTAATTGCTATCAGATCGTATTTATTTACTTCAATGTGGGCCATCAATTCATTTACTTTGTTATGAATGCTACACACATTCAGAGAGCTTTCAGTTTTGTATTTTTGTTATCTTTGTAACATCCAGACTTGACTGTTGATGTATTCTTAGGTTTTTTTCTCTCTGTCCCTTCCTGCCATTCTCTGATCTTCATTTCTGATATTATTATTTTGCTTTCCTGTCTTGACTCTACACCTTGAATTGCTACCTCTACCCAAGCTTGATCCCTCACCCCTCTTGTTTAGTTTAAAGCCCTCTCTACTTCCCTAGTTATGCGATTTGTAAGGACGCTCGTCCCAGCATGGTTCAGGTGTAAACCATCCCAACGGTACAGCCCCCACTTTCCCCAGTACTGGTGCCAGTGCCCCACAAACCGGAACCCACCTCTCCCACACCAGTCTTTAAGATGTACATTCATCTCCCTAATCTGATTTGCCCTATGCCAATTTGCATGTGGCTCAGGTAATAATCCAGAGATTATGACCTTTGAGATTCTGCTTCTTAATTTGGGACCAAGCTCCTCAGACTGACTTTGCAGAACCTCTTACCTAGTTTTACCTATGTCATTGGTACCTATGTGGACCATGACAACTGGATCCTTCCCCTCCCACTGCAAGTCCCTCTCCAGCCCTGAGCAGATGTCCTGAACCCTGGCAGTGGGCAGGCAACGTAACCGTCTGCACTCTCGCTCTTTGCTGCAGAAAACAGTGCCAATCCCCCTCTCTATACTATCCCAAATACCCCCTCTATGCTCTTTTGATTTTGCACCCCTACTCAGGCAGGTGACCACTCAACAGCATGCTTATAGCTGGCTGCACACTGCAATGATATAAATTAGCAGACAGCTTGGTATTTGCTCAATTGTTCCAATTTTACAGACTTACAGTCTTCGCTTCTCCAGAGCTTAAAGACAGGCTTCAAACTCCCTTGAGTCAGAGTCACGTCACCTTGAGCAGACGTGCTTGGGACACAAATGCAAGTCGCTGTTCTTAAGATTATTGTGTAAATTGCTGTCTACATGAATATTCTCTAACTGGTGAAGGTACAACAGCAATAATAATAAACTTGTGCTGCAAATGCTTTTTGAGAGTGGTGACTGTTGTTATGCAGACAAACAGAGCAAGCATTATGTGACGGCCAGGGCTGGAGCTCCCACAGTCAGCCATCAGACAGGGAATCTGTTTTGTTAGGAGTGGTTGAGGAAGGAATGATGGCCGGAACACAAGAAGAACGTTCTCTTTGAATATGTCATGGTGGGGGCGGGGCCAGAAAATGTAGCGAGCCATTCAAAACTCCATTGACTTCAGCAGGACTGGAAAATCCCGCCAGCAGAGGCTGTAAAATTCCACACCATGGGCAGGATTTTGCCGTAGGCCGGAGGGGGGGGGGGCAGTCTGGAAACTGACCGCCACCCGCGATTGGCACCGCACCGCGATTTTATGCCGATGAAGGCCCACCCAGCGTGATATGTGAGGTGCCGCGCTCAGCGCTACCTGTGCGGGCGGGGGTGGGGAGGGTGAGCGAGCCCAGCGCGAACTTTGCACATGCGCACGATAGAGTGCTCCAATCTCCCCAGGGCTCGGAGCTCTGACTCAGGGTGATGAAGCACTGCTTAAAAAAACTAATAAAGAAAATAAAAATGTCACAAATCATGTCCCCTCGTGCGAATCTGTCAAATGAGCAGGGACATGTTTTTAATTCAAATGCAAAATTTTTATTTGATTTTTATTTGCTTTAGGAAACCTCATCCCGCCCGTGGATGTGCTTTCCTAAACAGTGCGAAAGCCGCTTGGCCTTTTCCGTAAGGTTGGACAGGCAGCACAAATTTGAATTTAATTACCTTTTTAATGGCTTTAACAGGCCTTTTAATTGTCAGCGGGCGTGCTGCCGACTCCAGCGCGTGCCCACCGAGCGATGGACTACGCAATGACACCTGGACACTCGCCTGACGTCATCGTGCGTCAATTACCCTCCGAGCTGAATATTCTGCCCCGTGATTCTAACTATTCCTGAGGCTGCCTTGTCTTCATTCAAACAACACAACTGGTTAAGGATGCAAACGTTACACATTAAATTAGTATCCAGCGTTACATATGGCCAGCAAACACCACCTTGAATTGTCAGACTTTTATTACACACCTACAGCATCTATAAAAGCAAATAGGAACTCTGAGCATTCAGAAGATCCCTGGGGATAAGATCTCCTTGTCTTTAACTGTAATATACGAGTCTGGCATATACAGGGTTAATATGAGACTGAGTACAATATTGCCCACACAGTGTTGTAAGAAGGCACATGACCCAGATCTAGGGTCAATGTGGTGTTGAGCAGAGATGTATTAAGATCTAGACATGGGGATATCTCCTTACCTGTACCCTTTACTGTATATATGTATATGGTTACAAGTAGTTAATAAAGTCTTCCTGTTAACATACAGAATACAAAGACTTCCTTAACAGACACGTTCCGCAACCAATGCCATTACAACATTAACCTCCTCTTTTGTACCATTTCCCTTCCAATTGGACCAAGATTGTTGCAGGTGGTTCAATACCTTCTCTCGCCAAACACCATTTCAATAGTCTTCCAGTTTAGATTAAGGCTACCACACAGAAGCTCAGAATAAAAACAGAAAGTGTTAGAAACCCCCAGTAAGTCTGGCAGCATCTTCTGAAGGAAAGTTAACTCTGTTTCTCTCTCCACAAATGCGATCAGATCTGCCGAGTGTTTCCATCATTTTCTGTTTTTATTTCAGGTCTCCAGCTTCTGCAGTATTCTGATTCTAATACACAGAAACTCAGAATAATATTGACACTGAGAGATTGTTTCCACTGGCTAGAGAATCTGAAACACGGGGTGGGGGGCACATTCTCAGGATAAGGGGCTGATCATTTAGGACTGAGATGAGAAGAAATTATTTCACTCCAAGGGTTGTGAGTCTTTGGAATTCTTTACCCTAGAGGGTTATGGATGCTCCATCATTGAATACATTTCAGGCTGGGATAGAGAGGTTTGTGGCTTCTCAGGGAATTAAGGGACATAGGGAGTGGATGGGAAAATGGAGTTGAAGCCCAAGATCAGCCATGATCGGACTGAACGGCGGAGCAATCTCGATACACCGTGTGGTCTACTCCTGCTCCTATTCTTCTGATCTTGTGTGTGTTGGATTCATTCGATCCTTCTACAATTTTGCTGAATTGAAGTATCAGTGTCAAGCAGCAACTCGCATGTTAAACGTACTTTGGAGATTGCTTTGAATCTTACAGGCAAATCTGCCATTTTCCTGTGTGGCTTTAAACTGCTGTAA
This sequence comes from Cetorhinus maximus, assembly GCF_964194155.1. Classification (NCBI taxonomy): domain Eukaryota; kingdom Metazoa; phylum Chordata; class Chondrichthyes; order Lamniformes; family Cetorhinidae; genus Cetorhinus; species Cetorhinus maximus. The sequence goes on along the minus strand of NC_135903.1, from coordinate 37,866,745 downwards.
AAATGATTGAGGCCCTTCATCTCACAGTGTCTCATCAAGATCTTTGCAGTTGCCGAGCAGGCTTCTCCTTAATCATTATCTTCATTGTCACTCCCCATTCCTTCAAAACATGTCACATTAATTGCAAGCTCTATTCACATTGGGCTTCAAGAGCAACTATGCTGTCACTAATTAATCTTTTAACCTCATTTTCTTGGACTAGCAACTAAATTGCAACATTTAATAATTTAATTACTTATATTTGCTAACAAAGAGACGGCAATATTATGAGATTCAGTTTTGATGGTATACTTAGAATAAGACAAGTGTATGCAAGGTGGATCTTACTGTCAAGATGGAGTTCCCTGTTGTTGATACAGCATTTTCTTTTGTGTAATTTTGTGCTCTCCTCTCCTGGAGGGAGTATCACTTGCCAGGGTTAGATCCTAGAGGCATTGCACTCTTGCCTGTGAGTCAGAATGTTGCGAGTACAAATTCCACTCCAGACACTTGAGCACATTATCTATATTGCCACTCCATTGCTGTGCTGAGGGAGCACTGCATTGTCCTTTGGATGAGATGACAACAACAACTTATATTTATATAGCACCTTATAACGAAACCTTCCCAAGGCACTTCACAGCAGCATTACAAAACAAAGTATGACACTGAGCCGCGTAGAGAGATATTAGGACAGATGACCAAAAGGCTGGTTAAAGAGGTAGATTTTGAGGAGTGCCTTAAAGGAGGAAAGCAAAATAGAAAGGCAGAGCGTCGTGGGGAGGGAATCCCAGAACTTGAGGCCTAGGCAACTGAAGGCATGGCCACCAGTGGTGGAGCAGTTATAACTGGGAGGCCAGAATTAGAGGATTGGAATTAAAGTCCTTGATATAAGGCTCCATCTGCCCTCTCAGGGAGGTATATAAAATTCCATGATACCATTTTGAAGAAGAGCAGTTGAGTTCTCCCCAATGCCTTAGCTAATAGTTATCCTTTAATCAACATCATTAAATACAAAACAATCTGGTCATAATCATGTCACTGATTGCGGAGTCTTGCTGTGCACTAATTGGCTGCTGTAATTACAACTGTGACTACACTTCAAATTACTTTATTGTCTGCAAGTGCAGGAACTTTGGTTATTTTCCCTTCCCTAACCCATGGCATCAGGAACAATGGTAATATCTTAAACCAAAATAAAAATACCTGGAAAAACTCAGCAGGTCTGGCAGCATCTGCGGAGAGGAACACAGTTAACATTTCGAGTCCTTATGACTCTTCAGCAGAACTAAGTAAAAATAGAAAAGAGGTGAAATATAAGCTGGTTTAAAGGTTGGGGGGTGGGGGGTAGAGCTGGATAGAGGGCCAGTGATAGGTGGAGATAACCAAAAGATGTCATAGACAAAAGGACAAAGAGGTGTTGAAGGTGGTGATATTATCTAAGGAATGTGCTAATTAAGGGTAGAAAGCAGGACAAGCAAGGTGCAGATAGCCCCAGTGGGGGTGGGGTGAAGGGAAGGGATCAAAATAGGCTAAAAGGTAGAGATAAAGCAATGGATGGAAATACATTTAAAAATAATGGAAATAGGTGGGAAAAGAAAAATCTATATAAATTATTGGAAAAAAAGGGGGATTGGAAAGGGGGTGGGGATGGAGGAGCGAGTTCATGATCTAAAGTTGTTGAACTCAATATTCAGTCCGGAAGGCTGTAAAGTGCCTAGTCAGAAGATGAGGTGCTGTTCCTCCAGTTTGCATTGAGCTTCACTGGAACAATGCAGCAGGCCAAGGACGGACATGTGGGCATGAGAGCAGGGTGGTGTGTTGAAATGGCAAGCGACAGGGAGGTCTGGGTCATGCTTGCGGACAGACCGAAGTGTTCTGCAAAGCGGTCACCCAGTCTGCGTTTGGTAATATCTTTATCTCCTCACTCCAACTCCTTCTTATGACGTGTAGTTACCCATTGCAGACTATGGGACGAGCGAACTCGATTTTACATTTTAGCCAGTGCCATTCATAAACCTCCAATGATATTGACAATGTACTTAGGGCCAATAACAAATTTCTCTGAGGCTTCCAAGAGATTTCTGAGGACTGATTGAACACCCTTTAGCATCATCTGGAGAGTTCAGAAGCCCTGAGATACAAACATGTAAGCACAGTGTTAGGATAATAACTCTATGAGGATAATAACATGTCTGAGTCAGCAATGAAGAATAAATTAAGCTTAGAATCCAACCCCTGAAAATTTCAAAGAACTGCAACCTACTCAGCATTCAACACACAGGTAAATATAATGATACACAGATGATTGAGATTAGTGTGTCTGGTTTCTATTGTAACTAGATCTCATTTTTGACAGACTAATTCATTCAATTAATCTCAAATACATTTTGTCCTGTGTTTTGTGGCTGATGCAGTTTATTGAATACTTGAGAGAGTCCAGAGTTCAAAGAGGTGTGTGTGTGTGTGTTAGAACCATCACTGGAAATAATGTTATAATGAACAACATGTGTCATATAATTCATTTGTTAATTCACTTCAAGTAATGACAGGCTTCAGGTGAAAGTTAATTCTACAATGCTACCATTGGAAAACCATGACCAAGGGGAGCATAGGACGGAGAATATTGTCCAACCTGTACTCCCTGTCAGTACATATATCCTATTCTTGCTGATCTGCATTGGTTCCTAGTCCGACAACACATCAATTTTAAAATTCTCTTCCCAGTTTACAGATTCCTCCATGATTTATAAATGGAGGCAGAAGGCATAGCTGATGTATTAAATGAATACTTGGCATCTTCCTTTATCAGGTAACAAGGTGATAGTGAAAGAGGAGGTAATCTGGACACTCAAAGGGCTTAAAATTGATAAGGAGGAGGTATTGGATAGGCTGTCTGTTGATAAGGAGCCAGGACCAATGAGATGCATCCAAGGACACTGAGGAAAGTGAGATTGGAAATTGAAGAGACACTGGCCATAATTTTTCAGTCTTCCTTAGACTCAGGGGTGATGCCAGACAACTGGAAAATTGCAAATGTTACACCCTTGTTCAAAAAGGGTGTAAGGATAAGCCCAGCAGCTACACGGTAATCAGTTTAATTTCAATGGTGAGGAAACTTCTAGAAGGAATGGCCCAGATCTTCTGGCCTCTGAATAGGCATACCCGGAGGTACCCTGGAAGATGCTCTGGGGCTGCCATGGAAGTTCCAATCCAAGAACTTCACAGGAATTTCTCCTTGGGAATTGCCCAACTTCCAATAGACAATTCCCCTGCGCCTGAAACCCACCAAAACTCTGAGTTACAGTCAGAGACTTCGAATGGTTCTGACCTACTTGACAGAATAGTTACCCAGGAAAAGTTAAAAGGATTAAAACCAGTTATAACCTCTGGGTAATTGTCCTACTGACACCTCCCCACCCCCCACCCCCACCGACTTCCCACTAGACCCCCTGACTTCCCTCCCCCCCTGCCCCCCCCCACCCCACAACTACCCAACTCCCCGGCCTGTCGACTACCCTGACCACCCCCCACAACTAACCCCCTACCTCCCAACTAGCCCCCACCCCTTGAACACCACCAACCCAGGGTGCAGGGTTCCGGGGAGAAGTCAGGAGAATGGCACTAAGTGAATTGCTTATTTGGAGAGCTGGTGCAGATACAATGGGCCAAATGGCTCCCTCCTGCACTGTAACAATTCTCTGATTCTGTGATGTCCACCCAGCTTAAAAAATATTTTTAAAAAATTCCTAACTTCCTCTTTGAACCAATCTCCACTGATCCATATTTGGTCCTGATTTGCAAATGTTTCAATTTTAAAATTCTCCCCCTAGCCTACTCCAAACCCTTGTGCCTCAATGCACACATCAATATATTCCTGCACCCCTGAATTCACCATTCCTCTGACTCCAGCCACTTGTGCTCCTGTGCACACCCCTCACCTATCACCCCCAAACCCCTGCCCTTTTTTGTCCTACCATTGATGGCCATATATACCCACATCTACCTAAGGCCCACTCTCTGGGATTCATTCCCCAAACCCTTTCCACCTCTCCCTAACTCCCCACTGTTTAGTAAAACCAACCTTCAAGCTCATCTCCTTAACCAGGCTTTCTTAAACCTCCCCTCCTTTGGGTGTTTGTGGCACTTTTCTGCTTTAAAGCTGATAGAAAAATACAAGTAATTGTTGGTGGTGTTAGCAAGACTTTGGTTTTACAGGAAGAAAGGAATGACAGGATGTAATACCTAATACACCCACAAAATCCGGGAATTCCTATGGTAAGAACGCTAGTGGACTTTTTCATCTAAATTCACCTAGACTGTATTAACTCAATTTGTTGATGTTCAAAAAGTGAGTCCAAAAAATCTTCAGCCATTGGTCCCAATTACTGAGAGCAGTGTTTTAAAATCAAGGCAGGCAGGATTGCAGACTGCAACCTCCAAAATTCTGGGAGGAATCTGACTGATCCAGTGTCTGCAAACAGTAATAATTGTTCATCACAAAACTGTCCATTGGGCTCAGCTCCCTGCACTGTTACTAAAAATAACAGGTTTCAATCCTGTGGAGACATGGTCACACCATTACTGACAGGGGGGTGGATCTTCAGTGTTGGCTGGTTTGATCTCAGAGAACAGCAAGGGAGTTTAAATCCCAGAGCCAAGCTTAAATTAGCAACGGTGAAAAACCTTCTCATTATTGAGATAGTTCAGGGCCCGGAGGGAATTCAGCGCCAAAGAAATTGACATTAGCTCGGTAAACTAGTCAGAGACATTGATTTTAAAGCAATTAAGGAAATGCCATTGCAATCCTCACAGCAGCTACGTCTTTTTGTTGGATAGCGGTGGGAAGAAAAATGAGAACTAGAAAGCCTGGCTGAAGGAATTAAAGAGCTGTCTGACTGTGTCTGATACCTCAGGCAGTGAGGAGTCAGAAATTTGAGGAGGGCTTGTGTCAGGTTCCTTTACATAAATTTCAGAAGCATCAGAGCGTTATGTGGGCTTCATTCCATTCAGCTGCTGCAAAAACATAGGGTGAATCCAGACTACAACTTTAGTTATTACTGTAAGGTGCCATTGAATACTCACCAGCCCAAAAGTTGTCGATTAAGTGTTAAAGCCCGAGCAGACTTCGTCGCAAAGTAGATTGAATTGTACCTTATGTCACCTCAGAGTTAACTCCTGATTTAGGTTGCATTCACACTGTGACTGCAGTGTTGGCATGAAGCAAGATAATTCAGTACTGTTGTAAGGTTGTGGTATAAATGCAACCCTTTCATACTGGATATTTGTGTAAATGTGAGTGATACTATCATAAGATTAGAACTACCAGCCACCACTGCCTTATCCATCCATGCATCACATTAACCTCCACTCCTTTCTGTCCAAGCTAGCCACACAATCCTGCTTCATCTGCTCAGCCAGCTGTTGCCTGCCGATTAGCGACCCTCCACCCTGTTCCTACATCACGTTATCCACATATACACAGCTCTTTATAGATTGGTTACTATGTATCTTCAATTGGCATCTGACCACATACATAGCAGGCCTCTCTCTCTCACCATCTCTGTTGCATATATGAGATGTGTGTGTGTGTGCGAAAGAAAGACGTGCATTTGTATAGCACGTTTCAACACCACCGGTCGTGTCAAAGCACTTTTCACTTAATGAAGTACTGGCACTGTTATAATATAGGAAACACGGCAACCAATTCGCACACAGCAAGCTCCCAAAACAGAAATATGATGACGACTAGGTAATCTGTTTTTATGATATTGATTGAGGGATAAATATTAGCCGGGACACCGGGGGCAATTTACGCCCATTAAGACAGACGAGTGTTTCGGAGTGGGACTTCAACTGGAGACTCAGTCACCAACTGAGACACTTTATCTGCCATGTGAACAATGTGTGGCTGGGTAATATAAATTGCAGGTCACAATAATTGTGAATTCACTTAAAAATCATCAGATGTACTAAAAATGTCAAAGAGTTTTATACATGTATAATGCATATACATTATCACTCACTTCAGTCAATTCAAATGTCTTTTAAGGAGAAGTTACATTCTAGAAAAATGTGTTTTCAATGTTATGCTTCATTCAAAGTCACATTGTCAGGTGCTGCTATAGCACAAGGCAAAATAAAAATGCAATGTTTTATATTGAAAATGCTACGAACAATGGTTGTTGTCACTGTGGTTGTAGTCTGTACATTTGTAATGGTTGTGTGACTGTTCCATGGAGTGACCATCATTCCACTGACCTGTGGAATGATGCTTATTCTTGAGTAGAAGATAAGCAGATGGTTATTGAAACAACAATGAGATATTTACTTTATTTTTGTATGTTTTTCATGCTTCACATCAGTAAAAATCCCCCAGCACTCAAGCACAGCGCTGTGATAAACATCACAGCAATTCAAAACGGATTTTTAAAATGAGCATGCAGATTATTTAGTACACTATATAAAATGTGTGGCAGAGATACATGGGATGAAAGGAATGAGTATACAGGGAGCTGCTTTAATAATCAGTCAAGGCCCCAGACATTACTACATGCCATCACTTCTCCAATTCTATTTCTGGTTTGTTGAAAACTTCATTTCCAACCTCAAGCTTAAAGACTGCCCGGTTTTAACCTCTTTGCTTGAATGTTCTCGTTTCCTCTACTCAAGCCATTGGCCTGAACTTTCATCCTCGAGGTGGGTATTCCCATCTCAGCCCGTCTGCCTCAGGAGAAAGGGCCGGCAAAGGCAGCATCTTCATTGCCGAGGTTGTGGGGGTGGGGGGGTGGGGGGGTGGGGGGGTGGGGGGTGGGGGTGGCTACAGGCTGGAGTCAGTCCAGCCAACCCAGGAGAAAGTTCGGAGGCAGCCGCAGGGGCTGCCGGGTCTGGGGGCGGCCTGTTTAAAGGCCCCGCCTTGGTGCTGTGGGACTTTGTCGCAGTTAAAACTAAAGCTCAAAGGCTCTCCAGCCCTCACCCCTCACCCCCCCTCACCTACCATGTACTCCCCATGCCCCATACCACCTCATGTCCCTCATCAACCCTTATGGCTCTTCAAGCCCCTTATGCCAAGCTATGCCCTCCACCCACCCCAGATGGCCCCCATAGCCCAATGGCAAGCTCTGCCCTTCCACCCACACCACCCCCCCCCCTTTCATGATTCCTAATACCCCAATGTGAAACTATGGCACTGCCATGCCCATTGACCCACTACACACTCTATAGAACCATGTCCTGGAGCTGCTGTACATTGTGTGTTGATTGACATCTGCTGTCAGAGGCAGGGATGAAGGGAAGAAGTGGGGGAGTAAAGGAGGGAGGTGGATACCTCCAAGGGGCATAGGTGGTGGACAGCTGCAATTTCAAACCTCCATCCTCCTGTAAGCCTTTCTATGATGCCAAGACAATGGTGTCTTTAGAGAGTCTCGAGGGCAATGGAGGCAAGCTGAATAATGTCCGAGGGAGGCTTCTCTCACATGGCTGTCACCATCCCATCAATGGGCAATATGCCCATACACAGTCATGTATGAATGGGAGGAACACTCCAGGATGCCCTTCACCTGGAAGGGGTGGGATGGGGATGCCATGTCTAGACAAAAGCACAGGATTTAGCAGCTTTGAGGCTCATAGATGGAGGATAAGGCACAAAGAATATGCTCACTAGATGGATCACTGCAATTCTTTCACAGGTCCATTGAGGCCTGGATGATGCAGGCTCCAGGCAACGCTGCCTTTCTACTGGCTGTCATCCAGGTGAGGGGGAACCAGCACCAATTAACTCAGGGGCTGGAGGAACAATGGCCTGAGCATGCAGCAAGAGGCAACAGGGCCTCAAGAAGATCAGGATACTGGTGATGAGGGGCCATTGTGACGGCAACCACAGGTATATCACAGTGGGTGCAGATACCTATAGATGAGTGAAAGGCAATGCTGGTGGATGACCTTAGGATGACCTAGAATGCAGTTGCTCACATCTGCAAGCTTCTCCATGAATACCTGCGTCTGCAAAGACTTGGAGGCAATCCCATGCTGGTGACATTAAAGGTCACCACCACCCTAAACTTCTTTGCCAGTGACTCCTTCCAGGGCTCCAACGGGGATTCTGTGTGACATCTCCCAGTCAGCAATGCACAAGTGCGTCCGAGAGGTGACAGATGCCCTCCTCAATTGAGCTCACCAATTTGTCAGATTCTGCTTGGATCCTAAGAGCCAGAGCATTGGGTTTTGCAGCAATTGCAGGATTACAACAAGTGTAAGGGGCCATTGGCTGCACACATGTGGCCTTGAGAGCTCCCTTGCATCAGCCAGTCACATTCATCAACAGGAAAGATTTCCACTCTTTGAATGTGCAGCTGATATGTGATCACAGAAGACAAATCCTGTATGTTTGTGCTGGTTTCTCAGGCACCTCTCCCGATGTTTACATTCTGGACCACTCCCAGGTGCCACAAGTCTTTGCAGGACCTTGGGCGATTGCAGGGCTGGTTCCTTGGGGATAAAGCATATCCCCAGAAGACCCAGCTAATGATGTCAGGTCACTGTCCGCAGGGTGCTGCCAAGGAGAGCTACAATGTCACCCAGGCATCCACAAGGGCTACCACTGAGCGGACAATAGGCCTCCTAAAGATAAGGTTCAGATGTCTGGACAGCTCAGGCGAGGGTCTCCAATATTCCGCACAGAGAGTGTTCTGTATCAATGTTGTCTACTGTGTCCTGCACAACCTTGCGTTAAAAAGAGAGATGTGTTGGCTGAGAGAGGCATGGAGGACCGAGAGGTCTCCTCTGACAATGAGGACGGTGAAGGGGATGATGATGATGAGGGCCAGGATTTTTCAGAGGAACATGCAGAGGCCTTGCAAGGGCAGACAAGCCTGTGACAATTTAATAGCTAACAGATTCAAGGCCGATGAAGCAGCAGAAACTTATCCTTCACTATTTAGTTTTCAGTCCTCTGCTGGCTGGCAGGACTGTAACCCACAATTTACTTTGCTGTCATGTACCTTGATTTATAACAGCTGAATTAAGTGGTATTGAATGTCAGGCCTGCTGGTCTTTTCATGTGCCAAACTGGGTTGCTATACAGAGCCCTTACACCAAATATGAGCATCAGAATCTGCACAGCACTTCATTCTCCCATGGCCTCAGGCACCTGTAAGTAGAAATGAAATTTTTCCCATGCCCTCACAAAGTCCGTGTGCATGGCGTATTGAAAGCAACGTGAAATCTTATGTTGGTGAGGGTGCACTCATATCACCCTCACACCTGCTCCCAAACAGCGCTCTCTCAGGTGGAACAGAAGCAGGCAAGGAAAGAACAGCATGAGTAGACCATTAAGATTGCTCCTCCATGCACCTTGAGCCGGGAAGTTCTTGTCACTGGTCCCCAATCGCCACTCGCCCAAAGTAACCCCATATCCCTTGACATCTTCACCATCCCGAAAAGTAGCCCTTGGGATGTTGTTGGTGACAGAACGTGTCTGTTAAGGAAGTCTTCATAGTCTTCTGTATGTTAACAGCAAGTCTTTATTAACTGCTTGTAACTATATACAGATAGGCCTAGATGTTTACAACACAGGAGGAGGCTATTCGGCCCATTGTGGCTGCGGTGGTTAACAAAGATCTGACTACACTAATCCCATTTTCCAACGCTTGGCCCATAGCCCTGGAGACTATGGCAACGCAAGTGAATATCTAAATACTTCTTAAATGTTACGAGAGTTTCTGAATCAATCACCCTTTCAGGCAGTGAGTTCCAGACTCCCACCACCCTCTGGGTGAAAAATTTCTCAACTCCCCTTTTAGCCTTCTACCTCTTACCTTAAATCTATGCCCCTGGTTATTGACCCTCTCCGCTAATGGAAAATGTGCCTTCCTGTCTATGCCCCTCATGATCTTATACACCTCTGTCAGGTCCCCTCTCAACCTTCGCTGCTTCAAGGAAAACAACCCCAGCCTATCCAATCTCCTCACAGCTCAGGCCCTCCAGCCCAGGCAGCAGCTTGGTAAATCTCCTCTGCACCCTCTCCAGTGCAATCACATCCTTCCTATAATGTGGTGACCAGAACTGCACGCAGTACTCCAGTTGTGGTGTAACCAGCATTTTATACAGTTCCAGCATAAACTCCCTGCTCTTGTATTCTACGCCTCAGCTAATAAAGGCAAGTATCCCATATCCCTTCTTAACCACCTTAACTATCTGCCCTGTTACCCTCAGAGATCTGTGAGTATGCACACCAAGCTCCCTCTGATCTTCAGTACTTTCCAGGGTCCGACCATTCATAGTGTAATCCCTTGCCTTGTTAGCCCTCCCCAAGTGCATTACCTCACACTTTCCAGGGTTGAATTCCATTTGCCACTGCTCTGCTCACCTGACCAGTCCATTCATATCCTCCTGCAGTTTACGGCTATCCTCCTCACTATTTACCACCCGACCAATTTTCGTGTCATCCGCGAACTTCTTGATCATACCCCCTACATTTAAGTCCAAACCATTTATGTACACCGCAAACAGCAAGGGTCCCAGCACCGAGCCCTGCTGAATCCCAGTCTTCCAGTCACAGAAACATCCCTCTGCCATCACCCTCTGCTTCCTGCCTCTCAGCCAATTTTGGATCCAGATTGCCACTTTGCCTTGGATCCCATAGGCTCTTACTTTCTTGACCAGTCTGCCATGAGGGACCTTATCAAAAGCCTTGCTAAAGTCCAATGTGACCACATTAAATGCATTACCCTCATCAACACCCCTGGTTACCTCCTCAAAAAATTCGATCAAATTTGTCAAACACAACCTTCCTTCAACAAATCCATGCTGACTATCCCTGATTAATCTGTGTCTCTTCAAGTGCAGATATATTCTGTCCCTCTGAATCGTTGCAGTAAATTCCCTGCCACTGAGGTTAGACTAACTGGCCTGTAATTTCCTCGTCTATCCCTTCCTCCCTTTTTTAATGATGGGACAATGTTAGCAGCCCCCCAGTCCTCTGGCACCTCACCTGTGGCCAGAGAGGATTTGAAAATTACTGTACCCAGTAAAGGGTCCAGACCTGGAGCTATCTCCACCCTAGGTCTTATCACATCACTGACCAACACCATACTGACTGTAGGTCTAGGTTATGTGCCTTCTTACATCATTGTGTGGGTGGTACTGTTCTTAGTCTCACATTAACCCTGTATGTACCAAACCCTACTACTACAGTATTAAAGTAACTTTGGACTCCACTCAGTGACAGTTCCACAATTGCACTTTGGAGTGTTGAGGACCAATTGTAGAGATTCCTACAAACCTCAGTCATAGATAGCCTTGATATTACAGTGAGACTGTGTTCCATCATTTTGGACGCCACAACCAAGTTAAATATCTTTCCTGCATGGACATTGCAGAGTCCTGTAAGAGTCCTTAATGCTTCACAGATATAGCCTCTCAACCCTCTGCATCGTCCGAAACACAGGCCCATTCTACTGTCCCTCACCTGATGGGATAATACGCCACTGCTTCAATGATGCATTTTGGTTGCAATCCCTTCATGCAAGGTTTATTCCTACCCTTGATAAGGAGACGAGCAGGCCAAACAATTCTCCATGTGAGGCCTCACAAAGGCACAACTGAGCACACCCCTCTTTAATCCTACGTTCAATCCCTCTTGCAGTCAAGGCTAACTTGCCCATTCACTTCACTGCACACTCTGTACAGACGTCATTCTCAGAGCTCCGAACCTGGTGAGCACTTGGCTGCCTCCAGGGAAAGGCTGGTGGCCACCTTGGCCATCGAGGCTCAGCAGGACGCACAGTGGCTGCCCTAGCCATGGGTGCATTGCAACAGTGGCTAGGCAAGAGGATGCATGCCCAGGTCGCACACTTACAAATGATGGCCAGTGCTTAAGCATCCTCATGTTGTAATATCCAGTGATCAGAGTGTTGATAATGTGAGAGAAGTGAATCTATAGTACATTATTGGACTCTGATTGGGAACCTAGCTCAACACCTTTAAATTCCCATGACCATTGAAGCAAACAGTGCAAGTGAACATATATCATGACACTAGGAAGTTCTGAGGAACAAAGGGACCCTGGCATGTGTGTCCATAAATCTCTGAAGGTGGAGAGGCATGTTAGTGGGGTGGTGAAAAAGGAATATGGGACACTTGCCTTTATCAATTGAGGCATAGATTACAAAAGTAGGGAGGTCATGTTGGAGTTGTATAGGACATAAGTGAGGCCACAGCTGGAGTACTGTGTGCAGTTCTGGTCACCACATTATAGGAAGGATGTGAATGCACTGGAGGGGGTGCAGAGGAGATTCACCAGGATGTTGCCTGGGATGAAATATTTAAGTTATGAAGAGAAGTTGGATAGACTTGGGTTGTTTTCGTTGGAGCAGAGAAGACTGGGGGGGCGACCTGATCGAGGGGTACAAGATTATGAGGGGCATGGACAGGATAGCTAGGGAGCAGCTGTTCCCCTTAGTTGAAGGGTCTGTCACGAGGGGACATAAGTTCAAGGTGAGGGGCAGGAGGTTTAAGGGGGATGTGAGGAAAAGCTTTTTTACCTAGAGGGTGGTGACGGTCTGGAATGCGCTGCCTGAGAGGGTGGTGGAGGCGGGTTGCCTCACATCCTTTAAAAAGTACCTGGATGAGCACTTGGCACGTCATAACATTCAAGGCTATGGGCCAAGGGCTGGTAGATGGGATTAGGTAGGCAGGTCAGGTGTTTCTCACATGTCGGTACAGACTCGATGGGTCAAAGGGCCTCTTCTTAACTCTGTGATTCTGTGATTCTGTGATATATTTACATGTGCCAAAAGTCTGCCCGATAGTTAGACACCCATGCCACCTGTGTGCCTTCAAAACTTCTTTACTTTTCTTTTCCTATCACTACGTCTAGGTGCAACCCCAAAATCCACAGCTGAGGTGGAGGCAGCCTGCTGACTGCTATACCGTGTTGACTGCGATGAATTTGGATTAGGCCTGGAGGGCTCCAGCCTGCTAAGGGTCACCTGCTCAAGTGTAGGTGCATTCTCCTCAGCCTAACCTGTTAGAGGTGATGAGTTCAGAGGGGAGGTTGAGTGGCAAGACATCTAGAATCATAGAATCATAGAACACTACAGCACAGAAAACAGGCCATTTGGCCCTTCTAGTCTGTGCCGAAACATTATTCCACTAGTCCCATTGCCCTGCACCTAGTCCATAACCCTCCAGACCTCTCCCATCCATGTATCTATCTAATTTATTCTTAAAACTTAAGAGTGAGCCCACATTTACCACGTCAGATGTTAGCTCGTTCCACACTCTCACCACTCTCTGAGTGAAGAAGTTCCCCCTAATGTTCCCCCTAAACCTTTCCCCTTTCACCCTAAAGCCATGTCCTCTCGTGTTTATTTCTCCTAATCTAAGTGGAAAGAGCCTACTCGCATTTACTCTGTCTATACCCCTCACAATTTTGTAAACTTCTATCATATCTCCCCTCATTCTTCTATGCTCCAAGGAATAAAGTCCTAACCTGTTTAATCTTTCCCTGTAACTCAACTCCTTAAGACCCGGCAACATCCTAGTAAATCTTCTCTGCACTCTCTCAATCTTACTGATATCCTTCCTGTAGTTAGGCGACCAGAACTGCACACAATACTCCGAAGTTGGCCTCACCAATGTCTTATACAACCTCACCATAACATCCCAGCTCCTATACTCAATACTTTGATTTATGAAGGCCAGTATGCCAAAAGCTTTCTTTACAACCTTGTCTACCCGTGACGCCACTTTCAGGGAATTATGTATCTGAACTCCCAGATCCCTTTGTTCCTCCGCACTCCTCAGTGCCCTACCATTTACTGTATATGTCCTACCTTGGTTTGACCTTCCAAAATGTAACACCTCACACTTTTCCGCATTAAATTCCATCTGCCATTTTCTGGCCCATTTTTCCAGTTGGTCCAGATCTCTCTGCAAGCTTTGAAAGCCTTCCTCGCTGTCCACAACGCCTCTAATCTTAGTGTCATCAGCAAACTTGCTGATCCAATTCACCACATTATCATCCAAATCATTGATATAGACAACAAACAACAATGGTCCCAGTACAGATCCCTGAGGCACACCACTAGTCACAGACCTCCAGTCTGAGAAGCAATCATCCACTACCACTCCCTGTCTTCTCCCACACAGCCAATTTCGAATCCAGTTTACAACCTCTCCATGGATACCAAGTGTCTGAACCTTCTGAACTAACCTCCCATGTGGGACCTGGGGTACCTTTCTGGCACTCCTCCTCCCTGTTGGTGCACAATGGCACCTCCCTGACTCCTTAAAGAGATCGGGCACCTGGAAGGAGATTGAGTTATCTCATGCCCCTCTTGCCTAGCCACTGTTGCAATGCACCCATGGCTAGAGTAGCCACTGTGCGTCCTGCTGAGCCTCGATGTCCAAGATGGCCACCACCCTTTCCCTGGAGGCAGCAAAGCCCTCGCAGACCAGAGCCATCAGGCAGAACATGGACGGACTCCTCCAGCCTTCGATCCAGTCTGCGCATGGACTCTGGCATCTCTGCCTGATGTTCCACTGCCTGTCTCTGCATCTCTATCAGATCTCTTATGGCTGGGTCCAGAGGCTCGTCATCTGCATGGGGTTGAGCAGGGGCCTGGTCTCCAGCAGTCCTCCTAGTGTCAGAGACCTCGGCTGTCACTTCCTCCATCAGCTGTGGACCTGTGCCTGTGATATACTCACCAGATCGTGAGCCCTGGCCTAATCTAGAATGTGCACCCGCCGAGGTGAATGGTCTCTGCGCTGGTGGAGGGTGCAGATGAATGCTGTGACAAGATATCCTCTAAGGATTCTGAGGCATCCTCCTCAGAGGTGGAGGTGGAGATGGAGCTGTGGGTGGGCTGCCTTTTCCTCTGCTTTTCTTGCTGGTACCTGGGATGGAGAAGATAAAGATATAGTAGATGCCAAAACTGGCTCCCTTATTAAAACAATGTCTCACTCTGACAACTGCAGACAGGAGACATCCTTACTGACTTCCTTGGGGAGGCCTGCCTTGCCTTTGTATAATGGACGTGCTAGGCCAAGTGTCTTATGAAGAGGGGCTGTAACCTGACTCAGGTAGTCACCCCAAACCAGTTTATTTGCACTATGTACAAAATATATGAGGTGGGTTACTGAGTAGGCACATCGCCCCTCAGAGCTGCCCATCTGCTGTACAGAGTCTCGAGCACATGACTGCTGATGTCACAGATACATCATAATCTACATCACTCATTAGCATATCTATTCTATTAACTCATTACACTATAGCGCTTAGCGCAGCCATGGTCCCATTCCTACCCTGCAATTTCTGTAGCTTTCTCTTGAAATGTGGTCAGGATTCAAACATCTGGAATAGCATTGTCGGTCATGACCCACCCCTTCCTGTTGTGCGTGTCCTTGTCCTGCGGACAGAGAGAAGGATTGATTGTCATCCCAATGGGTGCATGAGCAGTTTAGGAGCATGCATGCCTATGGCAGCTCCTGAGCTCTCCCCAGTAAGTGACTAACAAGCACCATGTCCTTCAACCAATATAACATTGAGAGCATGAAGTGGCTGCCACACACTTGGTGCACATGTCCCATATCTGCTGCTGAATCCTGCAACCCAAACTCCTGTCTGACATCCCTATGCACTCACACACTTACACTGCCTGATACCCGTATGGCTGTCACTTTGCATTGAGTGTACAGTGCCACTTACACTGGCAGAGTGCCGGAGATCATTCATGCTTTTTCTACACTGCTGGACAGTTCTCTTGTGGGCCCCACGGGTGCTAACCTCCGCTGCGAGCTCCATCCAGGCCGCCGTGGTCAGACAGGAGGGGCGCTCTGCTGCCATCCCGAGAAACTGGTCCCCCCCCGCCTCTCCTGGATGGCCTGGAGGTGAATCTGCAGGGAGGCATCACTGAACCGTGAGGCCGCATGTTATCTGCTCTGGGACATCATGAGGGATTCGCAATCTGAAGCTCCTGGCAGCCAGAGAGTGAATGGCTACACCAGCGCCCTTTAAACATGGTGTCAGGATCTTCAACCCCTGGAGATAAGGGTCGGGATGACGATTTCATGCCCACCCCTGCTGTGAGATTCACTGTGCTTCTTGCACATACATGTGTAATAAGCTAAACAGCACAGGGTCACGCCTGGCCAACCATCCTGCTCCCAAGCGGAAGTCACTCTCATTTCCACTCCTGCCACCCAATTTAGACGCCAGGATGGAAGGTACTGCCCCAGGGACCAGGGGCCATGAATCTTTAAAAACCTAGCCAGGCTCCATGAACATTGCAGAGAAATAGCAGATGCCTATCTCCGCAATGGAGCTGGCTAGGTCAGGAGTGCTGCGTGCGGGCTTTTAACAGGAACCAGCCCGCAACCTTTAAAGGCACCCCCTGAAATGAGAAACCTCAGGAATCCAGGAATCAGGACCCGTCCGCCATGTCTAAAAGGCTGCGGAGTCATCCCAATACAGTTAGATTTCAGCTCATTGACACTCGCTGGTTTGCAAATCCACAGTCCCTCATCGGGGGAATGACGATTTAATGTTATCAGTTGGGCTGGCAGTGTGGCTCACTTATGCTTGCTAGAAGCCACATATATTAACACACAGGGCCCTGGCCTTTTACAGACAAAAGGAACATATCCACACATTGCACCGTTGTTGACTAAACAAAAGCTTTGGCAACAGTCACTTCCTGATTCATTCCCCAGCCTTGTCCAATCAGAGTCGGCCTGCCTGATTTGAATGTGAACAAAGCTGGGCAGTTAACTGTTCCATGCTGCGTTTTCCATGGCAATGCCTCCACCAACCAGAGTCCACTTGCCAGCCAATAAGCAGTCCCTTCACATGCAGTTTAAATTGTTGTTCTCCCGTTATGGTTGGAAAATTCTTGCGAGCTATCCTAGGTGTGTACAAGATGCAAAGCATGTGTCTCTTTTCAGCAATACTCAAACTCTAGACTACCAAACGACCATCTCCTTCCCTTCTTCAAAATAGTTCTGTGGATTCTTGAATGTCGACCTGAGCAGGTAGACAGGGCCTCAATTTAACATCTCAACCGAAAGGCAGCACCACCAACAATGCAGCACTCCCTCAGTACCGCACTGGAGTGTCAGCCTAGATTAAGTACCATAAGATTAAGTCTCCTAAGTGGGTTTTGAACCCTCAGTTTCCTGACACAAAATCAAGAGAGCAACCCACCAAGTAGCCTGGTTGAATGTTAAATGGAAAAGTGACGTTTATCCCAAAAAGCGTTCTTACTGAAAAACAACGAACAGCAACAAATCAGACTGGGGGGTGTTAAAATTCAGAATATGCCTGGGGACTGCGACAGAATGCAAAAGGTAATTGGTAGAATGTTAGAGAAGTCTGGGGAAAGCACATCAATAAAATAATAAGCAGGCACATCTGAAAATATAGAAGAGAAATGATTCAATGTTCTGTTCATAAAGGTAATTAGGTTTGGTCTTTGTCTCATATTCAGAGACTAAATTCTGCATAAATCTCAGACACTCAGAAATGAATTGTCATATTGCAGCTCATCAGCCCTGCTGTTTTTGTTTCTTCTGGAATGTTGGAATAGGTAAGTTCTAGGAATATTGCATTTCATTAACTAATGGAAAGATTTTCTTGCAATGAAAGTCTCATGAGATGAAAAAAAACAAATGATTGTTCACACAAAGTAAAGTATGGCAGATACCAGGGGTGGGAGGGGAGTGGTGCCCAATTTCATTTGGGTTAGGGGCCGTGTTTCAATGCGCAAATGGCCACACCTAGTCTTTTTTAAAGGAAATTTGAATTTCCCTCTGTACTCCTGACCCTGTGCCATTTTCCTCTGGTCATTTTGGTGGGTCGGGAATGCCTTGTGTACAAAACGCATGCCCGCCCCTGCTGAGGTTGGGATCCCCATTTCAAATGGGAGACAAAAATCAGATTTCATCCCATTTTTGTCGGGTGGTCCGGAGTTTTGGAAGACCATTGACAGCACGCCTGGTTTGACAGTTCAGGAAGAAAATGGAAAGCCTGCTGAAGCGTCAGAAACATTCTATAAGGTAAGCGTGAAGTGTTTTCACACCTTCACATGTCACTATTAGGTGCAGTGTTGTATTGTAAATGTGTTTCTAATGCAGTGATTCATCATAGGACTCTGTCCTGCAAAGTTAAATTGACCCTTACACTGACCTGCCTTTTGTATCTGGTCGCATGCAGTACCGTAACCCAGTGAAAAATGTATTAAAATGTTCTGTCAGCCTTTGCTGTCGTCTTTTCTACTGGCTGATTAAGAAAAAGGTTTTGGCACAAAAAATATCTAATGACTTTACATCGATTTATCGGTACTCTGCTTTGAAATAGGAATGAGCATCTCCTTTCCTTTCCAGAGAGTTGTCCTAATGTTGGACATCAAAGCTTGGCTGTGTTTGAAAAATATCAGCACAGTAGGTGTCCCATTCACCTGGGAATTTTTTAAATTATTTTTTATTTATGCTGGGCCAGCATTTATTGCCCAACCCTAATTGCCCTTGCTCAGTGGGCATTTAGTAGTCAACCATATTGCTGTGGATCTGGAGTCACATGTAGGCCAGTAAATTTCCTTCCCTAAAGGGCACTAGTGAACTAGGTGTGTTTTTACAACAATTGACAATGGTTTCATGGTCATCATCAGACTTTAAATTCCAGGTTTCCCCCCTGCCCCCCCCATTGAATTCAAATGTGGTGGGATTTGAACCCAGGTTCTCTTGAATATTAGTCCAGTGACAATACCATTATGCCACTGCCTCCCCTAAATGAATGATAGTTTACATTGATGTGGTTTCTGATTTGTT
This sequence comes from Cetorhinus maximus, assembly GCF_964194155.1. Taxonomy (NCBI): domain Eukaryota; kingdom Metazoa; phylum Chordata; class Chondrichthyes; order Lamniformes; family Cetorhinidae; genus Cetorhinus; species Cetorhinus maximus. The sequence continues at coordinate 37,847,941 of NC_135903.1, read as the reverse complement.
GATTCAAGCTAATAGGATTACAAGTATTACAACGTTTTTTCACATTGCCATAGTACAATTTTTATCGCGTTATCAATGATATGGAGGTTTTTATTAGATGGTGAGGGGTTCATTTATTTCCCAAGGAATGTACATTCATTTTTATTAATATTGCATTGAACTTGAGGAGTGCACATGGTCCATACTGGGTGAATGGCTATGGAGGATACATAGGGGGTGTTGGGGGTGGTTTGAGTGACATAGGTGATTTGCGGGGGTATGGAAGATATATGGGGACTTAGGGGTGGCATGAGTGGCATGGTTGATCTTAGTGGGCATGGGCTGGCATGGGGGTGAGGGAGGTGAGGGGCGAGGTTTAGGATGCCTTTAAACACTGTTGGTAGCTGTGATTCTGTGTTGGAGAATGGGGCCTTCTAACTGTCTCACCTCTGCACTCGCACTCCCCTTGCACTGGCCCACGCACCTGTTGCCTGCGTGAAAAGACAGAAATGGCATGTGAAATCACGCATGCACTGGGAGAGCCGTTTGCGGGCCGTGAGAGCGTGCAGGCCCGAGCCCAGGGGAAGAATCTGACCAAGAAATCAAAAATAGAAACAGAAAAGCTGGAAAGTCAGGCAGCAACTGTAGAAAGAGAAGCAAGAATTAATGCTCCAGACTAATGGCTCTTTGTCCGAACCTAGTATCACGTTGTCAAAATCAGTCGTTTTAATCCTGGGAAATGGGGGGAGATTCCAGGATGTTAGCAAAATTGTGCAGCTGGCAGGAAGGTATTGGGTGATTGGGGGGGGTGGGGGCAGTTGGGTGTGGGGGGGCAGAGCGGGGCGCTCTGTTGGAGGAGATGCAGCTGGGAGGGCCTGGAGGGAGTGGATAGACCACAGGAACATAGGAACAGGAAGAGGCCAGTTAATCCCTCGAGCCTCCTTCTACCATTCAATTAACTCCCAGTTGATCCACAACCTAAGATAAAAGGAAAAAACTGCGGATGCTGGAAATGCGAAACAAAAACAAAAATACCTGGAAAAACTCAGCAGGTCTGACAGCATCTGCGGAGAGGAACAACAACCTAACTGCATAGAGCCACTTTCATCCCATATCCTTTAACAGCATTAGTTCACAAAAATCTATCAACCTCACATTTAAAATAAAACAGTTGATTTGGAATCAATTGCTGTTTGTGGAAGAGAGTTCCAGACTTCTATCACCCTCTGTGTGTTGTTACAACCAGGTGACAAGGAGCGAACTGGGTTCCTTTATTCACCCCCCTCGCTAGGTCACAACACAGGTTTTTAAAATTTCCTTTTCACCGTATATCCCGTTTCCAATACAAATGTATTTACCTTTTGATAAGGAGCCAATCAGACCAGGTTTCTTCAGTCAAATAAAGAGTACATTTATTAGTTAGTAAACCCAAGAAAAAATAATTAAAGACACACCCAAACACCGATATCAGAAGTAGGGAAAGTTAGAGCCCAAATAAAAGTTAAAGGAATATACAATGAGTCCTTTGTTTGTTCTTGAGGTATGGTTTGTTGAATGTTGTGGCCATTGAAGTTAGCTGGTTTCCTTTCAAATCCTGGGGCTGAATTGAAGTTCAGGTAACTACACTTTGCTCGAGACAATATTAGCTCCAGAGAGAGAGAGAGAGAGAGTGCGAGAGCGAGAGAGAGTGAGAGAGAGCGAGATTGCTTACTGCTTCTTTTAGCAGTTTTTCCAGATGACTTCGATGACTTCTCTCCCCGTTTCTGGTTTGGCAAAACCAGTCCTTAACCCTCCTGCTGTATATTCCAGGAACAGAATTCATGCCTTAACATGTCTTGCAGCCATTGTTGTAGAACAATAATCACGTTTTTGATCTTTCATCTCAGAAAATGTTGACACCTTTCATGATAGTAGAAACCAACAGGAGATGGGATTATTGTGTCCTCGATGGGGGTGGTTTTGAGTGTCTGTTGGGTGTTTCTGGCTGGTTAGCAGTTCCCACTGTCTTGAGAGAATTACAGCTGATTAAAGTCCAGCACTTTGCATTTTTAATGCCTTCCTTTCAAGAGACCTTTTCTGAAGTGAACTTTGACGCCCGCGGCATGAAATCCCACGCAACATGTCAAGGCAGGTCTGCAATGCAATCCATATAGGAACTTTCCAGAAAAGTGGCCAACTTATAATACCAGACATCAGGTGACTGGTGGTAGCCATTTTTGGTCAATGTCTTTTCTTGTATTTTTTTAAAAACAGCTCCTGAAAGGTCTGGCTCTAATGTTTTGGCTATGCCCCTTGTCCTAGATTCCCCAACTAGCAGAAATAGTTTCTCTCTATCTAATAGTTATCTTGAAAACTTTGCTCAAATCACCCCTTAAACTTATAAATTGTCAGTTGGTATAAAATGCAGCTACCAATTGTGGGCTCGAGTTGTGTTGAGACGAAAACGGCAGGAGAATCTCACATGCCATCTTTCTCACCTTTTTCAGCCTAGCAACACTGGGCCTTGGGAACCCTAATGCATCCTTGGTGCCCAGTACAGGGGAGTGTTAAACTTTAAAGCACTGCAATCCTGGCTGGTCTGATCAGCCTGGCTAGCGATAAGACAATGCCAAATGTTAGACTCGCTAGCCAACACCCACACAGGGGAGCATTTATCAGCGAATTACATCAGGGACACACTAAGGTTATAGTTATGCTCCTGAGCCCAGGTGGGCTCGTGGGCACAGGTCTAGGGTCACAGAAGTCCCGTTCTCTTGAAGTTGCGCTAGTCGGCTGAGAGGAAAACTGACCGTCTGCATGTTCGGTTTCATGCATAATCAGAACGGTTTTTCAAAAGAGCAGGTTAACTTTTTCACATGAAATAGTGACAGATAAGGAAAGGCCTTGTGATGCAGTGGGTAGTGTCCCTGCCTCTGAGCCAGTAGTTCCAGGTTCAAATCCCACTCCAGGATTTAATAGCCAAGGAAGGTGTGTTCATAACACAGGTAAACAGCTCCCAACGTAAATGGGCAGGCAGTAAGAGTGGGAGAGATTTCTGGTCAGCCATGTGATGGAAAAAAATTGGAGCTACTATCCATGGCTCCAGGCTACAACATGTATGTTACCACAGCAACTCAGACTCCTTGAGAGTCACTTGGCTTAATGTGGATCAAATTGGTGTCAGTGGGGTAAATTTGGGGCCTACCTGTGGGCTGGACCTGCCTTCAGACAGGGAACTGAAGAAGTGACATATCAAAAAAACCTCACTGTGTTTTTGGATACTCTTAACACAACACAGCTTGAGGGAAGTTTCATCCTTTTATCTTTTAAACTATCCTAACAAGATGTATGTAAACCACCCTTACATGTCCCTTTATATCCAGAGCATCTCCAGAAATGGCTTCTGTACCCACACCAACACTGTTACCTCTGGGATCTCCCAAGGATCTGTCCTTGATCTCCCCCTCTCAGTGTTCTTAGAGTGCTCCATGTATTGCAGGGTGCAATGAGATTGATAATCACCCTGGGTTGCTCATGTTGCTCAGAGCTGGAGCTGCCACTTTGATAATGGCCGCTGTTCATTTTAACTTCATAAAGAGCAACACACAGAAGGACTGGGTAACTATAAAAGAAGCACACCTGTAATTAACTCAAAATTCCTGAAAAACGCTGCAACTTATTTGCACTCTCAAAGGGCCTGACACTTCCTTCAGGCTCACACACTGCACCATGTATTTTTTTTGGCCTTCTTCAATCTGGCTGACCACAGTCCAACAGGGAGTGAGGGAGCACTTCCAGCCTGACATACTGGGGCCTAGTAGGCCTGTCGCTTCTCGTGGTTCCTCGTAAAGGGCCATTAGCTTCAACCAGGTTATTTCAAAACAAACAAAACATAATGGCAGGTTACTCAAATACTTGAACATATTTTGTCACGAAGGTGATTTTGACTCAATGGAAGAGTGGCTATTAGTTAATAGTGAGTTGATAACCTGTTTTAATCTCCCCCTGTTTATTTCTATTGAAATCAATGGGGAGAGATGTAAAACAGGGTGGCCAACTTGCTATTGCTCATTCTCCATTATTGCACAAAGTCAAAATTACTCCCTTAATTATTTTTTAAAAGGGGTCCTGATATTGACTGGAGAGACTTAACTCTTCCTGTCAGGACAACATTCATCTGAAGCTGGAGTCAGTCCCATCATATTAATGGACGAGACTTTCAAATGGTAATTATGCTCAGTTCAGTTCCCTCAAGTGAATAGTGATTAAAACACTAATTGCTGAACAAAACATTACTTCCAAAATGCTGAATTAAATCTCGCGTCTACAAGAGGACACTGAATCAAATGAATTCCGAGTCATTTTTAATTTCAAACTGTGCTACCCCCGGCAGCTGTCTCAGTGTTAAGTTGTGATTAATTTTTTGTGCTCAACCAAATGAAGGATATTTTATTAAATAATGGCAGATTGCTGTGTGCACTGCCTCACTGGGATGTGTCTGAAGTCTTGGAGCTTGACCTCCCTTTGCTATCCTGCAAACGGTTTTGGAGGTTCGAGGTAGTGGGGAGTAGCTCCATCATGTAGACTGGTCCTCAACTAGGAAACTCATCTCTTGTGGCTGAGTGCTGAGATTTGGAGGGTGGGGTGGGGGGGGAGATGGGCACAGGGGTGAGGGAAATACATATGAATCTGTGAGGGGAGGGGGACCACACATTTAAACAGTTAGACCCGTCCCAGACACACAACTCCTCATCACACCTGTGGTACATTTAACATCACAGAATGGAGCTCGTCGCTATCTCACCCAGAGCCAGCCCCATGTGTTTCGTCATGTGTTTGGAGACTAGTCGGGGATCTTTGAGGCTTGTCTATTCTCCCAAAGTAAGTTGCTTAAGGCGGTAGCTTGTTAAAACCATTACTCTTTACTTGCAGTTGCCATGAACACATTGAACAGAATTTTCCCATTGGCTTTCGGGGGCGGGCCCCACACACTCCTGTGACACGCGGTGATGTCGGGCGAGTGTCCTGACGTCATCGCGCGCCATCGTGACATTTCGTTAGGTGGGTGCACATTGATGTCCGATGCACGCCCACCATTAATTAACGGCCCTTGAGGCGCCAATTGACAGTGAATTTTTGGTACCCGTGCGACCTTCGGATCAGCGCACGGGCGCAATGGGCAGGCGGGTAGGACACATTTGTATAAACGTCATCCACAGGCGGGATAAGAGGGCTCAGTGGGGTCGCGAGTGTGCTCTGTCAAATATTGTTTTTCAAAGTTACTGATACTTGCCTACGTGATCTGCAATACTTCAAAACACAGACCAGCTGCTTGGTCTGGACTCACAACCCTCAGGTCAGCACTCTGCAGTGAGGAATCTTTTCTGGGCCTACTGGTTTCAGGAAGCCTTCCCTTAGCCTGGGAATGGGAGCTGAACTCTCCACTGGAGGCACCTCCTTTGAGAAGGGAGGGCTAGAAGGGGGAGGAGGCCAGGAGTGCACATTCAGCCTCCAGGGGAGCCACCTTTGGGAGGACAGGCGCAGGCACAGAGGGTGCAGGGTCAAGAGGTAGTCAAGGTGGAAGGAGCCGCAGAAGACGCCACTATCCTGCTGCCAGGGTATACAGGCGGCGAAGCAGTTACCTCAATATGACTGAGGTGCAGTGCCGAAGGAGGCTCTGTCTCTCAAGTCAACTATATCTGTCAGATGATTGAGCCTGAGATCTCCACTAACTGTGTGGGTGGACACCCCATGCCAGTAGCTCTAAAGGTCACAGCTGCCCTAAACCTCTATGCCTCTGGCTCCCTCCAGGTGTCGGTGGGTGATCTTTGTGGTGTCTCACAAACAGTTGGTGTCTGTGGTGGAGGAGTCCACGCGGACGATCGCCGAAGCAATGAGCCACATGTCCGAGCACCATGCGTCCTCCATGGAGAGAGTGGTGACTTTTGTGGAGAGGCTCCTCCAGGAGACCCATCAGGGCTTCCTAGGGTTGCGCTCTGACCAGCAAGCCCTCACATCGGCATTGACCTCAGCTGGTCAGTGCCAGTGTGGAAGATGGTCTAGGCACCAAGTTTCCCAGCTCAGTGCCCATCCATCCATGGTGAGCAGGGAGGTCTGAAGCAACCTCACGTTGGTGCAGCAGCTGCCTGTCGTCTCTGCGGGCTCCTCTCAGGGCGCTCCGGATGAGGGCGGCAGCTCCGCTCTGCCAGTGACTGTAGCATCCGGTGAGGCTGCGACGACTGGGGAGATGCCAACTGTGGAACTGGCAGCTCCCTCCCAGGCGGGGCCAGCACAGGCTCCACGGGCCAGAGGACAACTGCCAAGGACAACAAGGCCAACAGGACAGCAGAGTCAGCACATTGAATCCCCCCTCCCAGCATGTCATCACCCTGACTTGGACATGTCCTGGAGTTCCAGCACTGCACCCAGGTGCAGCTCCTCCAGGTTGCCCCCAAAACAGTCATGTGGGTCTCAGTGTACCACATGCTGCAGGGGCAGAACACATCTCTTCACCACCCTCTCAGGGTGACCTCAGCATGGGCAATATCTGCTGGCCCACCCAGCGAAGGACACATTCTATCAATGATTCAATGCAGTCACTACACTCAGACTTGGGAAGGGGGAGGCGCCAGGGGGGAAAGACTACCCACTGGGTTAAGTGACCAATGCCAACATGGTACTCACCCTTCCTGAGCGCAACAGGTCATTGAAGCGCTTGTGACACTGGATCCTGGTGCACCACACCACATCGCGGGAGCTCACCACCTCCACAACCTCCTCCCAGGCACGTTTGGTCATGTGGAGGGGCCTCCTCCTCCCATCCTGGGGTACCAGGACCTCCCGCCGTGCTGCCACCTCCTGGAGGAGGGCAGCAAGGCAATCATCGGATAAACGAGGGGCACAGTGTCCCCCTGCCCTACCCTCCTGCCTGGCCTGCTCACCAGCAGCGCCCTGGGAAGCCCTTCCACTGGCCGTGATTCACAGCCTTCGAAAGGCTGCAGCAACTTTTTAAAGCAGGCCGCAGGGTCGCCATTGGACCCGATGGTCATTGCAGACCCACCGCCCACTGCTGCTGTCCTTGGGAGCCGTGATTCACGCTGGGCGGGCCTTAATTGGTTCACCCGCGTAAAATGGCGGCGAGGACCTGATTGCGGGCAGCGATCTGGTCCGCACCCATCTGCGCCTGTTCCTGTTCCACCCCCACCTCCACCAGCCAGAAAATTCTGCCCCATGGGAACTCTGCAGGAGGTTGGAACTTCTCCTCCCGTCTGTTGCTCAAACATGTGGTGTTACATCAGCATCATGTGCTCCTGATGTTAACCCTTTACTCTACACCAAGCACTCCCAGCTCAGGTATGGAATGGCCAGACTCAGAGAAGAGGTCTCTCTGCTCAGCCCTGTGATTTAATCAACTAACCAATACTGTGAATCCTGCAGTTAACTCAGGCACCGCCTCATCTCTTCCAATCTCTTCCCATACGGTGATTACAAGATCGCAAAGTCGATCCAGATAAGGGAGACGATCTAGCACATCTATCCAAAACAACAGACCGATACCACCCCTCTCCAACAGACTGTCCAATTCCCAAATTTCCAAATCCAATTTCCTACCCAGGCAACATTCCAAGAATTGTCCACGCTTTGCGTGCATGAACTTTTCCTAACATCTGTTCGAGCAAAACAAATGCCCTCAGGAGATAATTGAGGACATGGCAGTGAAAGGGGTCAGATCAAAGGCTAAATGGAACAACATGCCTTCTCCCTGTCCTCTAACCATGTGTGAATCGATCAATCGATTGTACTGAATGGATTATCTCACTCTGAGTCTAAAGACCAGTGGTTATTATTTTGATGTTACACTGGCTGTAGAATTTGTTTGCATATCAGTGGAGCAATGGGTGCTGCTTTGTGTCCAATATTGCAATCACACCATGCACATGCACCTCTGGTGTGGGTCACATCAGACACCATGTTTGGTTGGTCATTAATGTGGACAAAGGGAGCGCGTTGAGTAGGAAAATCATGTAACGCTAATTTGATTCCAGCAATGCCATTTTCAACCTCAATGCTCAAGTTAATGCCTGTCTTGACCTCACATAGCTGAACGCACATTCAGCAGCAGTGAGGACACCCCCACTAGCACTATTTAAAGAGAACATTAATAATTTCAGGTTAACGGCTGATTGATATCGACATGTGGTTTCGCGGTTAGTAGAGAATTGGTGGAGCAAGCACACAGCTTCACCGGGATTGCAGGCTTTCCCACTTTGCGGGTGCTGCATATAAATTCTGCAATGTACAGCAACCGAAAGGGGTTTCACTCCCTCAATGCCTAGCTGGTAAACAACCATACTCCATGCATCATGCAGATCAATGCCTGGTATCCAGGCACAGTCATTTATTTGGTGCCGCCTGCTCCACCATCAGCTGTTGAGCCACCATATCAAACCAGAGGGTGTTTAATGGGCAACAAGTACTATCCATTGTCCACCTGGTTCATGACTCAGGTGCGCGACCCACACACACACGAAAACAGCATAAATATAGTGAGAGCCATGCTGCAACACAAAAGTCATCGAGCAGACCATTGGGATGCTTAAGCAACACTCCTGCTGCCTAGACCACTCTAGGGGAGCCCAGGGAGTCTCATTGCTGTCCATTTTATCCTTTAACAACCTCACCATCAGGAGAACACAGCCCTGGCCACCAGGTATACAGTGAGCAGCTACGACGGAGGAAGAAGAGGATGACGAGGCAACCAGCACAGTCCTTTCCAGCCAGGCTGTTTGTGATTGGCTCATCCAAATGCAGTGCCAGTGAACACAAGACCAGTTCCCCAATCACCAACAGTTCCACACTTCAACTTCCCCCTGTCACTGGCCATCGCTATATCCTCTTGGCCACAAGGATGAAATAAAGGCCACTATAAAACACAACAAATTTATCAATCAAACCATCCAATATTCCATTCAAAAGTCAAGTAATTACCCTTTTTGCCTTTCCTCTGGGTGCCTTTGACTGTCCTTGTTCTCCTACACCCTGCTCCCCAGTGACCGGAGACTGGCTGGTGGAAGGACGCTGACTTTCACCGGGGAGGCTGCAGATGGCCTTGCAGGATGACCTGGTGCACCTCTGGACTTTGAGGGCCCAGTTTTGGACTGCACCAGCTTGGCATGAGAGGCAGCAGTCTGCGCTGGCTGACGAACAGGCATAATAAGCGAGTGTACCAGCGGGATAGTGGGAGGAAAAACGCCGTCGGCCTGTGGGAGGAAAGCAGCTTCATGCTCCACAGAACCACTGCCCCTCCCCTGGAGCAGTGCCTCAGCGATCCTAATAATGTGTTACAGGACAGATTGCTGGACTGCTGTAAGAACCTGCAAGCCCCTTTGGGCGTTGGTATCCACCAGCTATGATGGCAGCAGCCTGAACAAGCTGAGCTTACATGATTTTAGCCTGAGTTCCCACTGTGGCACTCAATGGTTACCTGGATTCTAGTTGTGCTGCAATAGAAGCTGAGACAAGGGCCATCAGACTTTACATCATGGTCGGGTTCATCCATGTGGGAATGGAGTTGTCCGCCTTTCCTACACCATAAAGGATGGGCAACAAGCTCTGTGCAAGACATGTGGAAATTTGGTGGCAGGTTCTTCCATGTTCCTTAACACTAAAATTTGTAAGATTCCTGACAGGCCTGCCCATGCTCCAAGAATTTCTGTGTGCATACCCACCAGCTCCTTTCTGTATGCCATTCCATCAAAATCCTCACCTGACTCCCCCCCAGAACTCATGTTTGTCCTCACCCCCTGGTGAGCCGACATCTGCACCAACATCTCCCTCTGCCTGGGCTGCAGGTCACTCGTGCCCAGGGCCTCACCGCGTGCAGAATGCACCTCAAAGTTACCCTCTAAGGTCCGTGCACTGCCAATAACTGAGCTGGTGGCTCCGAGTGTGAGGATGAGGACAGTGTTTTTCCATCATTAGTCTCTTCTTTCCCTCCCACATCTTATCCTGCACCATTACCTGGAGAGACTGCAGTTTTTGGCTAAGAGGAAGACACAAGAGTAGGGTTGTAGTGAAAGTAAGGAGGGGTAGTAAGAGGTGCATGTTTTGACTCCACTCTAAAAAGTATCTCATTGGCTTTGGGACATCCTGAGGTCAGGAAAGATGCTATATAAACGCAGGTTGTTTTTGTTAATGTGAATTAATGGTGGAGAAACCCCATTGGCTGTGTCTCCAGCTGATATAATATGTCCTGAGAGACGAGGGTCACCACTGACAACACAAAGAGGGACAATGTGGCTGTAAGGTATCATCATAGGGGTGTCAGAAGATGGGGTTAAAACTGAGTTGAGTGGAGTTCAATGCTTAAGTTGCTGAGCAATGTAAATGTGAGTAACAATGTACAGTCCGAGTGACACAGCTAGCACAGCTGGATATTCCAGGGCTCTACATTGAAGTGCTGTGGTTGTACTACATTTATTACATTTCAATTTCAAAAATGGAACAATCCGGACATGAAAAGCATTGAAGCAAATTGTGTTTATTGTAAATGAAAGGTGCTGGAGCCAAAATTAATGAAAATAACATGAGTGCATAATAAATGGAGCTCCTTCCAGAAGCAGGAAATATTATTGAGCTTTACTGCTCCTTACCTCGAGGATCGTGCATATGTCTCATTTCATACTTTTCTTAATGCCTTCAGCTCAGGTCTTCCTCCTATGTTAACCTGACATGGGCATATATTGTCATTCCTTCATCATCGTTTGGTCAAAGTCCTGGAACTCCCTTCTTAACAGCGAGTGTACTTACTGTCAGGAAGAGATATTAATGTATGTAATGTTATTGGAATTTTTTTTAAATAGAGGTTTAGTCTGTGTGTGTGTTAATTGGATTAAAGCCAGCTAGCCTGGGTGCTTTGATGTCTAGTAGTTTTGAGATGTAAACAGAGGTAGAGGGCACATATGCATTTTGTTGAATAGAGCACTCAAGAGTGGGAGTGCAAACTTGCACCTAGCTAGGAGACACCAAGCAATGTTTATATTATTAATAAAATTGGGACTATGAAAGGGGTTCAAAGGGCCTGGTGATACAATGAAAATTTACATTCAAAGGGAATGGTTGGGTATAACGGAAAGGAGCTTGTCTGTGCAGGTCAGAGGCATGTAATATCTCAGCCTGTAAGCCTACAACTGTCTGCAAAGGAACACAATGAAAGGAACCTCATTTTGAATTCGTAAGATGAGAAATGCTTTGCCTGGTGTTTGGTTAAGTCTATTGGTTATTGTTGCCTTAGTGGAGATTAGTTTGGGAATTTGTTAAAAGTTATGATAGTAGTAATTTGTAGCCATGTGTATGTGTTTAATTTGTTGTAAATTAGTAAATGTTTAATTTAGTTTGATATAAAAACCTCTCGAGAACTGGTGGTCTTATTCCTGAATTTAGAGCTGCAACTCAAAACATACCAATTGAAAATATAGGTTACGACAGTTGTTTATAAGTTTCCTCTGGGGTTTTAAATAAATTGGCCTTAACCAAACTGCTGTGTCATAACACTACAACACATGGACTACAGCGGTTCAAGAAGGTGGCTCACCTTCTCAAGGGCAATTAGGGATGGACAATAAGTACTGGCCCAGCCAACAATGCCCACATTCTGTGAAAGAATATATATAATTTTAAAAACCTATCATTCCCGTTGCCCCTTACTCCCCCAAGTCAGTATTTTGCTCCATTTTAAGTACCTTGGGGTTGGTATTGATTTTGGACATGGGTTGAAAGTTGGCAACTCAGGTCACTCACCAATTATACACTCAACTCCAATTTTCCTCTACATTGAAGTCAATTAATTCTGCACCATGGCTTCTGTGATAATAGATTCTACAGCCCTACAATCCCTTTCCATAATGACTATTTTGTTCTCAATTCACTTTTAATGGTCCAGTGGGAGAGGAAAAAAAACACATCAGTAAGATTAAGGGCGTTGAAAATGTGGCCCGCACTTCCCCAAAGAGTTATAAATATACAATCATTCAAGATGTTTCATTTGAAGGCTGATTTTGGGGAAGTAAAGGTGCTAAAGATAATGGGTGAGGTCTTGGACTAAAAAGGGTTGCCATGGTAACAAAATGGCAGAGTAGTTTCAATGGGTCAAATGTCAATCCTGATGTTCCGCATCTGGTTTCAAAATAATTGTCTGGGAACCCATAGTTGACTGTAGTTCGTGGCTATGAAACTGACCTGGATTCCCACACCCACAGAAGATGTCTCCGTCAACAGCCACTCCAGCTCAGAGTCATCGAGCCTGACTCCGAGTTATAGATACCCCAAAACGAAAGGGAGGACTTTCTGGATAATTTTATCCAGAACACATTGCACCCTATAGGAAAACAGAGCTTCAAGGAATGCGAAGGTGTAACTGATAGGGAGCTGATAGCAGGGACTTAGGAGAGGCTAAGAAGGAGGTTCTATAGACCAACAGGCCTGAGATACTGGCTACCTGTGGGAACAAAGAGAAAGACGGTGGGGAGGACAGGCACAATGCAGACCAAGGCACCATGGCTCAGAGTGCTGTCCAAGGTTGGGGGATGGGGGGAGGAGGTGGGGTTGGCGATGGGGGTGGGGAAGACCAGCATAGAAGTAGTAGTAATATGCGATTCTATAATTAGGAGTTTACATAGCATCCTCTGCAACCATGAAGGAGAACCCTAGAGGGTATGTTGCCTACCAGCAACCAGACTAAGAGATATCTGCATATCTCAAGTATTTGGAAAGAGAAGTGGATAATCCAGTTGTCATGATCCATGTTGGAACAAACGCCATAGATAGGAACAGCAAGGAGTCCTGCTGAGGGAATATCAGGAGTTAGGAACTAAATTAAAAAGCAGGGCCTCAAGGATAGTGATCCCTGGATTATTGTCTGAGCCAAGTGCAAATTGGTCTAGAAGCAAACAGATCATGAGAATTAACTAGCGGATAAAGGGTTGGTCTGGGAAAGAGGGGTTCCTTTTCATGGGACGCTAGCACCAGTCCTTAGACAGGAAGGAGATGCACCCATGGACCAGGTTCCACCTGAACTGGGATCGGACCTCTCTCCTAGTGGAATGGATAAATAGGGAGGTGACAAAGGCTTTAAGGCAATAAGTGGTGGTGAGGGGGAAGGGGGGGGTCATCGGGGGGATGGACGAAAATTGAACCAAGAATAAATATAAATGAAGCAAGAAAGGAGAAAATAGGACACACTAGACTAAGGGAGGAAGATAAATTACTGGGGAATAAATAGAGTTATAGAACAGGAATGTAAAGGGATAGTTAAAAATAGAAGAGGAACTGCTATTGAAAATGAGCTAAACTGTCCATCCAGCAATTGCACACAGTGTCCATAATAAAACAAGAGATACGGGGGGCAATAATGGGCTTCAAGGAACCAGAGATAGTAGGGATTGCTGATACAGGGCTACAGAAAAATCAGGACTGGGAACCAAACATTGCAGGGTATAACATGTTTCGAAAAGAAAGAGAGGGAAATGTGGATAAAAACAGAAAGTGCTGGAAATACTCAGCAGGTCTGGCAGCACCTGTAGAGAGTTAACAAAGTTTTAGGGCCATCAGCAGCAGTAGAATTGTACTCAACCACAATCTGTAACCTCATGGCCTGGCATATCCCCCACTCTACCATCACCACCAAGCCAGGGAATCGACCCTGGTTCAAAGAAGAGTGCAGGAGGGCATGCCATGAGTAGCACCAGGCATAACTAAAAATGAGGTGTCAACCTGGTGAAGCTACAACACAGGACTACTTGCGTGCCAGACAGCAGAAGCAGCATGAGGTAGACAGAGCTAAGCGACCCCACAACCAACAGATCAGATCTCAGCTCTGCAGTCCTACCACATCCAGTCTTGAATGGCGGTGGGCAATTAAACAACTCACTGGAGAAGGAGGCTCCAAAAATATTCCCATCTTCAATGAGGTGAGAGCCCAGTACATCAGTGAAAAAGACAAGACTGAAGAATTTGCAATCATCTTCAACCAGACGTGCCAAGTAGGTGATTTATCTCGGCCTTCTCCCGAGGTCTCCAGAACTTACCGTGCCCCTAGCCAAGCCATTCCAGCACATCTACAACGCCAGCATCTAACCTGCAATGTGGAAAATTGCCCATCGATATCCCATCCACAAAAAAGCAACAATGCTAGATAGCAATTTGGTCTTAAGATAAAATGCCCTTTCTTCCAGGAGTTTTCAAACTAACCAAAAATATCTCAGAAAGAACATATACCTTATTTTATAACAGACCCACCTCTCTTAGAGTCTCCTCTGTCAGAGCTTCGAATCTTATAATTAAGAATTCTAGAAGAGTTATAGGATTCAGGAGGTTTACAGAATGAGACTACAACCTGTTTAATGGTTACTATAATATTTATTATAAGTTTCAATCTTGGATTACATTTTAATATTGTTTTGAATACTACAAGGTGTAAATACAAGATAAACTCATTCATCTCAAAAGCACTAACTTCAAGTCTCAAATCCACTTAAGAATGGAAATAGTTAAGATATCCAAACAAATAACAGGCTAGTTTTATACTTAAAATCTGAAGTATAAAGTGTAGCATCTTTGTTGATTGGCTGGGATTTTCCAGCCCTGTTTTTCCCGCAGGATCCATGTGGGAAATTCAACAGCCTAACCAAAAGCCCATTGAATTTTGGCGGGATCGGATGACCCCAGCGCCGGAAAACCCCACCCCAATTGTTTACCTCAGTTTCTAATGTAAAACAAAACTGTTGCCTTAAGAATAAAATCCTTATCATGCGTTATATTTCTACATCTCTCTGCCTAAGTATGCTTGAGAATCAAAACGTGGTAAGCTGAGGTGCAATACACCTTTAAGAGACTGTGAGCAGATTGACCACGTGACTCTATTATTCAATCGCTGTGTAGCGTGGGCTACAATGTTAATCAGTAGTTTAGAGTAGGGTGTGGTTGGAGAAGCAGACATTGTGTTCGTGCTGTGTTACTTGTGTTAATAAGCAGCTTGTGCTTCATCTTACATTGGTCTCTGTATCTGCAGTATCTTGTTTGCCAACTCATCCACCGGTAGATAAGCGTGCAACTGTGTTCACGAGCAAAGCGACCTGACAGAAGGGACACAATAACTCGCGATAAGGCAAAACACAACCAGTCAACGACACCAAGGAAAGCCCTGAAAATTCCACTTAAGTGAATCAGCTGTACCTTGCAGGGCGATTGTAAGTACAGCCCTCAACATAGACATCGAACCTATCTCCCTCCAGTATGGCCACAGTTTGGCTGTATCAAATCGTTTGATCAGATCACCGATGACTGGTCACGTTGTATTGAATAATTTGCACGCTTCTTTTTGGCCAATGGCATATCGAGGGAGGAGAAGAGGCGAGCGATCCTCTTATCGACATGTGGCAGTAAAACATACGGCCTAATTCGTAGTCTAGTGGCACCCAATGCCTCAGATTCCAAGAGCTTTGATGGGTTGGTGAGACTTGTGAAGAGCCACTTTCATCCTAAATCTTCAATAACAACGCAGCATTTTAAATTTAATTCGAGGTGTCGCACCCCTGGAGAGACAGTCGCTTGCTGTGTAGCAGCCTTGAAACAACTGTCAGAGCACTGTGAGTTCGGGACGTTGATTAAGGACATGTTAAGAGACCGATTAGTATGTGGGATTAATGAAGATGCCATTCAAAAAAGGCTGTTGTCAGAAATGAATTTAGACTTCAGCAAGGTGCTGGAGTTGGCACTCGCTGTCGAGAGTGCAGTCAGGGATTAAGAAGTAATCAAGGGAGCTCAAATTGGCGCCGTCCATCATGTCGGGAGGGAAGCACCAGTTAGAGATGGCATGGGAGTGCAGGGCTCCGCAGAAAGGCGGGAAACTATAAAACAGGAAGCTGAGCATACCGTGTTGAATTTAGCCTTGCCCAACAATCTGATTTTGAGAACCTTCCTGACAGTTGCCCTTCATATTGTTGAACTTGGAGAGGGGGGTGGGGTGGGCAGCAGGAGTGCATGCGATTGGGCCTGAAAGAGAGTGAAAGCATTCCCATTGGAGTCTATACCACATGTAGAAGGAACTCCCCTTGGTTTGGAAGTACCTGTAGGATGCGTTGAGCCTGCGAGAGTTGAACAGACAAACTTACAGGTTCCTACTGGAGGGCATCATGGACAGATGACTCCTGAGAGGGAGGCCTCAGGTAAACCATCCAGAGTCGTGGAACTACGACGTTCAACACATTTGAAGAAGCCTCCAGAGAGATTGAATTTGTAAATAGTTTATTCATGTAAATAGTTGATATATTGTAAAGATTGTAAATTGTATTTTCGAGTAAAGGGGATGGATTAAGAGAATGTGAGCAGATTGACCATGTGACTGTATTACCCAATTGCTGTGTAGTGCAGGCCACAATGTTGATCAGTAGTTTAGTCCTTTTGTCTATGACATCTTTTGGCAATCTCCACCTATCACTGGCCCTCTATCCAGCTCTACCTGTCCCACCCCCACCTTAAACCAGCTTATATTTCACCTCTCTTCTATTTTTCCTTAGTTCTGTTGAAGAGTCATACGGACTCGAAACATTAACTGTGCTCCTCTCCGCAGATGCTGCCAGACCTGCTGAGTTTTTCCAGGTATTTTTATTTTTGTTTAGAATAGGGTCTGGCTGGAGAAGCACACATTGTGTTAGTGCTCTGTTACTTGTGTAAATAAACAGCATGTGCTTCATCTTACATTGGTCTCTGCATCTGCATTATATTGTTTGCCAACTCACCCACCGGTAGATAAGCATGCGACCATGTTCGCAAACAAAGCGACCTGACAGAAGGAACATAACAAAACAACATATAACAGGTACAAGTATTATCAGCTTTAGCCTGTTTCCCTGACTGAAAAGGTCTTTTCTCAAGGCCTCTTGTCTGGAAAGTAACTCCATGTCTGTGAAAGCCATGTGTATTTCTCATAGAAGGCTTTTAGCTATATTTTGTTTGAGTTAAATTTTTAGCCCTTTCATGGACTGAATCAATTCCTTAACATGGGAACACCACCATCTGTAAGTTCCCCTTCAAGCCACTCGCCATCCTGATTTGGAAATATATCACTGTTCCTTCACTGCCTCTGGGTCAAAATCCTGGAACTCCCTCCACAACAGCACTGTGGGTATACCTACTTTCCATGGAGCTGCAGCAGTTCAAGAGGGAAGTTCACCACCGCCTTCTCAAGGGTTGTTAGGGATGGGCAACAAATGATAACATGCCAGCAACATCCTAAACAGGAGTGCAGGTGAGCTCGCAGGCCCTTGTTCCTTCCTCTGTCCTCCTGAAAATTTCGGGCATCAAGAATGGAGGCAGGACAACATGACATTGGTGCCATTTATTTGGCTGGTCATCTCTGTTCCAACGTGCTCCTGACAACGAAAATCCAGTGCTGGGGTAACCAGTCAGAATGGTAGAGTAGGGAAGTGGGGTCCTATAGGTTTCAGTGCTTGGACCACTGTTGTTCACAATTTATATTAGCAATACAATTTGGAATGAAAAACACAATTTCCAAATTTGCAAATTACACCAAATTGTGGGGAGAGATGTAGTGGGGATGGATGGTCAACACTGAAGAGGACTGCAATTATGTATCATGTATGCTTGGCTGAGAGTCCAGACAACCATTAGGCTTGATGAAATGCCTGACACCAGAGAAAATGTTGTTTGATTGACAGCTCAGGTTTTCTGATCTCTGCTGTCAATTTCACAATGTTTGTTTACACAAGTTAGGTGGTTTCAAGGGTTTGTGGATTTTGTTAATAATACTTTAAAGGGTCTGGATGATTGACACTTTTATTAGCTGGCAGTGAAATGACTTATTTTCAACATAGGAGGAAGTTATGAGTACATTTCTTTTATTAAAAGCCTTTTTTCTTACACATACTACTGCCACTGTAGGGTAATTGGTTCCATCCCAATAGAATGGATCTATATTTTCTGGAATTTAGAAGAATGAGAGGTGTACAGTGGGTCAATGGGCATGCAAGTGCCATAGCCTGGCATGGAGGGTATGATGGGGCATGGGGTGTGGTGGGTGAAAGGGCAGAGCTTGGCATAACGGTCATGAAAAGCTGTGGGGGTCGGTGGAAGGGCAGGTCTTGGCATGGGGACATGATGACCCATGACGGGGGTGCGGTAGGGGGCATGAGGTGGCATGCATAGGTTATGGGGAGTGTGTGGGGGTGAGGGCTGAGAGCTGGAGGACCTTTGTGTTTTTATTTTAACTGAGACGAAGTCCCATGGCACCTAGGCGGGTCTTTTAAACAGCCCGCCTCTGCACCCGCCAGCCACTGTGCCTGCCTCCAAAGTTTTTCTTGGGGTCAGCTGACCCAACTCCAGTCAGCACCCGTGCCCTGCCCCAGCAATGAAGATCCCGCCTTTGCTAGCACTTTCTCCTGAGGCGGATGGAGCAAGCCGGGGACCTTCCCTGCTCCTGCTACCCAGCTCGATGGACTAAAATCCAGGTCAGAGCGGTTTCACTCGTGGGGACGAGCAAAACTAGGGACCATCAATATAAAATGGTTAGCGAGGACTGAAAAGGGGAATTCAGAAGAAAACTATTCACCCAGAGAGGGGTGAGAATGCAGCACTCACTACCACAGGGAGTGGTTGGAGTGAATAGTACAGAGGTATTTAAGGGAAGCTAGGCAAGCATATGAG
The DNA here is from genome assembly GCF_964194155.1 of Cetorhinus maximus. Lineage (NCBI taxonomy): Eukaryota > Metazoa > Chordata > Chondrichthyes > Lamniformes > Cetorhinidae > Cetorhinus > Cetorhinus maximus. The sequence continues at coordinate 37,829,263 of NC_135903.1, read as the reverse complement.
GAGAACGGAAAAGAGGGTTACAATAATAGAGTTAAATGAGGATGAGTGGGAGGAAGCTTGAGTGGAGCATAAAATGGACTGGTTGGGCCAAATGACCTGTTTCCGTGCTGTGTATCCTATGTAATCCTATGTAAAAAAAAAACAGAGAGGTCAGCCTGGAATTAAGTACAATATTGAACTCGTGCAGGTTTGAGAAATTCCTGGGGTGGTGTTACTAACATGCATGATGAATAAAGAAGTGTGCAAGAGAGTCACAGGCGTTCCGGCAATACTTGAATGAAGCAATTCATTGTAACCGCGCAAATCAAAGGTGGAATAAGGTGTGTCGTCAGTTCACTCTTTGATCTTTGTAGTGTCAGAGCATAGCATTGCTCACTATCATTGCACAGTGATACCTTCACAAGTGACTGACCTGCCCATACCTTTTGTGATGGTGCAGTTGGAGAGGACAGTCCTCACAATGTGTAAAACCACCAGTGGAACTAATAACGGAGAGACTGAAGGATAAGAGCAGAACAGAGGAAAGAAAAAAAGATAAATAAAACGGCAGGAAAACAAAATGAAGTATCTCGATGGCAAGGAAAATAGGGCAAAAGCACTAAAAGAAAATAGAGAATAGACAGAAATATAGAAAGAAATGCATTCATTGAGCAAACCCGTGCTTAGTTTTGTTTTAAATCTGAATAATTCTTTCTCAATAAGTCATAATACAGGGACCTACAAACCTGGATGGTAATGTAAGCTGTGAGGAACACACAAAGACACTGCAGAGGAAAATTGACAGATTTAGTGATTGGCAAGAAAGTGGCAGATGGAGTATAACGTGCGGGAAGTGTGAAGTTATCCACTTTGTTGGGAAGAATAGAAAAGCAGAATCTTTTTTAAAAGGTGAGTGACCAGGAGATGTTGGCATTCAGATGAAATTGGGTGTCCTTGTACAGGAACCACAAAATGTTAACATGCCGGCAATCAGGAAGGCAAATTGTTTTATGGCCTTGATTACATAGGTGTCAGAGCGCAATAGGAAGGAAGTTGTGTTGCAATTATATAGAGGTTTGGTGAAACCACAAGTGGAGGATTGTGCACGGTTTTGGTTTCCTTACAAAGGAAGGATATGCTTGCCTTAGGGGGTACAATAAATGCTTACTGGATTGATTTCTTGGCTGAAAGGCTGGCCTGTGAAGAGAGATTGAGTAGAATGGATCTATATTTTCTGGAAATTAGAAGAATGAGAGGTGGTCTTTAGAAGCATATAAAATTCTTCGAGGGTTTGAGACGGAGAAATGTTTTCACTCAGGTGGTTGTGAATCATTGGGGTTCTCCACCCCTAGAGATCTGTGGATAAACAGTGGATGAGTATATTTAAGACTGAGATCAATAGATTTTTGGGCACTAAGGCATCAAACGATATGGGGATGGGGTAGGAAAGTGGGGTTGTTCAAAAACTTCAGACCTGATCTTATTGAATGGCAGGGCAGGCTCGAGGAGCTGTGTTGCCTATCCATGCACATAAGTCCAATGTTGTTTTTGTGGTAATCTGAGGTGTAATACACCTTTAAGAGAATGTGAGCAGATTGACCACGTGACTGTAAGACCCAATAGCTGTGCAGCGCGGGCTACCATGTTAATGTTAGTCTGGAGTAGGGTCTGGTTGGAGAAGCGCACATCATGTTAGCGTTCTGTTGTTTGTGTAAATAAATAGCATGTGCTTCATTTCATAGTAGCCTCTGCATCTGCAGTATATTGTAATCGACTCATTTGCTGGCAGATAAGCGTGTAAACTGTTCACAAGCAAAGTAAAACATAACAACTGGCGACGAGGCAAAACATGGCCAGTCAATGACACCAAGGAAAGCCACGAAAACTCAACTATAGTGAGCCAGCCGTGCCTCACAGGCCAATTATAAGTACATTACAATTGTAAACCCTCACCATAATCTTCAAAACTATCACCCTTCAGATTGCCACAATTTGGCTGCCTCGAACCATTTGACCAGACCACCGGTGGCTGGTCACATTATATTAAACGCCTCACATTTTTCTTTTTGGCCAACGACATATCGGGGGAGGAGAAGAGGCGAGCGATCCTCTTATCAACATGCGGCAGTAAAACCTACGGCCTAATTCATAGCCTAACGGCACCCAATGAACCAGATTCCAAGAGCTTTGATGAGTTGGTGAGTCTTGTAAAAAGTCACTTTCAGCCAAAATCCTCGATAACAACGCAGTGTTTTAAATTTAATTCGAGGTGTCGCACCCCTGGAGAGACAGTCGCTTGCTGTGTAGCAGCCTTGAAACAACAGTCAGAGCACTGTGAGCTCGGGACGTTGATTAATGACATGTTAAGAGACCGATTAGTGTGTGAGATTAATGAAGACGTCATTCAAAAAAGGCTGTTGTCAGAGATGAATTTAGGTTTCAGCGAGGCGCTGGAGTTGGCGCTCGCACTGGAGACGCAGTCAGGGGTTCAGAAGCAATCAAGGGAGCACAAAACGGCGGCATCCTTCACATCAGGAGGGAGGCACCGGTTAGAAACGGCGCAGAAATGCTGGGCTCTGCGGAAAGGCAGGAAACAACCGCCATTAGCAAACCAGCAAAAAGCAATGGGTTAACGGATAAAAACCACATTCATCATCGCAGGATTAGAACCAGACAGTCGACAAACCAATGACAATTTAAAAGAACCGAGTGTTTGTACTGTCATCACAATGGGCACATGATGTGATATTGTAAAGGAAGATTGAGGCCAAATTTCCAACAAAAAGGCAGAAGTCATGAAATTTATATGATGGAGGAGCCAAAAGAAACAGAGTCAGATATTTACTCGCTACACAACTTAAAAATGGGTAAAACAGAGCCAATCTATGTGACAGTAGACGGCAACAGAAAATCCATTTGAATGGGGGTGGATACAGTCGTATCCACCACAGTCAGATGGGAACACATGTTTCAGTATCTGAATAGAGGAGGCCACTCACTAAAACTGGAAAACTCAGATGCCAGACTAAGGACATATACTGATGAAAACATACAAGTAAAGGGTATATGTAAGGCTCCAGTACAATATGGAAGCCAGTCTGCTAATCTACCCCTGATAGTGGGAGCAGGAGAGGGTCCAACTCTACTTGCTCAGAACTGACTTAAGGAAATAAAGTTGGAATGGACTGAGAGTTTTTAACTCAGAATGAAAGATCTGTAAGAATTATTACAGAAATATGCCCCTGTGTTCAGGGAAGAGCTTGGCAAGATTTGGGGGAAAGATTGGAGAAGTTGAGAATGTTTTCCTTGGAGAGAAGAAGGCTAAGAGGAGATTTGATAGAAGTTTTCAAAATCATGAGGGGTCTGGACAGAGTAAATAGGGAGAAGCTATTCCCACTCGTAAACAGATCGAGAACCAGAGGCATAGTTTTAAAATGTTTTGCAAAAGAAGCAAACGCGAGGTGAGAAGAAGCTTTTTCACACAGCGAGTAGTTGGGGTTTGGAATGCACTGCCTGGAAGTGTGGTGGAGATAGGTTCAATTGAGGCATTCAAGAGGGCATTGGATGATTATTTAAATAGAAACAATGTGCAGGGTTATGGGGAAAAGCAGGAGATTGGCACTAAGTTAAAATGCTCAGAGCCTTGGTGCAGACATGATGGGCTGAATGGCCTCCTTCTAACACTTAACAATTCTGTGATTCTGTGATATATCGGTTCAAGGTCGGATAACCAGGAGACATATAGATCACCTCAGGAAAAGGGAAACAGATCTACAAGAAAAGATGTGCGAAACATTCCCGTTGGAGTCTACACCACAGGTAGAAGGAATTCCTCTTGCTTTGGAAGTACCTGCAGAACCCATTCAGCCTGAGAGAGTTGAAGAGGCAAACTTACAGGTTCCTACTGGGGAGCCTAGTGGACAGATGGCTCCTGAGAAGGAGACCTCAGATAAACCATCTGAAGTCGTAGGACTGCAATGGTTGACACGTTTGAAAAAGCCTCCTGAGAGAATAAATTTGTAAATAGCACATTTTTTGTAAATAGTTAATATACTGTAAAATGTACTTTCAAGTAAAGGGGGAGGGATGTGGTAATCTGAGGTGTAATACACCTTTAAGACAATGTGAGCAGATTGACCACGTGACTGTAAGACCCAATAGCTGTGCAGCTTGGGCTACCATGTTAGTGTTAGCCTAGAGTAGCGTCTGGTTGGAGAAGCTGACATCATGTTAGTGCTCTGTTTGCTGTGTAAATAAATAGTATGTGCTTCATTTTATAATGGCCTCTGCATCTGCCGTATATTCTAATTGACTCACCTGCCAACAGATAAACGTGCAACCGGTTCACGAGCAAAGTGACCCCAAAGCAAAACGTAACAGTTATGAATCCACTTTTGGGGCAGAATTTTGCCCTTGATGGGCGTGCGGGCCCCATTGGCTTGGCAGCGGGCGGGCAGCCGATCGCCGCCGCCGAAACAGGCCCCGTCGCCATTTTGAGTGGGCAGGCCACCTGACGGGAAGTGCTATGTGCTTCCTGTGCGGGGGGGAGCGGGAGGGATTCCCCAACTGTCAGAGTGTGCTCTTTTGCCCATGCAAGCGAATGAGTGCACATCTCCCTGAGACTAAGTGCTGTCTCAGGGAGAGCGCTGAAAGTTTTATAAACTTAAAAAATAGAAAAATAAAAAAAGTATTAACATGTCACACGAGATGGGATATGTTAATAAATATCACATAAAGTTTATTAAAGTTTTTTAGAACAGACATGAAACTTCATCCCGCCAGTGGATGAGGTTTCATGTTTTATCAGAAGCCCGCTGGGGCTCCTGGCCTACCCGCCAGCCTTAAGGTTGGACGGGCAGGGCCTTTAATTGGCTTAATTATCCTGTCAATGGCCTCAATTGGCCATTGACAGGTCGGTGGGCGGACAGCTGATTTCGCTGTCCGCCCGCCTTCCTCAATATTTAAATGGGGCGGGCCCCTACCCCCAACTCGCCGACGGAAAAATTCTGGCCTTGATTAAACAGTTAAACCATCATTTCACCCATTTCAGACAGCACAGCAATTGAACAATTAAATCTAACAGCAACCTGCAGAACAAAAAACTCATCGTAATCTGAAACATCAGCTCTCTGCCGTAATGAGCTTTTTGCTCCTTGTTCTTCCCAAAATTGAAGGAATCTTCCAACATCAATCTTCCACACAGACTCCACTAATTGTCTTTCCCTCAGCTTAGTCAAGCTTGTGTTGTTTCCTCAACTTCTGAAACTCTGTAACAAACCACAGCTGTCAGGCTTCTCTATCTTCGTGTTTATGATTCTGCAGAGCGCCATTTGGAAGATTTAAATACACTCCTCTCGTACGTGTACTACACCTGAGATTGCCTCGTAATTCTGGTCAACTTTCAGAGAAACTGCGATCGCTCCCACTTGCCTCTTTATAAAGATCCAAAGAGCACAATGATAGCTGAAGATCAAAACCAGGGAATACAAGGCTTCATATGGAAAGAAAATTGGCGATCTTGCTAAAAGTCGAGCATGCAGAACGATATATTTGTGCACCTTCATTGCCCCATTGACTGCTCCACTCATTGAGTATAAATAAGCTGATATGAAACCACTTCTTTAGAATATAGTTCACTCCCACCGCAAACGTAATATACATGATCAGGAGTAAGCACACAGAAATGACAATAGAGGTCATTCAAACCAGTTTATCCTCCAACTGTGCTAATAGAAAGAAGATAGACTTGTATTATACTGTCCCTTTCATGACCTCAAGACATCCCAAGGCTCTCTACAGCTATTAAGTACTTTTGAAGTGTACTCACTACTGTAATGCAGGAAACACAGCAGCCAATTTACACTCAGCAGCTTCCCACAAACTGTAATGGGATAAATGATCAAATAATGTGTTTTAGTGATCTTGGCTGAGGGATAAACATTGAATTGGTCACCCTGTTCTTTGAAATAGCACCAAGGGATTTTCATATACATCTGAGACGGTGTTCATTTCACATCACACGCAGAAGATAGCACCTCCAACCCTCTGCCTGGATGTTGTGCTCAATTCCCTGGACTGGGATTTGAACCCATGACCTTCTGACTTTGAGGCCCTCCTAATTCCACAAGCCTAACCAATTTCAATATCTCTTCTACCATCTAGCTAATCTATTCTCAAATGCTGACATGATCTCTACTTCAGTCATTAGCTCTGGCAGCAAATTCCACAGACCCCCTCTGTTAAAAATGTTCCTCCTGCTCTCTGTCCTGAATCTCTTTAAATTAATCTTATATCTATGCCCCCTCGATCTAGCCCTCTTTGGAAGAAGTCTGTTTCTACCTCCTGTCACCTGATCCAATATAATTGTAAACACCTCTCTCCACTTAATGCAGAATCTCTTCTGTTCTAATGGAAACAGCCCCAAGTTTTCAAGTCTTCCATCATGTCTGTTATCCTCATAACGTGAAGTTCTGCCATTTGCAGGGGTTACTGCAAAAACTCACAAATGACAAAATGGCAAACGACAAACAATGGGAATCAATTAGTAAGGCCGTCCTAAAATTTGACATGTATAAGGGATCAAAGGCAATAAAAACAATGCTCTTAATAAATTTAAAGAGATATTTACTGGAGAAATTGTTTAATAAAACAAGAGCAATGTAGAATTTGTCACGCGTACAGTACTTTACTTGAGAGTGGGTTGGACTGAGATCAGGTGTTAAACCGCGGTGACAAGGAATACCCACGTACACCCAAACAACGGCAGACAATGCAGGCGCAGTGTGCACTACCTACTGCAGGAAACACATCGCCAACACCTTCAGTTTCGTCAAGTTTCATTTTTTTTCTTTACTCAGCTTGTAAGATGGCTTCTATTTTTTAAAAGTTTAAAACCGCGGAGAAGCAAACATTTTGGCCCACACTGGGCGATTTGGTGTACAAAGACTTTTACGCAGAAATGCCAATGAGTGAAAGAGGAAGTCGTGAACGGCGGGACTTTGTTGTACCTACCAGGCGACATCCTAGTGAATCCACCCAGTGCTCTCCGTATTGCCAAAATGTTGTTCCTATAGTGTGCAAGGGCAAAATGGAGGAAATCGTGTCAAGAGGGGTTAGAGTTGCCAACTGTATTCCTGCAGGTTTAATTCCATGGCACCCCACCTCCGACTCACATCACTGGTCATCCAACATGTCCATTCTCATGGCCCATCAGCTTTACACACTAATTAGAAACTGAGCAGACTGTTAATGATTCAGATCCTAAACTGTAAAGCAATCCTTTCTCCCAACTTCAGTATCGTTATAAATAATCAATGAAAATGTTCAACAACAAAAAGTAGAAAAAGACGCACGATTTTAATGCCCTTCTGACCTTACTGCTAGGTTCCTCACAGCAGTATCCAGGGGATCAATCTTCAATTCCCAGGGACTCCAGGCCAATCCTGGAGGGTTGGCAACTCCAGAAGGAAATGTATGCTTTAATATAAATTAATGTAAGACTGAGTAGTTCCCCCTTGCTGTGCGGGTGCAAACTCAAAATGTATCCTAATCAACTGGAATAAGGACAGAAACATTTAAGAGGCAGAATGTGCAAAACTCTTAGAAAATATCCCAGTGTGCGTCAGCTCCCTCCAGTCTGCTGCAAGCTCAGGGGAACAGGCCTCACTGCACTGTGTGAACTCTTACACATCACATATCACCCACCCCATGGCCTTGCTGAGTAGGGATCACCAGTTTTTGGACAGTCTAGTCTATCTAATGCCCAGCCACTGGAAAATTGGTTTGAGATTAGCCAGCAGAGAAAGACATTTCATCCAATTACACACAGCTGCATTTGGGGTGTGGGAGCATCGTGTTAGTCCAGTACTGCTCATAATATAGTTCAAGGCCCACACTCACTGAGTCTCCATTCATGGCCTTGCCAGATGTGAGATGTTGCCTGAGCTGGGGATAGGTGTAACTGAATGCTATTAAGAGGGAGAATTATTCAAGTTCCTTTGTTTAAGAGAAAGGGTCTTATTAACATAGGGCGGAGCCGACCTCGATTTGCACTAAGTGCGGTAGCGGGCGGGAAAAGGGACGTTTACCCGCTGGCCGCAATGGCAGGTTTTCACTCTGTATCATCCCATTCCCGCCTCATTGATCATACATTCCTGGGAAACAGGCCAGGTCGCTGGTGGGTCGTCCTCTGATTCACGCGCTCCGCTGCCACTTCAGGCCTTCAGTAAACTGGGCACCATATTTAAAGGCCACCCTTGCACAGAGCTAGCACTCTTCAAGCGATAGGAAGCTGCTGGGAACTGATGTCAAAGAGAGGAAACACGCTGCCCATCCCTAGTTGCCCTTGAGACGGTGGTGGTGAGCTGCCTTCTTGAACCGCTGCAGTCCCTGTGGTGTAGGTACACCCGCAGTGCTGTTAGGGCAAAACTTCCAGGATTTTGACCCAGCGACAGTGAAGGAAAGGCAATATATTTCCAAGTCAGGAGAGTGAGTGGCTTGGAGGGAAACTTCCAGGTGATGGTGTTCCCTAGTACCTACTGCCCTTGTCCTTCTAGATGGTAGTAATCGTGGGTTTGGAAGGTGCTGCCTGAGGAGCATTGGTGAGTTTCTGCAGTGCATCTTGTAGTCACTGCTGTCACTGCTCATCGATGATGGAGGGAGTGAAGGTTTGTGGGTGTGGTGCCATTCAAGCGGGCTGTTTTGTTCTGGGTGGTGTCAAGTTTCTTGAGTGTCATGGGAGCTGCACTCATTCAGGCAAGTGGAGGGTATTCCATCACACTCCTGACTTGTGCCTTGTAGATGGTGGGCAGGCTTTGGGGGGGTCAGGAGGTGAGTCACTTGCTGCAGGATTCCTAGCCTCTGAACTGCTCTTGTTTAGTTTTCAGTCTTGTTCCGTTTCTGGTCAATTCTAACCCCCAGGATGTTGATAGTGGGGTATTCAGCTATGATAATGCCATTGAATGTCATGGGGCGTTGGTTAGATTCTCTTTTGTTGGAGGTGGTCATTTCCTGGCATTGCTTGGCACTTACCACTTGTCAGCCCAAGCCTGGATATTGTCCAGGTCTTACTGCATTTGGACATCACACATTATTATCTGGTCTGGCAGGTGTCCTGCTTACATTTCTTTCATCTGTATTCATGCAGGACAAGCTGGCACATAACAAAAGGGAGAGGTTGCAATCTTTGGAGGAATCCCTGAAACCAAGGTCCTAACTGATTTTGAAAATAGAGAGCTATCCAGCTGGCCAGCGAGGATCTGGATCGGCCCAGTGCTGATGGTGAGGTCGGTGGTGCTCAACCAAGTGAGGGCCCAGCAGTGCAACATCCATCAGACAACCATGTTGTGAGTGAGTTCCCCTGTTCCACAGCTCCCTGCCATGTACTAATTATCTCTCCTCGCTTTCACAGGCACATCTGGGAAACAGACAAGGGGGCCCACGAGCCAGGTACAGGACTCAGACCCAAAGTCACCTCAGAAGGGGAATCTTATGACACCCTCATTGAAGACCCATCACAGCGCTCACCCACACCCTCCACCAGCGCAGAGACACTCACCTCAGTAGGACTAGCTTTAGCGTAGCCTCAGGGTCACAATCTGGTGAGGATATCGCACTGAATCGTCTGATCCACAGCAAGCAGCAGCAGTGACTTGCCAGGCATCCAGCACTTGGAGGACTGCTGGAGGCCAGAACGTTGCTGAGTCCAAGGCCTTTGGACTTGGTCATGCCTCAGTTGTTGGAGCTGCAAAGGCAAGCTCGGGAATATCAGGAAGGGATGTCCGCTGCACTCCTCAGATTGCAAAGCACGATGGAGGAGTCCATTTGCTTTCAGTCTGAGGTGATGAGGTGATAGTGCCAGCATACCAACACACTGAGATCAACATTGATAGGATGGCAGCCGCCATGCAGACCTTGGTCCAGGACATTGATCCTGCACTGATGCGCAGGCTGAACTCTATTGCTGACACCATAGTTGGCCTCCAACAGTATGTACACGAGAGGGGTGCAGGGCAGTTCGATCTCACTCTAGCTTCCCTTCTCCTCAAGAATTCAGCCAGGGGCCCTCGGGCACCCATGGGTAAGAGGATCAGCAGATGTACCCCCCGGGGTCATCCACCCAAGTAACTCCGGTCTCGAAATTTGTCCAGAAACTTCAAAGGATTGTGGTCTGTGTAAGCATTTATTTCTGATAAATTGTTTACAATATAAATCTCAAAATGCTGCAAAGCTAACACCAAACACAAAGTCTCCTTTTTGATCATTGAATATCTTCTCTGTTGTACATTGAACTTCCGTGAACAATACCCTATTGAGTTTTCAATTCCAGTGTCATCTTCTTGTAACAGTACAGCCCCAATGCTTATATCGTTTGCGTCAATGGCCAACTTAAGTTGCTTGGCATATTTGAGTACGGCCAAAACTGGTGTCGTGGTTAATACAGTTTTCAAACTGTCAAATGCGTTTTGATACTCCTGTGTCCATTGAAACCTCTTGTTCTTTTTTAATAGTTCAGTCAAGGGAGCTACAATTTGGTACAAATTTCAGGTAAAACCCACTCATGCCCAGAAATCTCAAAACTTCTCGTTTTGTTGCAGGCAGAGGGAAATCCACGATAGCCTTGACTTTCACATCTCTCGGAGCCACCTTACCATGTCCAATGGTATGGCCTAGATATGTAACTTGTGTTTTTACAAATTCACTTTTAGCCAAGTTCATCATCAAATTAACTTTGTGTAATCAACAAAACAATTCTTCCAGCTGAAGTCAATGCTCTTCCCACGTTTGACTGAAAACTGTCAAGTCGTCAATATAAACAGCACACTTTCTCAGAACTTCAACTACTTTGTTTGTCAGTCTTTGAAATGTTGGAGGTGCATTTTTCATACCAAATGGCCTGACTTTAAACTGATATAGTCCATCTGGCATCACAAAAGTCGGTATCTCCTTTGCTCTTTCCGATAACAATACTTGCTAATAATCTCTTATCAAGTCAATCTTTATGATAAATTTTGATTGTCCCACTTTCTCAATGCAACTTTCCAACCATGGTATAGGATATGAATCCACTTTTGTCACCGCATTCACCTTTTGATAGTCTACACACAGTCTTTGTGTCCCATCTGGTTTCGGTACCAATACAATAGGTGAACTCCAGTTACTGCAACTAGACCCAGTGATATCATTTTGAAGCATGAATTCCATTTCTTTCTGTACTTGTGATAACTTTGCCAGATTTAATCTATAAGGATGTTGCCTTATCAAAGATGAAACTCCTACACACACATCATGTATAGCTAAATTTGTCCTCCCCAGCTTATTCCCACAAATAGCTTTATGTGACTGCAATAGCTTCTCCAAATCATTTTGACACTTATCTGGAATGTAACTCAATGTTACATTTAAATTTTCAAGTACTGTCTCATTATCCAATTTTATTAGGGGAAAATCAAATTCATAATCTTGCATTTCTGCCTCTTTCTCTTCATCTACCACCACTAACACCTCCTTTTAGTCCTCTTCCCTGTCAAAGTACTTTTTAAGCATATTTACATGACACACTCTCTGCTTCTTTCTTCTATCTGGAGTATTTATTAAATAATTTACTTCAGTCAGTTTTTTTTTCAAACCTGTAAGGCCCACTAAACCTTGTATTTGAAGAGTCACCCATTACTGGTAACTGAGCTGCCACTTTTCCCCCAGCAACAAAACTATGAGCTTGAGTTGTAGCTGTCCTGTCTGCCTTCACTTTCATCACTTGCTGTGATATCTTTAAATGTTCTCTAGCTAACTCGCATGCTCTGTCCAATCTCTCTCTGAAGTTTGATACATAATCCAGGAGAGTAGTTTCTGAATTTTGACCCACCAATTTTCTCATGAATCAATTTCTGGGCTCCTCTTGCCTCATGACCATAAAATATTTCTAAAACCAGTCGATGCTTTAGGAGCATCCTTAATAGCAAATAACAGGAATGGAATTCCCCCACCCCAATCCTGTGGATAATCCTGACTGTACTCCCTCATCATAGTTTTTAATATTTGATGCCATCTTCCCAAAGCTCCTTGTGACTCAGGATGGTAAGCTATTGACTTAAACTGTTTTATCCCCAAAATGTTCATTACTTCCTTAGACAGCTGTGGCACAAAATTTGAACCCTGATCTGATTGTATTTCTTTAGGTAAACCAGAACTTGTAAAAAATTTAGTCAAATCTTCCACAACTTTATTTGTTGTAATACTTCTCAAAGATATTGCTTTAGGAAACCTTGTAGATACATCCATTATTGCCAGTAAGTACTGATTTCCACTTTTAGCCTTAAGGAGGCGTCCCACACAACCAATCATGACCCTAGTAAAAGGTTCTTCAAATGCTGGAATTAGAATTAAAGGTGCCGGCTTAATCACTGCTTGTGACTTGCCTATCACCTGACATGTGTGACATGTTCTACAGAATTTGACTACATCTGTTTGCAACCCAGGTCAATAATAATGTTTGTGTATTTTCACCTGTGTCTTTCTAATTCCTAAATGTCCCCCCATTGTAATTTCATGAGCTATTCTCATTTCTATATCCAAATGGTATAACAATCTGATGTACTTCCTTCCAGCTTTCATTTGCTGAAACATGAAAAGGCCGCCATTTTCTCATTAAAACATTACCCTTAAGGTAATAACATTCTGGAATATATTCTGCCTCTGTTTCTGAGTAAGCTGTCTGGTAAAGCTGTTTTATTTGTGTATCCTTTTCCTGTAAATCTTTCTATTGCCTTGCGCTAAATACCTCAGCTATATTATCCTCCATTCTTTCATCCTGAATAATGTTATTAAAAACAGTGTCAGCTAATTGGGTTTGCACACCTTCTCCCTGCCTTTTAACTTCCTGTTCTTCTTGTGAGCCTGTGATCTTGTTATCACAAAATCTGGAAACAATCCAGGATACTCCTTTTGAAACACTTCTGTTGAAGACACCTCTACAGGCTGCTCAACTACCATTGACATCACCCACACCTGTGACCCAGCTATATCATTACCTAAAATAAATTGAGCCCCTGCAATGGGCAATTTTTCCACCACTCCAACAATCACCTCACCTGTTTTCCACTTACTCTTTAAATATGCTTTCCATAAAGGAATAGGTTTAGCATCTCCATGAACCCCACTTATTATCACCTGTTCCTGCAATACTCCCTCTGAACAACAAATATCACTATCCCACAACATTAACGATTGACTAGCCCCTGTGTCTCTTAAAATTTTAACATCTTCACCTACTCCACCCTGTACACATGGAAAGACTTTCCCTTCACTTACAAAATCTTTAAACATTTCTGCAACCGGCTCCTCAGCACTCCCTTGGGTAAATTGTGAACACATTCCCACTTCCTTACCTATCACTGATTATTCCTGTTTTACCTGTACAAAAGCCACTTTATTTTCTGTGCCTGAACCTCACAACCCACAACACTTTTACTTTCAGAGCTTTTCTGCACCCCAATAACCTCAACAGATTTTCCCTGTAATTTCCAACACACTGACTTCGTGTGTCCAACTTTATTACAATGAAAACACCTCAATTTGCGAGTGTCACTTTTACCCTCAGCACCTTAAAATGACGTTCCCGATGTCCGCCAGCAGGAAATGTGGCTCGCCATTGACGGGTGGAGCGAATGATTGCAAACTCGTTTCATGACGTCGTGAAACCGATTTTTGGCCTTCCTGCCATACTGCCCACTCACGCCCGCCATGTTGCCCGACGCCAATGAGGATGGAAAGTTCCACCCATAGTTTTTTTCCCCCTCTCCCTGTGGGGCAATGGCTGGCCTCCATTTTGACCTGCTCACTGGGCCATGATTAGAATCAGGAGGTCAGTGCGTGGGGAACTGTAAGGCAGGTTTTATGGTGCTATGTTGCAGCATTTCTAAGGGCTGATCTACAGCAAGGCATTGATTGGGATTGTACTCATGTCAAAACTTTTTAGTAATATATTCATTTTCACAATGTAGGTGTCACTGACAAGACTGGAATTGTTGTCCAACACTAGTTATCCTTGGAAAGTGGTGATGAGGTACAGGAACATAAGAATTAGGAGTAGACTAAACAGCCCTTCAAGCTTGCTCCTCCATTCAATAGGTTCATGGCTGATCTTCCAGCTCAAGTTCATTTTCCTTCCTGATTTCCATAGCCCATGATTCCCCAAAAGATTAAAAATCTCCCAATGCCAGCCTTGAATATGCTCAACAATGGAACATCCACATCCTTCCGGGATAGAGAATTCCAAAGATTCACAAACCTTTTGAGTGAAGACATTTCCACCCATCTCAGTCCTAAATCATGGAGCCCTTATCCTGAGACTGAGCCCCCATGTTCTAGATTCTCCAGTCAGGGTAAATAACCTTTCAGTGGCTACCCTGTCAAACCTCTTCAGAATCTTGAATGTTTCAATGAGACCATCTCTCATTCTTCTAAGCTTCAAAGAGTTATTGCTCAATTTACTCAGCTTCTCATCATAGGGCAATCCTATCATCCCAGGAACCAATATTGAGCACTTGTACCACCACCGAGGCAAGTATATCCTTTCTTCGATATAGAGACCAATGCTGCACAAAGTATTCCAGGTGTGGTCTCAACAAAGCCCTGCACTATTGTAACAAGACTTCCCTGTTCTTGTATTTCTTCTTGAATGGCTGCAGTCACTGTGGTGAAGATTTTTCGACACTCCTGTTAAACAGGAGATTCCAGGATATCGATGCAGCACCATAAAGGAGTGGTGATATGCATCCAAGTGAAGATGGTGTGTGATTTACTGGGGAACTTGGTTGTGATGGTCTCGCTCCATGTATCTGCAGCTGTTGCCCTTCTAGATGAAGGAGGTTGCAGGTTTTGAAGATGCTGTCAAAGATACCTTGGTGAGTTGATGTAGTGTGTTCTGTAGATTATACTCACTGCAGCCACAGAATGCCAGTAGCGGAGGGAATGGGTGTTTAAACTGGTTAGGACTGCACTAGCCCATTGCATCACTTAGTTGCCCAATCAGTCATTAGGTAAGAATCCTTCAACTTCTAAGGCAACAATACTGCAGTAGTTCTATGATTTATCACAGTTGCATTACACAGGAGAAAATAGTGTCAGGTATTTGATTAATTTCTGTGTTTCGTACTGACTGGGAGATATCAATACTCTGAATTTAAAAATGTATGCAGTACAAAACAGAGGACAGGCATTGATTAAATTTAATTGATGAATAAATATTTAATGGTAAACGCTAACTGTGGTGTCAAATGACACAAGGAGGCAGCAATTACTGGTCAGAGTCAAAGTGTGAGATTTTTCTGTGGCTCAGCCATATACATGATTAAAAGAAAGAAAAAAAGACTTGCATTTATATAACGCCTTTAATAACTTCAGGAGGTTTCCAAGTATTTTACAGCCAATGAAGTATTTTTGAAGTGTAGTCACTGTTGTAATGTAGGGAACCAGGGTCGAGTGTGTCACAATAATAAAAGCAAAATACTGCAGCTGCTGAAAATCTGAAATAAAAACAGAAAATGCTGGAAAAGCTCAGCAGATCTGGCTGCATGTGTGGAGAGAGAAACAGAGTTAATGACCTGAATTTGTAGCTCAGTGGGTGTGATCGGCAGGCCTGGGAGAGCAGTCAGGAAACGGAGCGCCGACCAAGATTGGCCCCTGACCGCGATTTCACACTGGCCGGCCAATTAACAGCCAGCCAGCGTGTAACACGTGTTGAAATGCTCAACGTTGCTGGGGTGGGGTGCGGAAGGAGAGCAGGCGATGATGTTTCCGTGGGCGTGGGCGAGCACTGAGAGAAAGCACCCTGAAGGCGGAAGGAGAGCTGTCTCAGGGAGCTGCAGACCCCGAAAACCATGAAATAAAGTTTTGAAAATGAGGAAAAAAATGTCCAAGCATCACAATCAGGCACCTGAATATATAAATGATAAAAATTCTGTCCACAGATTTTTATTTTTATTTTATTTAATAATGGAAACCTCATCCCGCCTTTGGATGAGGCTTGATGGAAAATGTAAAGGCCGCCTGGCCGATTCGCCCGCCCGCCAACCGTAGGGTTGGACAGACCATGAAAAATCGGAGACAATTGCGCCATTGGCTTAATGGCCCTCTTCATTGTCGGCGGGTGTGCTTCTGACTTTTGCGCACGCCCCACCTAGTGAAATATGGCGCGAGCGCGGGATGACGTCAGGTCGCTCGCCCGACGTCTTCTCGCGCGATTTGATGCCCAATCAGGTCGGGCACGCGCCCGCCCGCAAGACGTAAAATTCTGCCCAATGTTTCGAGTCTGTATGACTCTTCTTCACTTATGTCATGCTTCAATCTGAATTTGCTGTCCTATTCTGTATCTAATCCTTTAAATACATATTTAAATGTATGCAGTTAAGGGGAAGCTAGATAAGTTCTTGAACGAGAAGGGAATAGAGGGCTATGCTAATACGGTGAGGTAAAGCAGGGTTGGAGGAAGTTCATGTGCAGCATGAACACTGACATGGGCCAGTTGGGCTGAATGGCCTATTTCTGTGCTGTGAATATTTATTAATCATTCATGGGATGTGTGCATCACCACAAGGCCAGCATTTATTGCCCACTCCTAATTGCCTTTGAGAAGGTGGTGGTGAGCTCCCTTCTCGAACCGCTGCAGTCCCTGTGGTGTAGGTACACCCACAGTGCTGTTAGGAAGGGAGCTCCCGAGACTTTGATAGTGTCAGAGAAGGAACGGCAATATCATTCCAAGTCAGGATGATGTTGTGTGACTTGACGGGGTGGTGTTCACATGAGGTGACAATGACTGCCCTTAACATCAAAGCCACATTTGATTGAGTGTGGCATTAAGGAGCCTTCACAAAACTGGAGTCAATGGGAATCAGGGGGAAAACTCTCCACTGGTTGGAGTCATACCTAGCACAAAGGAAGATGGTTGTGGTTGTTCAAGGTCAGTCCTCTCAGTTCCAGGACATCACTACAGGTGTTCCTCAGGGTAGTGTCCTAGGCCCAACCAGCTTCAGCTGCTTGATCAATTACCTCCCTTCCATCATAAGGTCAGAAGTGGGGATGTTCACTGATGATTGCACAATTTTCAGCACCATTCACGACTCTTCAGATACTGAAGCAGTCCATGTCCAAATGCAGCAAGACCTGGACTATTTCCAGGCTTGAGCTGACAAGTGGCAAGTAACATTCGCGCCACACAAGTGACAGGCAATGACCATCTCCAACAAGACAGAATCTAACCATCAGCCTTGATATTCAATGGCATTACCATCACTGAATGCCCCCTTATCAACATTCTGGGGGTTACCATTGACCAGAAACTGAACTGGACTAGCCATATAAATACTATGGCTATGAGAGCAGGTCAGAGGCTAGGAACCGTGCGACAAGTAACTCACCTCCTGACTCCCCAAAGCCTGTACGCCATCTACAAGGCACAAGTCGGGAGTGTTATGGAATACTCCCCTAGGCTCCTTAGTCAGCACCTTCCAAACCCATGACCACTACCATCTAGAAGATCAAAGGGCAAGGAGATAGATGGGAACACCACTACCTGGAAGTTGCTTTTCAAGACACTCACCATCTTGACTTGGGAATATATCGCCGTTCCTTCACTGTCGCTGGGTCAAAATCCTGGAACTCCCTTCCTAATAGCACTGTGGGTGTACCTACACCCAAGAAGGCAGCTCACTACCACCTTCTCAAGGGAAACTAGGGGTAGACAATAAATGCTGGCCCAGCCAGCAAAGCCCAAATCCTGTGAATGAATGAAAAAAACATGCATCTGCTGCCCTTGTCCTTCCAGGTGGTAGAAGTCGTGGATTTGGAAGGTGCTGTAGACTGAGAATGGTGAGCTGTTGCAGTGCAGTGTGGAAGGAGTGAATGTTTAAAATGGTGGCTGGGGTGCCAGTCAAGAAGGCTGCTTTGTCTTGAATAGTGTCAAGCTTCTTGAGTCTTGTGGGAGCTGCATTCATCCAGGCAAGTGGACAGTATTCCATCGCACTCCTGACTTTTGCCTTGTAAATGGTGAACAGGCTTTGAGGAATCAGAAGGTGAGTTACTCTCTGCAGAATTCCCAGCCTCTGACCTGCTGTTGTAGCCATGGCTGGTCAGTTATATTTCTAGACAATGGTAGCCCCCAGGATGTTGATAGTGGGCGATTCAGTGATGGTAATGCCATCAAATGTCAAGGGGAGATGGTTAGATTCTCTTTTGTTGGAGATGGTCATTGCTGTCACTTGCAAGGCACAAATCTTACTTATCAGCCCAAACTCGAATGTTGCCCAGGTCTTGCTGCAAGTAGGCATGGACTGCTTCCGCATCTGAGGGGTTGCCAATGGTGCTGAACATTGTGCAATCATCAGTGAACAGCTCCACATTTGACCTTATGATGGAAGGAAGGTCATTGATGAAGCAGCAGAAAATGGTCAGGCCTAGGACACTACCCTGAGGAACTCCTGCAGTGATGTCCTGGAACTGAGACGATTGGACTCTAACAATCACAACCATCTTCCTTTGTGTTAGGTCTGACTCCAACCAGTGGAGAGTTTCTCCCTGATTCTCATTGACTTCAATTGTGACTAGGGTTCTTTGATGGCACTCTCACTCTCCTTGATGTGAATGGCAGTCATTCTCACTTCACCTCTGGAATTCAGCTTTTTTGTTCATGTTTGGAAAAAGGATGTAATGAGGTAAACAGCTAAGTGGCCTTGGCAGAACCCAAACTGAGCATCAGTGAGCAGGTTATTTCTGTATAAGTGCCGCTTGATCGCACTGCGAATGGCACCTTCAATCACTTTGCTGCTGATTGAGAATAGATTGATGGGGCAGTAATTGCCCAGATTGTATTTGTCCAGCTTTTTGTGGACAGGACATACCTGGGCAATTTTCTACATTGTCAGGTAGATACCAGTGTTGTAGCTACTGGAAGAGCTTGGGTGGAGGTGCAGCAAGTTCTGCAGCACAAGCCTTCAGCAACTACAGCCAGGATGTTGTCAGAGCCCACAGTTTTTGAAGTACCCAGTTCTTCAGCAGTTTCTTGATATCACATGCAGTGAATCAAATTGACTGAAGACTGGCATCTGTGATGCTGGGGACCACAGCTGGAGGCCGAGTTGGATCATTCACTCAGCACATCTGGCTGAATGTGGTTGAGACTGTTTCAGCCTTGTCTTTTGTCCTGAGGATGGAGATATTGTGGAGTCTCCCCCTCCAGTTAGTTGTATAATTGTCCACCACCATTCACAACTGGATGTGGCTGGACTGCAGAGCTTTGATCTGATCTGTTCGTTATGGGGTTGCTTAGATCTGTCTATCGCATGCTGCTTGTCCTATTTAGCATGTGTGTAGTCCTGTGTTGTAGCTTCACCAGGTTGACACCTCATTTTTAGGTATGCCTGGTGCTGCACTACTCCCTGCTCATTGAACCATGGTTGGTGCCTTGGTTCGATGATAATGGTAGTGAGGGATATGCCAGGCCAAGGTCTCATTGCTTCTATTGATTTTAATTCTGCTGCCAGTGCTGGCCCACAGCATCTCATGGATGTCCAGTTTTCAGCTGCTAGGTCTGTTCTGAGTCTATCCCTTTTAACATAGTGCTGGTGCCCCACAATATGATAGATGGTATTCTCAGTGTGAAGATGATACTTCATCTCCACAAGGATTGTGCAGTGGTCACTCCTGCCAATACTGTCATGTATGACAAGCAGATTGGTGAGGACAAGGCTTTACCTTTTGATGGTTTTCTCGCCATCTGCTGCAGGCTCAGTCTAGCAGATATGTCCTTCAGGACTCGGCCAGCTTGGTCAGTACTGGTGCTGTGGAGCCAATCTCAGGTGATGGATGTTGAAGTCACCCACCCAGACTACACTCTGTGCCCTTGCATAACTCAGTGCTTCTTGCAAGAGCTGTTCAACATAAAGGAGTACCGATTTGTCAGCTGAGGGAATGTGGTTGGTGGTAATCAGTAGGCGGTTTCCTTGTCCATGTTTGACCTTGAGCTGTGAGACTTCATGGGGTTTGGCGTTGATGCTGAGGTCTTAGGAGCATTCCCTTCAGCCTGTATACCACTGTGCCACCTCCTCTGGCCACGTGTAGGTCAGGCCAGCAGGTTTCTTTCCCTAAAGGATGTTAGTGAGCCAGATGAGTTTTTACAGCAATCCAATAGTTTCACGATCACCATTACTAAGGCTAGCTTTCAATTCCAAATTTATTAATAAAATTTAAATTCAACCAGCTGTCCCTCATCACTGTTGATACAGGACATCTTTCCTCTTATACCAAGACATCCAGTGCAGCGCCCAAAACCCCTGGAGCCCGTGCTCTCCCATTGCGGCCATTATTCAATGTTCCTCAGGTAAGACTCGCTTCCTGCATGACTGGAAGAACCTGCTCTAGCCGCGGAACACCTCCCCTTTAAGAGGTGCAAGATGACTTTGAGTAGTGCAGGTGAGGTTTAAGGGATGCAGGCCTTCAACTGAAGCTTTCAGCCAACCAACAACATGGTTAATACTTGCTGGATTCAGAAACCATATAACACAACATACAGCACAAATTTGGTACCTCGTCTACATCACACTGACCAGGCTCAGGCTAATCACGCATTGCAATCCATGCGTCCCTTTCGGGGGTTATCAAAATTAACACCATTGGTGGCTTAGGGCGGTCTTGTGAAGCAGCTGGTAGCATCCCTGCCTCTGAGCCAGAAGCTCCAGGTTTGAGTCCCACTTGAAGGCTAAGGAAAGTGCAGCCAAACAAGTTGAGTATCAACCTGCAAGACCTTCCAACACGTGCAGGTGGTGAGAGCAGGAGAGGTTCCTGGTCACCCAAGCGATGGAAAGGAAGTTGGAGCCTCCACCATAGCCCAGACTACAATAAGCATGTAAAAGTGTATGTTGCCATGGTGATTCAGGATCCCTGAGTGAACTGTAACCCCCCACCACAGCTTAAGATAGATGAAAAAAAGACTGGTACTTTGGTTGCTGAATGAATGTTATTGTTTAAAGGTTTATTTTATTTGATATCCACAGACAGGTACAGAAAGTTCTCTGATTGTCCGTTCTGAAATGGAGGTCACATGATTGACAGCTGCATGTGTTTAGCTGAAAATGGCTGAACAGGAAATCGCCAATGTTCCAAAATCTTTTCTTGTCACTCACTGACCTCAGTAACAAATTTTCCATGAAGAAATCTTCAGAGCATTCATTTCCTTCTCAAAAAAATTGTTTTAATTATTCCTTTGTGTAATGATAATGGACAGTCCCGAAACCTGAACCTTGTTTCCTGATACAAGCTTTTATCCAAAAGTTAGACCAAGAGTTTGAAGCTTTCATTCGACAAACTCATCAAGAATGATTTGATCCCCTGTAAAGTAAAGGTTATTTCAAATTGACCTGTGAAATCCTGTCACTCGTGAATGGAGCTGACTTGGTAAATCTCATTTAAGAGTCATTAGTGAATATTGAGATCTTCCTCATAAGTGTGAGGATCAGTAGTTTTCCAGAATTGTACGGAGAACTCTGCTGCTACTAGAGCCAGATGTTTTGGGATGGGGGTGGGGAAAGAGGACAGTGAAGGCCTACTATCTGATGTTATCATTGACCTGGAATCATATTCCATTCTTTGTGGCTAACTTTTCTCAATCTAGTTAAACACAAACAGAGGGGCAGTACAGAGGGGCTGGAGATCAACTGGGATTCTGTGGGGGAATGGCAGAGAGCTGGTTGTGCCGAGGGCAGGGCGTTTCCTCTCCCATCCGGTTGCTGAATGAGTGGAGATGTACCAGTCTATAAAAGGAGTTATGTCGGGGGTTGGATTCAATAAGATGATTGCTGGCTTTTGGAGGTGACCTTCTGGAATAGCCTCCCACCTCCAATGTGGAATGAAGCAGGACTTTCCATGGGCCTTGGACAAGCAACCACTGTTCTAATATGCCTTTAAGGGATATAACATGTGTCATGTGATCCAGTCTTGGTTTCACTTTTATTTTGAGCAGAGCACACACACACAGCTCTGATGCCTTCAAGCTTTATAGTTGTGTATAACTGTTCTCATGTGCCCAGTTTTAATAAATGAACCCACGACGTGTTTACCCAATCCCTTTTGAGCGATTGGTGCCTTGTGCAGTAAATATGCCCAAGATATTGTGTCATTAGAATAACATAACAAACGGCACAGATATGCCCACAGTGACACTTGGCACCACAGTGCCATGTGCCAAGAGGTGCCTTCCCTCTGTTGCAGAATACTCGGCAGAGTCAATGCCGTAGGGTTATGTGGGCTGGAATTTTCCCAACCCACCCACAGCAGGTTTCGTGGCGAGCGGGAGTGGAGAATCCAGCGGCAGGTAAAAAGTCGCTAATCCGCTGTCATAAAAGCAAGTCACAATTCACCCGATGGCGGGTTGATGGCCAGTCGGTTATCCCGCCGACTAGTGGCGCAGTCGCCATTTGCATTCATTAACATGTCATGAATGCTGATTAAAACAGCTGCTAGCCGGAATCTTGCCATGCCTTCCAATCTTGCATCAGGCCAGCGGGAAATTACATCGGCCTCAAACCCGTTTGACAAAGGGCGATGTACACAAGTCAGACCTTAGTTCACTAGTAACGTCAGAGTGAATGAACATACCTGCCGTAGCGCTGCGCTGGTCTTGTTGCGATGAACGCTGCTCTGTTGGGGCTGTAGGGTTGGTCTGCTCCTTCTCTTTGCTTTCACTGTCCCGACGAACACCACAGTGCCATAGTACTCATGCAGGCCTCCACTTTCAGAGACTAGCATTTCGACCGGGGGGTGGGCTGTGAGGTGAGGGTCGGGTTACCGAACACGATGGGGGCAACGGGGAGGGAAGGCAGTGGAATGGTAGTGAGGGGGAAGGGCGAACGCCCATTTCTGGGGTCACTCTCTAACCTCTTGTTGCCACGGGAGTCTGTTTAGAAAGAAAGGAGGAATGCCTCCTTGTGATAAAATGGCTTCATTAACCCTGTTAAAGGGCTACACAGAACTCAGTGGCTTCACATCACAGTCACTGCACCTTGTATAATATATCGGAATGTAGAATTTGGGAATGCAGGCAATAGTGAAGGAGGAACAGTTGTATCATATATGGCTTTCCATCAATGAAGGCCTGTCACATGTTCACCAGATGTGACACTCTTAATGAGCAACTGATTGGTTATTAAAATGCCACATCAGAGATTGGAGCACAGAGCTAGGTTGGGTCACTCATCTCACTGAAACTTTAACATCCCACAAAGGGCTCAAGATGTTACATATCAGTGATGCCATCTTGGTCACCTCGATGTGTGCGCCATTGTCTCAGGGACAAGGCGGCATCAGCCACCGGGCAAGTAGGGCAGGAAAAACTATGGACACTCAGTCTCCAAACGTGTCATCTTCAGAGCTTTGCTTTCTTGCCCCTTGAGTCATTAATATCTTCAATGTTTCCTTTCAGAGAGAAGGCAAAAGCAGATATGGATCCAGGGCTCAATGCTGCCTTTGTCAGGGTCCTAATGCAATGGAGGAGACAAAGGAGGGAGAGGCGACTCCGCACGCAGCTCCAGCAGGAGGGACGTGGTCAAGCAAAGCCAGAGGACGAACAGAAGGGTCGGGAGGAGAGACCCAGACAATGGGGGCGACTTGCCGGACCTAGGGTTTATCGTAGAAGAGTCTCCTATTTACAAATGTGTGAGTGGCAATGCCGTGCACATCTGTGCTCGTCCTGAGATCTGGTACGTCACATATGCCACGTTCTTTGTGAAGACCGGACTCCACATGGAGTTGGAGGGTATCCCCAGCCAGTGGCTTTGAAGATAAACGCTGCACTCAATTTCCTGGCCTCTGGTTCTTTCCAAGGATCAACAGACAACCTGTGCAGCATCTCTCAGTCCGCAACACATTGATGCATAAAGGAGGTCACAGATGCCCTTTACAGGAGGGCCCATCATTATGTCGGGTTTGCTCTGGATGAAGATAGCCAGGCTGCGAGATTCACCGGCTTCATCGCCATCTCAGGCTTCCCAAGAGTACAGGGTGCAATAGACCGCACCCATGTGGCTATACGGGCTCCATGACAGCAGCCCCTAATGTTTATAAACTGCAAGGGCTATCATTCCATCAATATATAACTGGTGTATGATCATTGGAATCACATACTGGATGTTTGTGCACGGTACCCTGGGAGTTGCCATGACTCCTACATCCTGAGTTACTCCCAGGTACCTGAGATTTTCAAGAGGCCATTACGTCTGCAGGGATGGCTGCTTGGGGATAAGGGCTACCCACTGAAACTGGTGCATCACCCTCAGAATCGTTCTGAGGAGAGGTACAACACTGCTCACAGCTCCACACACTCCCTTATAGAGCAGACCATAGGGTTTCTGAAAATGTGCTTCAGATGCTTGGCCCGCTCAGGTGGTTCACTCCAATACACTCCCGACAGGGTTTCCCGCATCATCGCAGTGTGTTGCACCCTTCACGATCTGGCTATGCAAAGAGGTGACCCCCCCCACCCCCAACCTCCCCTCGCCAGAGGATGACCTGGAGGAGGATGAGAGCTCATCAGAGGATGAAGATCCGGAGGCCCAGGAACCTCATGAGGCTGCTGAGGGTCAGTATGAACGTGTTTATGCTATGGAGGAAGGAAGACATGGGAGACGTGCTCGTGCTACGTTAATTACTGACAGGTTCCAGGAAGAGTAAAGTCAAGTGAGGAAATATGGCCACATCTCTCCTAGCCCTCAATACCATTTTCTTTCAACTCAGGGGATGTCCACCCACTTGCAGCAAGAACGAGTCCCACATTCACACTTGCACATTCTGGCCTCATGAATCGCCAGGCCATGATCTTTGCTTTGGTCCATGGGGCCCTGTGAGTGAGATCACTCTGGGAACTGAGAGCCCACTTAGGAACAAGTGCGATGCGAGAAAAGACTTGAAGCCTTCGCTGCCATCTAATGATGCGAAAACTGCTGCGACTGAGATGCGGACATGCCTAGGGATCTCCTCCTCCCGTGCATGCCTTTTCTTCTGCCACTACCACTGAGGAGACACAAGTGCTGCTAGAATATCAATGCTGATGAGCTGCCCTCACTCAGTGGTGTTCAATGGAGGAAGAAGAGTTAGAAACATTTACATCACACATTTCTAATAAAGATTTAAACACATCTCCCAAACATCACACAAGGGGCGTGGATATTAGTTCAACTGAGGTTGACATCACAGGGATGTGAATCTCACAGTGGGACACTATCACTGAGGGGGAGGTAGGCTAAACCTCGAAATAAGAGGATTCCAAAGTACAAAATCACAACACCTTTAATTGACAGGAACATTCACATAACCATCAAATGTATTCACAAAAGTGCAATTTATTTGCATGTCCAGCACACCCGTGACCCAAAAGTGACATCAATTTTTTTTAACTTTCCTAACTCGAGTGCTAGGCCTGGGTGCAGCCCCGACATCCACAGTAGAGGTGGAGGCAGCTGCTGACTGCTATGTCCTGATGTCTGTGATGACCTTGGCGGACGTCCTCTGGTGACCCATGGCCTGGAGGGCCCCAGCCTAAGGGTCACTTGCTCAGGGGCAGAAGTGCCCTCGGTGGCCTGAGCAGCTGGAGTGGATGGGGCCACAGGCAGATGGGGCTGTGAGCGGCTGCAAACCTTTGGATTGCCCTGAGAGGAGGCCCCCGGGGTGTCTGGCTGATGCTCACCCTCCCTGTGGGTGCCCGAGGGCCCCACCCTGACTCCTGCAGAAGATGGTGCACCTGGAGGGAGGTCAAGGTGCCTCGTCCCCATGTCGCCTACATCCTGCTGGTGCCCACCAGGGTGTGTGGCCATGGAGTGCAGGGCCCAGCGTAAATCTGGCAAGACCTGCTAGACCACGGTCTCCATGGTGATCGCCAGCTTTCCCATGGCGACCTTGAGGTGCTCGCATGTTGGAGCCACGACATCAGACAGAACACAGACGATCTCCTCCATTGTTCGCTCCAGTCTGCTAAGTGACTGTCGAAACTCTGCCTGATGTTCCACCGCCTGTCGTTGCATCTCCGGCATAGATTTTGCCGCCACTTCCAGAGCCTCATCATCTGACTCTTGCCGAGCAGGTGGCTGGTCTCCAGCAGCCCTCTGAGTGTCGGAGACCTGGGCTGTCCCTGCCTCTGACTGCTGCGGGTATGTGTCAGTGAGGTGTTCCCCAGAAAGTGAGCCTGAGCCTAATCTACAGCTGTGTCCCACCGACGTGTGTGTCTCTGAGCTGGTGGAGGGTGTGTGTGGGCGCCATGATGGTTCTTCCAAAGCTTCCTCTTCGGATGAAGTCTGGGGGCTCGTACTGGTGCTGGACTGGCTTGGGGACCTCAATCTGTTGGTGCCTAGAAAATAAAAAATAGAATTTTAGCTTATGAGCATGAGTTAGATAAGACTGTACGTGACTCACTGTGAATGTCAGGATTTGATGAAGTGATGGAGCTGAGATCCATTCTGGGTGGGTGGGAGAGGCTGATCTCCCCTCCCCCACAGGAGCGATCCCTGCCCTCCCCAGCGAGCTCGGCTGCAACCCCCTCAGGCTCAGTGAGGGCGATGATGTCGGCTGTCCCTCCCCTGGTCTTGATCTCTTGCGCCTGTTGTGCGCCAGCTTGGTCTGTATGAAGAAGAAAGAAAAGCATGTGATGAGAAGGGAGGGAGCAGAGGTTGGGTGAGATGCATGTCCCCTGTGTGTGGTGAGCCCTCCCCAGAAGGGTCAGAGGATGGAATTTGAGCAACATGGTCGGTGGGATGGTGGTGACGTGAAAGTCTCAACGAGAGATTAAGGTGTTGATTTGTGTTGTGTTGTGACTCACGGTTGTGTAAGACCCCTGTAGAGAGTAGCCCTTAGAGTGCATGATGCCAAGAAGAGATATTCAAGAGTGTTGAATGATGACTTACCATGGCAGAGCGGATGAGAGCATTCACTCTCTTCCTGCACTGGATGGCACTTGGGGCACGGGCGCCAGCCACAGTGACCTGCTCCGCAATGGTCTCCCAGGTTGGAGGGGTGAGGCTGCTGTGCTTCCTACAGCCATGGGATAGAGCGACTTGCCTGTGTAGCTGCAAGCCCTCTGATTAAGGTCTGGAGGACCTAGTGTGTGAAGTAGGGTGCTGCCTTCCTGTTCAGGCTCTCGGCCTTTCTCTTATGGTTTGCAGGCATCTCTGGTGGGCTGGAGAGATTGAGATTGTGCGTTGGACTGGCCTCCGCCTGGACCTTCAAAACCACCAGCTGATGGCGGGCGGACGCCAGGTCATTTTGGACCGATACGCGCCTCTGCATAATTAGTGAGGCTCCAAGTGCAGAATCGGGCACAAGTTGCCACCATGACGGACAGCGGGCTGGGCGCTGACGAAACCATCCGCCACCACAGTTAGGTCAGGGTTTTGCCCTCGTCGGGCGGGCTTAGCAGGGGCGAGCGGGAGTAGTCGGGAAGCCGACTGCTGCCCGCGATCGGGCTGTGACTGCGATTTCACGGCCAATTAAGGTCCGCCCAGCGTGAAATGCGCGCTGCAGCGCTGCCAGTGTGGGGCGCGGAGGAGAGCGGCACAGAGCTACCTCAGGGAGCTGAAGATTTAAAAATAAAGAAATTTAAAATGTTAAAAAACATGTCCCTTCATTTGGCTCTGTCGCGTGAGCAGAGACATGTTATTAATGAAATGTAAACATTTTTATTTACTGTTGGAAACCTCATCCAACCCGTATATGAGGTTTCCTAAAAAATCCAAAGGCCACTTGGCCTTTTTGTCTGACCACCAGCCGTAAGGTCGGACGGGCAGTGAAAAGTTGAACTGAATTAACACTTTAATGGCCTCAATAGGCCTTTTAATTCCCTGCGCGCGCCCGCTGACTGAACTATCGGGATGATGTCGGGACGCTCGCCCAAAGCCATTGTGCGTCATTTTACGATTGTTCAGGTTGGACCCACCCGAGGAGTGAAAAATTCTGGCCTCAGTTTGATTACGGGACAATTCCGCCCGTGGGGAAATGCAACAGCCAATTTTTGCACAGTGAGGTCCCATAAACAGCAAGTGGAATAAATGACCAGTTAATCTGTTTCTGGCACTGTTGACTGAGAGGGAAACATTGATCAGGTCACTGGGACAACTTGGGATCTTTACTATCCACCCAAAGTGGCATTCTGCACTTTGGAAGACTGTCTCGCGCAAGAGGACGGAGAGAGAAAACAGGGAACTACAGGTCAGTTAGCCTGACAAGAGTCAGCGGGAAAATGCTGGAATCTATTATTCACAATGTAGTTAGGAAAACATATTATGATTAGAACAAATCAACATGGCGTTACAGAAGGGAAATCCTGTTTGACAAGTTTATTAAAGTGTTTTGAGAATGTGAATAATAGGGTAGATAAAGGGGAATCAATAGATACTTGGATTGCCAAAGACATTTGAGAAGGTGCCACACAAAACGTTAATAGGCAAGATAAGGGCTCATAGAATTTGGGGTAATATTTTAGCGTGGATAGAGGATTGGATAATAGGTAGAAAGTAGAGAGTGGGTCTGTCTGGAGGTTAAAAGAATGAGGGGTGATCTCATTATAACATTCAAAATTATGAAGTGGCTGTTCCTCCTGGCTGAGGGAC
The DNA here is from genome assembly GCF_964194155.1 of Cetorhinus maximus. Taxonomy (NCBI): domain Eukaryota; kingdom Metazoa; phylum Chordata; class Chondrichthyes; order Lamniformes; family Cetorhinidae; genus Cetorhinus; species Cetorhinus maximus. The sequence goes on along the minus strand of NC_135903.1, from coordinate 37,800,647 downwards.
CTAGAACAAGGGGTATTCATCGAATCACAGAATTATAGTGCAGAAGAGGCCCTTCGGCCCATCGAGTCTGCACCAACATGTGAGAAACACCTGACCTACCTACTTAATCCCATTTACCAGCACTTGGCCCATAGCCTTGAATGTTATGATGTGCCAAGTGCTCATCCACGTACTTTTTAAAGGATGTGAGGCAACCCGCCTCCACCACCCTCCCAGACAGTGCATTCCAGACCATCACCACCCTCTGGGTAAAAAAGTTTTTCCTCACATCCCCCCTAAACCTCCTGCCCCCTCACCCTGAACTTATGCCTCCTTGTGACTGACCCTTCAACTAAGGGGAACAGCTGCTCCCTATCCACCCTGTCCATGCCCCTCATGATCTTGTACACCTCGATCAGGTCGCCCCTCTGTCTTCTCTGCTCCAACGAAAACAACCCAAATCCATCCAACCTCTCTTCATAACTTAAATGTTTCATCCCGGGCAACATCCTGGTGAATCTCATCTGCACCCCCTCCAGTGCAATCACATCCTTCCTATAATGTGGCAACCAGAACTGCTCCAGCTGTACTCCAGCTGTGGCCTCACCAAGGTTCTATACAACTCCAACATGACCTCCCTACTTTTGTAATCTATGCCTCGATTGATAAAGGCAAGTGTCCCATATGCCTTTTTCGCCACCCCACTAACATGCCCCTCCGCCTTCAGAGATCTATGGACACACACGCCAAAGTCCCTTTGTTCCTCAGAATTTCTTAGTGCCATGCCGTTCATTGAATACTTCCTTGTCAAATTGCTCCTTCCAAAGTGTATCACCTCACACTTTTCAAGGTTAAATTCCATCTGCCACTTATCTGCCCATTTGAATATCCCATCTATATCTTCCTTAAGCCCAAGACACTCAATCTCACTGTTAACCACCCGGCCAATCTTTGTGTCATCCGCAAATTTACTAATCCTACCCCCCACATAGTCATCTATGTCGTTTATATAAATGACAAATAATAGGGGACCCAGCACAGGTCCCTGTGGTACGCCACTGGACACTGGCTTCCAGTCACTAAAGCATCCTTCTGTCATCACCCTCTTCCTCCTACAACTAAGCCAATTTTGAACCCACCTTATCAAATTACCCTGTATCCCATGTGCATTTGCCTTCTTTATAAGTCTCCCATGTGGGACCTTGTCAAAGGCTTTGCTGAAATCCATATGAACTACATCAACTGCACTACTCTCATCTACACACCTGGTCACCTCCTCAAAAAATTCAATCAAATTTGTTAGGCAAGACCTCCCTCTGACAAAGCCATGCTGACTATCCCTGATCAAACCTTGCCTCTCCAAGTGGAGATAGATACTCTCCTTCGGAACTTCCTCCAATAGTTTCCCTACCACAGACGTGAGACTCACTGGCCTGTAGTTCCCTGACTTATCTCTACAACCCTTCTTAAATAGCGGAACCACATTAGTTGTTCTCCAGTCCTCTGGCACCTCCCCCGTGACCAGAGAGGAATTAAAAATTTGGGTCAGAGCCCCTGCGATCTCCTCCCTTGCCTCCCTCAGCAGTCTGGGACACAAATCATCCAGACCTGGAGATTTGTCCACTTTTAAGCCTGCCAACACCTCCAATGCCTTGTCACTCCCTATGTCAATTTGCTTAAGAACCTCGCAGTCTCTCTCCCCGAGTTCGATACCTTCATCCTCATTCTCTTGGGTGAAGATGGACGTGAAGTATTCACTCAACACGCTAGCGATGTCCTCTGGCTCCACCCATAGATTGTCCCCTTGGTCCCTTATGGGCCCTACTCTTTCCCTGGTTATCCTCTTCCCATTGATGTACTTATAGAATATCTTGGGATTTTCCCTACTTTTACCAGCCAGAGCTTTCTCATATCCCCTCTTTTCTCTCCTAATTGCTTTCTTAAGCTCCACCCTGCACTTTCTGTACTTCACTAATGCCTCTGCTGATTTACTTCCCTTGTTCCTGCTAAAAGCCTCTCTTTTCCTTCTCATCATAACCTGAATATTTCTGGTCATCCATGGTTCTCTGGGCTTGTTACTCCTTCCTATCACCCTCGAGGGAACATGTTGAACCTGTACCCTCCCCATTTCCTTTTTGAACACCCCCCACTGCTCCTCTGTAGATTTCCCCACAAATAACTGTTCCCAATCTACCTAGGCCAGATCCTGCCTTATTTTACTAAAATCCACTCTCCACCAATCCAAAACATTTTTTTGCAACTTGTCGATTTCTTTGTCCATAACAAACTTAAACTGTACCATGTTGTGGTCGCTATCGCTAAAATGCTCGCCCACCACCACCTCAGCCACCTGTCCGGCTTCATTCCCCAGAATTAGGTCCAGCACTGCGCCATCCCTTGTTGGACCCTCTACATATTGACCTAAAAGGTTCTCCTGTACACATTTCAAGAAATCAACTCCATCCAAGCCCTTAACACTATGTCTATCCCATTTAATGTTGGGAAAGTTGAAATCACCTAATATAATTACCCTATTGTTATTGTTTTTACACACCTCCACAAATTGCGCACATAGTTGCTCCTCAATTTCCCGCTGACTATCTGGGGGTCTATAATAAACACCTAACAATGTGGCTGCCCCTTTTTTATTCCTAAGCTCTACCCACAAAGCTTCATTCGATGCCCCCTCCAAGATATCATCTCTCCTTACTGCAGTAACTGACTCCTTAACCAATAATGCAATGCCTCCTCCTCTTTTACCCCCTTCCCTGTCTCGCCTAAAGAATCTATATCCCGGAATGTTGAGCTGCCAATCCTGCCCTTCCCTCAACCACGTCTCAGTGATTGCTACTATATCACAATTCCACATGTCAATCCTCACCCTTAACTCATCCGTTTTACCTGTAATACTCCTGGCATTAAAGTAGAGGCCATCCAGCCTTGCCTTACTCCCTTGAAGCTTATTGCAGCTGTATTCCCTCTGACTTGATTGTTTTACTGTATTGTGATGTGTCCCTATTCTGCTAACATTCTGTGTCCCCTCCCCCTGCCGAATTAGTTTAAACTCCTCCCAACAACACTAGCAAACCCGCCCGCAAGGATGTTAGTCCCACTCTGGTTCAGATGTAGACCATCCCGCTTGTACAGGACCCACCTTCCCCAGAAATGGTCCCAGTGATCCAGGAATCTAAAACCCTCCCTCCTGCACCAACTCTAAAGCCACGTATTGATCTGCGCTATTCTCCTATTTCTGAGCTCGCTAGCACGTGGCGCTGGGAGTAATCCAGAGATTACAGCCCGAGAGGTCTTGCTTTTTAGTCTACTGCCTAACTCCCTGAATTCTTGATGCAAAACCTCATCCCTCTTTCTACCTATGTCATTGGTACCAACATGTGCCATGATCTCTGCCTTATCACCCTCCCCCTTCAGGATGCCCTGCAGCCGTTCAGTGACATCCCGGACCCTGGCACCAGGGAGGCAACATACCGTCCTGGAGTTACGTTGACAGCCACAGTAGCACCTGTCTGTTCCCCTGACTATAGAATCCCCTATTACTATTGCTCTTCCTACCTTCCTCCCCTCCTGTACAGACAGGCTGCTTGTGGTGCCAGAAGCTTGGCTCTGTCCGCACTCCCTGGAGGAGCCAGCGCCCTCATCAGGCTCCAAAACGGAATGCCGATTTGTGAGCGGGACACTAGGGAACTCCTGAACTACCTGCCTGTTTCTCTTGGACTGCCTGGTGGTCACCCATTCCCTTCCTTCCTCAAGTCCCTTCATCTGCGGTGTGACCACCTCTCTAAACATGTTTCAGGATAAGGGGCCAATCATTTAGGACTGAGACAAGGAGAAATTTCTTCACTCAAAGGGCTGTGAATCTTTGGAATTCTCTCTCCCTGTGGATGCTCCATTGTTGAATATATTTAAGGTGACAATTGACAGATTTTTAGTCTCTCAGAATGAAGGGGATATGGGGAGTGGGGAGTAAGTGGAGTTGAGGCACAAGATTAACAATGACTACATTGAAAGGCGGAGCAGGCTCAATGGGCTGTATGGTCTTCTCCTGCTCTTATTTCATATGGTTTTATGTTCTAAGATGGCTGCAATCCTTTAGTAATGAACTAGAATGTCAATCTAGATGATGTGCTCATGTCACGGGATTTGAACACACGACCTCCTGACCCAGAGGCAAATGTGTTACCAGCAATCCCAGAATTCAATTAGAACATATGAAAGCTTTGCGCATGGGAAAAGTGATTTGACTTCTCAAAGGTGCTGCTTACACAGAACATGTAGGATACACTTTACCAAATATAACCCACTTTATCCCTTTACCCACAGAGTGATTAGAGTGAGGAACTTCTTACAACATGGAGTAATTAAGTGATTAAGGACATTTAGGGCTGAATTTCCCCCCCCCCCCATCAGTGAGGGGTTGTGCGTGGGCGTGTGGGAGCGTGCGCGAACCCGATCGGCACCCTCGATCGAGTGCGTGTCGCCATTTTACGCGGGCCGGCCAATTAAGGCCCACCCAGTGTGAGGCACACCCGGAAGTGCTGTGCGCTCCCTGTGGGGCCGGGGGGAGGGGGATTCCCTGAGTCGGGGGCCTGCGCGCGAAAGATTGCAGAAATCTCCCTGGCACGGAGGTGACTCGAGGAAATTAGTTTAAGTTGTGGAAAGTTCAATAAAGGTGCAAAAAAATTTTAAGGACATGTTCCCTCGTGTGAAACTGTCACATGAGCTGGGACATGTCCATTCATTTTTTTCAAAAATGTTATTTAATTAACAAACCCTTCATGAAACCTCATCCCGCCCCGTGGATGAGGTTTCATGAAAAATGCAAAGGCCGCCTGGGCTCTTTGCCTGCCCGACAACCTTAAAGTTGGACAGGCAGCTTTCTTAACAACTTTAGTTACTTTGATAATGGCCTTAATAGGCCTTTGATAATTCAGTGGGCGCTGATGTGGCTGCACACTCGCCCAACTTACAATCTAAATGACGCGCAGTGATGTCTGGACGCCCGCCTGACATCACCGCGCGTCATTTTACGCTTCGGCGAGTGGGCCCCGCCCCTGCTCGCCAACGGGGAAATCCTTCCCTTAGAACGGAATGAGGCTGAGTCAACACGGCTTTGTGAAAGGGAAATAGTGTTTGACAAATTAATTAGAGTTCTTTGAGGGTGTAACAAGGAGGGTGGGTAAAGAGGAACCGTAGATGTGGCGTATTTGGATTTCCAAGAGGCATTCGATAGGGTGCCACAAGATAAGAGTTCGTGGTATTGGGGGTGATATATTAGCATAGATGGAGAATTGGGTAACTAGCAGGAAATAGGGGGTCAAGATAAATCAACGTTTTCAGGTTGGCAAACTGTAACTAGTGGAGTGCCACAGGGATCAGTGCTGGAGCCTCAACTAGTTACGATCTATATTAATGACTTGGATGCTGAGGCCGGCTGTAGTGTAGCCAAGTTTGCTGATGATACAAAGTTAGGTAGGAAAGCAAGTTGCAAGGAGGATACACAGGCCCAAATTTTCTCACAGTCAGAAGGTGCTCTGCGCTTTAACCAAAATGGCAAAGGAGGGGCTGAATCCGGAAGTCACGCCTCCTAACCCAGCTCACGCCATTTTCACAGGGGGAAGGGCGGGATTGGGGTGGAATTCACACAGGCGGGTTTCCCGAAGGCAGGGGCACATTTATAAGTGCAGCTGTCTTCACCGCGAAGCAATTTTCACCTGCCAGAGTTCAGGACGTGACTTGTGGACTTTACACTTTTGTGGAAAAGGTGTAAACCTGCCAGAGTGCTTTGGAGAGGTCACGTACCCCTTTGGAGGGCTCAGGTATCCTTCTGGAAACCTTTAAAATTTTTATCTAAGTGTCGCAGACCTGCAATAAAATCAAACCCAGGTTTGTGGCTGGTACACAGGGAGTTGGAGAGTGGGATCTGCGGCCTTTGAGGGGTAAATGTTTTTGCCCCTCATGACTCAGGCACCCAGGTGGGAGGAAGGAGACTGTGTCAGAGAAGTGGAAGAGTGTGCTTTGTGCTAAAGAAGGTACAAAATGGGGAAGGCACCTTTTCACATTCGCGCCATAGATGCACGTGATCGAGAGCTACCTGTGGCCTGAGGGAGGGGAAAGGCCAAGAGCTGGAGGCAGGAAGAGAACAACTCAATTTTACACTGAGGTAACCGTCTAGAGACCGTATATATGCGTCATATTTGGATATGACAGAGGGCCAATGCTCAGACTGACCCCGGAATTGGTAACTGACATATGTGTAATGATGTTAGATAAGCTGGTACCTCAGCCTGTTGATCCACATGCCCTACCTATGGCTCTGCAGGTCATAGTTGCCCTGAATTTTAAGCTCCCGGATCTTTCCAAGAGTCAGACAGAGGCCTCAGCAGCATCTCCCAGTCAGCCACCCACAGGGGCATCAAGTCACAGGTGCCCACTTTGCACGACTTTGCAAATCCTTCCACTCCCTGAATGTGTAGGTGGTGTGTGACCGCAGCAAAGTGTTCCTGCATGTATATGTTCACAGTGCCCTGGAAGCTGCCCCAACTCTTTTACTCTGAGCAATTCACAACTGCCTCAGCTTTTCCAAACACCAACACAGGTCAGTGGGTGCCCTGTGGGGGATCAGGCATGTCCCGAAAGGAGGTGGCTAATAACTCCTTTAGGCAGCCACAAATTGAGACTGGAGGCACTACAAACAACAGCCACATGCTGACACGCAAATACCATAGAGCAGGCTATCGGCATCTTGAAGATGCAGTTTTGGTGCCTTGACCATTTTGGAGGCGTTCTACAGGATTTCCAGAGTAGTAGACTTGTGCTGCACACTTCACAATATGGTGCAGTGGAGGGGTCGGCAGCCACCCCGAGAGTTAGAACATTGGAGGAGGAGAAAATCTCCCGTCTCTGTGCACCCAACTCGGGAGCAAAGGTTCAGGCCAAAGAGTCAGCAATGGGATGTGGATAGGTTAAGTGAATGGCAGAAAATTGGTAAATGGAATGGAAAAAGAATGTGAAATTGTCAACTTTGGCAGAAAGAAAAGAAAAGCAGAATATTAACTTATGTAATTGCTGAAAGAAGGTACCAGGTGTGATGAGGTATGATGCCAGGTATGTAGGCCGTACATCCCAATGGCTAGGGGATCGTATCAAACATCACATCCCTTTGGCTGTTCACCACAAGCAAAGTACAGACTGTAATAAAGCAGCCTGTGCTTGCAAAACTCAAAACACATTTTCCAATATTAGATGTGATTCCTCAATTGGACAACACTTGCTAAGCAATCCTGATTGTGCTAAGAATTACACTAACAACCAATTTAAGATTACCAGTCAGGCTCACAATGTGGCTCACGTACGCGCTCTAGAAGCTACATATATTCACACACAGAGCCCTGTCCTCTGCAAAGAAACATATCCACGCAATATGCCTTTTTCAACTAAACAAAAGCTTGAGGGACAGCCATTTCCTGGTTCATTCCCTATGGCAATGACTTGACTAATCACAGTCGACCTGCTTGTTTTCAATTTAATCAAAAGCTTGGCAGTTAACTACTCCCTGATGCATTGTCCATGGCAACACCTCAACCAATCACAGTACACCAATCAGCATTCTCTTTTCATGCAGTATAAATTGTTGTTCCCTTTAAGATTTGGTATTTTTGCGAGTCTGCCTGGATTCGTGCAAGATGAAAACATTCCACAACATGTCTCATTTTTTTAGCAATACTCAAGCTCGGTAATACCAAGCGACTATTATTTAAATGGAGAGGGATTGCAGAATGCTGCAGTACAGAGGGGTCTGGGTGTCCTTGTACATGAACACAAAAAGCCAACATGCAGGTACAGGAAGTAATTAGGAAGGCAAATGGAATGTTGACCTTTATTGTAAGAGAGGTGGATAAAAGTAGGGAAGCCTTGTCACAACTGTGCAGAGCATGGGTGCACCACACCTAGAGTATTGTGTACAGTTTTGGTCTCCTCACTTAAGGAGGGACATACTTGCATAGGAATCAGTTCACAGAAGGTTCACGAGGCTGATTACTGGGATGAAGGGTTTGTCTTATGAGGAAAGGTTGAACAGGTTGTGCCTATATTCACTGGAGATTAGAAGATTGCAAGGTGATCTTATTGAAACATATAAGATCCTCAAGGGAGCTTGACAGGGCAGATGCTGAGTGGATCTTTCCCTTCATGGGGTAATCTAGAACTGGGGGCACAGTTTAAAAATAAGGGGTCTCCCATTGAAGATGGAGATGTGAAGGAATTTCTTCTCTCAGGGGCCATTAGTCTTTAGAATTCTCTATCACAGAGAGCAGTGGAAGCTGGGCCATTAAATATAACCAAAGCTGAGTTAATCAGATTTTTGATCTCCAATGGAGTCAGGGTAATGGGGAACAGGCAGGCAAGTGGAGTTAAGGCCACAGTCAGATCAGCCATGATCTTGTTGAATGATGGAACATGCTTGATGGGCCAAATGGCCTACTCCGGTTCCTATTTCTTTTGTTCTTATTGCGATCTTATGAATTGCATAAATGCATTTAAGGGAAAGCTAGATATGTACATGAGAGAGAAAGAAATAGAAAGATACATTGTTACAGATAGATTAAGATGGAGACGGCTCATATGGAGCATAGACCAGATGGACTGAATGGCTTGTTTCTGCACTTAATGTCTATGTAATTCCACAAACAATTCACTGCATCATTTACAATCTACACTGTCATGACCTCCTGAAATCTCTCACCATCCAAAGGGTAAATCAAGCAAAAGTCTAACCTCATACAGGACACACCCCTCACCCTATTGCTTTTCTTGGTTTGACAGCTCAAAGGAACATAGGAACAGGAGTAGGCCATTCGGCCTGTTGAGCCTGCTCTGCCATTCAATTTGATCATGGATGATCATCTACTTCAACGCCACTTTCCCGTGCTATCTCTATATCCCTTGATTAGTCTCCAGAAAACTATTGATATCCATTTTCAACATGCTCAATGATTGAGCTTCCACAGCGCTCTGGGGTAGAGAATTCCAAAGTTTCGCTATTGTCTGAGAGAAGAAATCCCTCCTCATCTCAGTTTTAAATGTCCTACCCCTTATTCTGAGACTATGTCCCTGGTTTTAGACTCACCAGCCAGGGGATCCATCTTCTCTACATTCACCCTGTCAGGCCCTGTAAGAATTTTGTAAGTTTCAATGAGATCACCCCTCATTCTTCAAAGCTCTAGGAAATATAGACACAGTCTTCCCAATCGCTCCCCATAAAACAATCCCACCATCCCAGGGATTAACGTAGTGAACCTCTGTTGCAGTCTCTCCAAGGCAAGTACATCCCTCCTTAGATGAGATGACTAAAACTGTGCACAATACTCCAGGTGAGGTCTCACCAAGGCTCTATACAACTGCAGCAAGACATCGTTACTCCTGTACTCAAATGACCTTGCGATGAAGGGCAACATGCCATTTGCCTTCCTAATTGCTTACGGCATCTGCATGCTAATTTTTAGTGACTCTTGAACAAGGACACCCGGGTGCCTTTGGACACCCGCACTTCCCAACCTCTCACCATTTAAGAAGTATTCTGCTTTTCTGTTTTTTTCTCCCAAAGTGAATAACTTCACACTTATTCACATTACATTCCATCTGTCATGTTCTAGCTCATTCACTTAGCCTATCCAAGTCCTCCTGAAGCCTCCTTGCATCCTTCTCACAACTTAAGTCCCCACCCAGTTTGATGTCATCAGCAAATTTGGAAATATTAAAATTGGGCCTCACATCCAAACCATTGATATAGATTGTGAACAGCTGTGGACCTGGCGCTGATCCTTGTGGTACCCCACCAGTAGCAGCCTGCCCTCCTGAGAATGACCCATTTATTCCTACTCTGTTTTTTGTTTGTTAACCAATTCTCAAACCATACCAGTATATTTCCCCAGTCCCATGCGCTCTAATTTTATTTCCTAACCTCCTGTGTGGGATCTTTTCAAAAGCCTTCTGAAACATAAATACACCACATCCACTGGTTCTCCTTTATCTATGCTACAAGTAACATCCTCAAAAGATTCCAACATGTTTGTCAAATATGATTTCCCTTTCATAAATCCATGGTGACTCTGCCCAATTTTAACATTCTTTTCTAAATGTCCAGTTATAACATCCTTTATAATAGATTCTAACATTTTCCCTGCTACTAATATCAAACTAACAGGCCTATAGCTCCCATTCTCCCTCTTCCTCCCTTCTTAAACAGTGAGGATATATTTGCTACTTTCCAGTCAGCAGAAACCTTTCCAGAATCTATTCAATTTTGAAAGATGATCACCAATGCATCCACTATCTCTGTTGCCACCTCCTTCAGCACTCTGGGATGAAACTCATCTGGTCCAGGGGATTTATCAATGATGAGACTTAACTTTTCAAGTACTATCTTTTTACTAATGCTAATTTCCTTCTGTTCCTCAGTTTCACAAGTCCCTTGGTCACCTAGTATCTCTGGTAGATTTTCAGTAGATTCTTCGGTGAAGACAGGCCCACAGTAATTGTTCTGTTTCTCCACCATTTCCCTGTTCTCCGCAATAAATTCTCCTGCTCCCCACCTGTATTGGGCCCACATTTGTCCTTGCTCATCTTTTCCTTTTCACATACCTAAAGAAGCTTTTACAGTCCACCTTTATGTTCCTCGCTAGTTTGCACTCATATTCTCTTTTCCCTTTCGTTATCAGTTTCTTGGTCCTCCTGGGTTCTAAATTTCTCCCAATCCTTAGGCTTACCACTTTTTTCTGGCATCTTTATAAGCCACTTCCTTTGATCTAATGCAATCTTTGACTTATCTTGTTAACCATGGTTGATTTAATTTTCCCTTTGGGTGTTTGTGTCTTAGGAATGGGTATCTGCTGTAGACAGTCTCAGAAGATAAGGAACCATCATGACTTACAAAACATTTGGCCATCTTCACCTGGACTTAGTCCTGTGAACTCCAAACCACATCCTAAATAGAATTCCCATCCAGTTGTTCATTCGCTACATTTGCTGAGTGCCTATCCCACATTGTCCAAGTGCACCACAGGAAAAAAAAACTACTGTTAAATTTAACTTCAGATTTGTTTCAAAAACAGAAAATGCTGGAAATACTCAGAAGGTTCGGCAGCGTCTGGGAGAGAGAAACAGAAATAATATTTCAGGTCAATGACTTCTCATCAGAGCTGATGAAAGGTCATCAACCCACAATGATAACTCTGTTTCTCTCTCCACAGATACTGTCAAACATGCTGCCTGTTTCCGGCTTTTTTAAAATTTTTGTTTCAGTCGCCAACACTTTAATTCTTTTTCTTTTAATCTGAAATAGCCTCCCGGCAATTTCCATTATTCATTTCGTCAGCAGTTTAGAAACCTGCATCATATCCCAAAGGAATTTATACAACAGAGTCCTCATTACCTACTCTGAGAGCAGAGTGAAAGCCGATAATGAAAGGGACCCATCAGAACTGAAGTCTCATTGCTCAGGAAAGCTAATGCATAGCGTGAGAAGATTGGTGATGTGAATTGAACAGAAAATGAAGTGGACTCAGAGTAGAGTTGGAGCTCGCTGGAAGAATTTACATCCTTAGGCATGGAATAATACAGAAACTGAATTAAAGAGAGAGAAAGCTGACTATCATCTCTTCACTGAAGTACTCTAAGCAGAAAGACGGTTAATGGAAACAACAGGCTTTGTCTGAAAGCAATGATAAGAACATACATAAGAAATAGGAGCAGGAGTAGGCCATTCGAACCCTCAAGCCTGCCCCACCATTCAATAAGATCATGGCTGATCTGCCCCGGGCCTCAACTCCTCTTTCGTGCTAGCTCCTCACATGATACAGTATGAGCATTAATAATTGGACCTCTAGCTCAGCTGGTGCTACAGTTATATATCAATCTGAGTACAATTTAAAGATCTTCCCTCAGCAATCAATTCTATCAATTAGCTAATCAGTTTGAAGTTGTCTGCTGAGCGAGCACAGCTGGCAGAGTGTAGTTAAAAGAGCCCGCACCTGCTGACTGCTCCCATGTATATTTTTAAACCTCCATAAAGTTATGTCTTTACAGTCAATCTCCAAGTACCATGGAAAAAGCTCAGGTTACGAACTTTACTACTGTCAGCCACGACCACTTCAAGAGAATTGAAGATTCCAACCTCCGCCATTTCCCAGTTGGCCTCCTTGTTCAGTTCCTAAATCCCACCCCTTTAATAACTTCTCCTTTTAACAACAAAGAACAAAGAAAAGTACAGCACAGGAACAGGCCCTTTGGCCCTCCAAGCCTGCGCCGATCATATTGCCTGTCAAACTAAAACATTTTGCACTTCCGGGGTCCGTATCCCTCTATTCCCATCCTATTCATGTATTTCTCAAGCTGCCTCTTAAACACCACTATCGTACCTGCTTCCACCACCTCCTTTGGCAGCGAATTCCAGACACTCACTACCCTCTGTGTAAAAAAACTTGCCCTGTACATCTCCTCTAAAGTTTTCTCCTCTCACCTTAAATCTATGTCCCCTAGTAATTGGCTCTTCCACCCTGGGAAAAAGCTTCTGACTATCTACTCTGTCCATGCCACTCATAATTTTGTAAACTTCTGTCAAGTCACCTCTCAATCTCCGTCGCTCTAGTGAGAACAATCCGAGTTTCTCCAACCTCTCCTCATAGCTAATAACCTCCAGACCAGGCAGCATCCTGGTAAACCTCCTCTGCACCCTCTCCAACACCTCCATGTCCTTCTGGTAATGTGGCGACCAGAATTGCACGCAATATTCCAAGTGTGGCCTAACCAAGGTTCTATACAGCTGCAGCATGACTTCCCAGCTTTTATACTCAATACCCCTGCCGATGAAGGCAAGCATGCCATAGGCCTTCCTGACTACTTATCCACCTGCGTTGCGACTTTCAGTGGCCTGTGGACCTGTACACCCAGATCCCTCTGCCCGTCGATGCGCTTAAGGGTTCTGCCATTTACTTTGGATTGAACTGGATATGGTTTGCACGAATAGGCCAGCTGGAAGGAGCAATTGAAAAATTTATTTTGTCACTGTGAATAGAAATTTCTTTGATCAGCATCGTGGATTGTGCGGTGTTCACTAAACTTGTGCTGGATTTGATCCCCAGTTTCCACCGAAAGTCTGGATTTGCTTTAACTTTGGAGAGGGTTACCTCATTACTTGTTTTCAGGCTGCCGCAGAACTTGGAATTGCTGACAACTGGCCAAACATTATAGTTCACTCACTTGGAAAGGTAATTACTCCTGGCAAAGGTGCTTATTGATCTTCAGTTTAATGGGATGAGGTTTGTCACTTGAGGTGTGAGCACAATTCATTAAAAAGGAGGAAATAAGAGTAAAACAATCACCAGACATTTGGAATAAACCTAGCAAGGGAACTATTAGTACAGAATCCAGCTCTATTGCATCTAAATTGCACTAATGGGTAGAATCCACTTTCTGTTCATTCATTCTTGGGATGTTGCTGCAATCTAGAAAATTGAAGAAACTCACTGGGGAATTAATCTGTCCTGGTTGCTAACACAAAACCAGCGCCAGCAAACTGATGATTACAATGAAAATTGGGCAGGGTATAAATCGAGCTGCTGATACTTCATCACATACTTTGTGTCACTACCTAAGATGGATTTATATACAGTGAAACGCCACTGTTATAGCACAAACTGCCACAGAAGCATAGCCATCCTCAAAAGCAGCATTGCTGGAGCAAGTTTTCAACAAACAAATGCTGGAAATACACAGAAGATCTACCAGCATCTGTGGAGAGAGAAATAAAGTTAATGGTTCAGATCGGATGACCTTTCATCAGAACTTGAAAATGTTAGAAATGTTACAGGTTTTAAGCAAGTGCAGAAGCAACTTTCCCTGAACCCTGTGCATGTTCAGGTCCTTGAATGTTTAGTGCATCCCAACACTGAACATGCTGCTGAGCGGCTGCACACCACAGCAATGGGCCCAGGCTCATGGGGTTGGCACAAGTTAAAGGGAAGGTCATTGATGAAGCAGTTCAAGACGGATGGGCCTAGGACATTACCCTGAGGAACTCCTGCAGCAATGTCCTGGGTCTGAGATGATTGACTTCCAACAACCACAACCATATTCCTTTGTGATGAGTGTTGGAAGAAAGAAAGATTCGCTACAGTGAAGATTTCTTTACAATGGCTTTACAATTTCTTCACAAGAATTCCTTAACGTTATAAACTTCCAACAAATATCTTACTGCATAATATACCGAAAAACGTTTTATTTTGTTCCATAATTACACATATTGTATTGTAAAGTTACATATAAACAGTTACATATTGTATTATAAAATTAAAGATTTAGCCAGAGCAAAAGCCAGTACATGTAACAAGTAGGATTTGAAAGATTTAAACATCATAACTCAGAACCTGCATTAGCTCCTACACACTTTCTTTAAACTCTGAACAGAACACCAATAATTATATAGTTTTTGGCCATGATCTTTTCATGGTCAAAGGTAGTGAAGATACATTAAAGTTTCCTTTAGCAATATGTTGGCCAGCTTGTATCTCTATTTTGTACCAGGGTTTTCAAGTTGTCTGTTCTGACTGCAAACCAATCCTCCGGTGGTCAGTCCTTCTTCACATCTGGATGTATATTACTCACACTATGTGATACAACTGACTTTCACATAGCGTTTCTCAGCTTTAATACAGGAGAACATGGGTTTTTTCTTAATCTTCAGAGGGAGGCCATGCCTAACAAATTTGATTGAATTTTTTGTGGAGGTTACCAGGTGTGTAGATGAGGGTAGTGCAGTTAATGTAGCTCATGTGGATTTCAGCAAAACCTTTGACAAGGTCCCACATGGGAGACTTATAAAGAAGGCAAATGCACATGGGATACAGGGTAATTTGATGAGGTGGATTCAAAATTGGCTTAGATGTAGGAGACAGAGGGTGATGACAGAAGGATGCTTTAGTGACTGGAAGCCAGTGTCCAGTGGCGTACCACAGGGATCTGTGCTGGGTCCCCTATTATTCGTCATTTATATAAACGACATAGATGACTATATGGGGGGTAGGATTAGTAAATTTGCAGATGACACAAAGATTGGCCGGGTTAACAGTGAGGTTGAGTGTCTTGGGCTACAGGAAGATAGACGGGATGGTCAAATGAGCAGATAAGTGGCAGATGGAATTTAACCCTGAAAAGTGTGAGGTGATACACTTTGGAAGGAGTAATTTGACAAGGAAGAGTTTAATGAATGGCATGACACTAGGAAGTTCTGAGGAACAAAGGGATCTTGGCCTGTGTGTCCATAGATCTCTGAAGGTGGAGGAGCATGTTAGTGGGGTGGTGAAAAAGGCATGTGGGACACTTGCCTTTATCAATCAAGGCATAGATTACAAAAGTAGGGAGGTCATGTTGGAGTTGTATAGAACCTTGGTGAGGCCACAGCTGGAGTACTGTGTGCAGTTCTGGTCAACACATTATAGGAAGGATGTGATTGCACTGGAGGGGGTGCAGAGGAGATTCACCAGGATGTTGCCTGGGATGAAACATTTAAGTTATGAAGAGAGGTTGGATAGACTTGGGTTGTTTTCATTGGAGCAGAGAAGACTGAGGGGCAACCTGATCAAGGTGTACAAGATTATGAGGGGCATGGACAGGGTGGATAGGGAGCAGCTGTTCCCCTTAGTTGAAGGGTCTGTCATGAGGGACACAAAATCAAGGTGAGGGGCAGGAGGTTTAGGGGGGATGTGAAGAAAAACTTTTTTACCCAGAGGGTGGTGACGGTCTGGAATGCGCTGCCTGGGAGGGTAGTGGAGGCGGGTTGCCTCACATCCTTTAAAAAGTACGTGGATGAGCACTTGGCACGTCATAACATTAAAGGCTATGGGCCAAGTGCTGGTAAATGGGATTAGGTAGGTAGGTCAGGTGTTTCTCACGTGTCGGTGCAGACTCGATGGGCCGAAGAGCCTCTTCTGCACTGTGATTCTGTGATTCTGTGATTCTCCTCTGTTAATGGAAACATACCTTCAATGGGCCCTTTAAATTTGTGATGGAAGCTGTGTATGTCTGATTGCCAACCAGCTTCAAAATTATCTTCCTCATCCACTTCCTCCATAACAGACTTTGGGCGGAATCATCCCAGATTTACACTAAGTGCAGTAGTGGGCATAAAAAAGGACGTTTTATCTGCCGGCCGCAGTGGTGGCTTTTCACTCCGATCATCCCATTCCCGCCTCATTAATTATGCATTCCCGGGAGACACACCGGGTCGCTGGAGAGGCAACCTCTGATTCGCCCGACCCGCCATCACCTCAGGGCTTCAATAAACCGGGCGCCATATTTAAAGGCCGTCCCTGCACAGAGCTAGTTCTCTTTAAGGGATAAGAAGCTGCTGGATATTGATGGCCACCAAACGGAGGAAACATGCTGCCCCCAGACTAGCGACGCCTCCCTCGAGCACCTATTAGATGCAGTGGATGCCCGTCTTGAAGCCCTCTAACCTCTCTCTGGGCAAAACCAGGAAGCAAGGTCACCAATCCAGCATGGGAGATGGTGGCAGTGATGCTCAGTGCCAAAGCCCTGCAAAAGAGGACAACCACCCAATACAGGAAGAGGATGAATGATCTCATCCATTCCCCCAGGGTAAATCACCCTTTTCATCATTCTTAACTCACACACTCACAAACCCATCACACATCCACGGGGGTCTCACATCTCAAGGGGCAACACCACTAACCCGCGCACACACCCTCACATCTCCATCAGGCTCATACCCTCTGGAGCTCACATCCTCATCCCGTCCATGGCTCCACTCACCACACAAACATTCCACTCAGTGCCATGTGTCCTGCTCACACTCTCTCCATCTGTTTTCATGCAGGAGAAACTGGCTGACAACAACAGGGAGAGGTCCCAGATAGGGGTGGAGTGACCCACATTAGGCCCCTCACTCACTTTGAGGAGTGTGGCATCGCGCTGACTAGTGAGGATGTGGACCGTGCCTGGAATGACTGTGAGATTGGCGGCAAACACCCACATGAAGATTCTGCACCACATCATCCCTCCCTCAATGCAACTGTGAGTGCTCTCTCTATTGCTTCTAACTCTGCTGCCACGCACTAGTTATCTCTACTTTGGTTCACAGGGAGCTCTGCCAAGTGACTGACACCCTCAGCCAGCCAGTCCCTCAGCTCCATCCAGGTCCTCACCTCCAGCCAAGAGGACACCTCCTCCATTGAAGAGCTGGAAATAAGCAGCCTGCAAGACCCATCACAGCGCTTACCCACACTGTCCACCAGCGCAGAGATAGACACCTTGGTGGGACCTAGATCTAGAGCAGGGTTGGGTTCACAATCTGGTGGCCACCACATGGACATGTGTCCATAACAGGAGGAGGCAGGTTCAGCCGAGCTCCCCGGCACTCAGAGGACTGCTGAGGAAGAGGCACCTGTGAGGTCCGAGTCAGATGATGAGTCTTTGAATTCAACCTTCCAATTCATCATGGAGAGTCAGCGGAAGGCAGGGGAACATCATGCAGAGCTGCTCAAAGCCCTCGACAGAGTGGCACTCGAGTCAGAGGAGTACATCCGCCTGCTCTCTGATGCAGTGATGCCCTCATGTGCACTCTCCATGGGAAGGATGTCGGACACCATGGAGACCCTCCTGGCCTAGCAGAATGCGGAGATGTGTGCAGACCTGCACGCCATTGCAGGAGCCATGGGTGAGTTCCTGCAGTGGTAACACAAGAGCAAAACGGAGCACCTCAACATCCCTCCAGGTGTTCCTTCCCCTCAAGGAATCAAGCTGGGAACCTCAGGTGCCCGAAGGAAAGAGGAGCAGCAGCTGGATACCCTTGGGTCATCTACACAGGACTCCCAGAGGCTGTCCACCCCCTCTGAGTCCCCTTTGCCTGTGACCCCCCTCAACCCCATCTCCTGTCACTGCAGAGGGAGCAGCTGGACCACAGGAGGACAGGCAAAGCAAACTGAGGCCTCCAAGGCCTTGGCTTTCCAGAGGACCTACGCAGAAGTCATCAGAGGCAACAGGGCCAACCATTGCACAGGCTGTCTACACCTGTGCTGTGGATGTCAGGGCAGCACCTAGAAGTCTAAGGTCTAGGAACATTAAGAATTTCTGATCACAAATCCTTGCATGGGTGAACACATTTTGTCACTTTATAATCAGAAAATATATTCACTTTCACTGAATAATATGTAATGGTGTCTTTCAGCTTCATTTACAGGCTTCGTAAGTCCTCCCTCTGCATTCCTGCCCCCAGTAGCAGTTCAGCTGCTCACAGCCAGCCTCCAAGTGATCCTGGAGGGAGAAGTGTGTGTGTGTGTGTGTGTGTGTGTGAGACAGGGTCTTTTGGAGCCTTGTGCAAGCACTCTCCCAAACATGCGGATCCTTCCCCCATCACTATCATCTCAATGTCCTGAGTATTTTCAATGCTGCCTGCTGGGGTTCCTTTTCAGTTGACCATCTGAGCTGAGCTGCATCTCCGCCCACCCACTGATCACACTCCCATGCAGCACCTGTGCCCGTCCAACATGTGGCTCCCCTCACTTTCAATTTCAAGAGCATGGTGATTGTAAAGTTGTAAAGTATGTTTTCAGCTCCCTTGTCCTTTCCCCCATTACTGTTGACCCCCTGGCATCACCTTCCATCTCCCCACCATCACCTACCAGCCAGAACCCTTTTCTTTCCAGGATGTCCAGGTGAACATGCACGTTCCCTATCTTCTCGAGAATCCCACCTCCATCCAGTTTGACCTCCCCAACCTCATCCTTCCCACCCCAAGGGTCTGTGTCTGCCTTTGAGTCCCCACCAACCACCCTCGCCATCCCTTCTACTCCTACCGTCGCACACTCACCCTCCCACCCCAATGCCTCACTCTGCCCTCTCTCACACTCACCATTCCCTCCTACCTCACCCACCCTCCATTAGCTCCCCAGGAGGCAGCCATTGACTCTACAGACCCCTCCCTTGGACCCCATACTCCCTCCACCCCCGCCCAACCTCACCCCCCCACCGATACCATCGTTCCTCCCTCCCAACCTACCCTTCCCCGATACACCTTCCTCTCCCAATCAAACCTAAAACTTCCTCTCCCACCAACCGCCCCCCCCACCCTCCCAGTAAACCTCCCTCTCCCAGTCAAACCTAGACCTTCCTCTCCCACCCCCTCAATGATCATCCATAGCAGCCCATGGCCAAGACCCCTGATGTCTCAAAGCAGACCCAGATATCAACGTTGACCTTCCTTGAGCTGCTTCGCAGCCATGTCCATATAAATCCACCCAGCATGCGATGCACGTGTTCCTCCAGGGTCCAGTAGCTGTCGGGCTCCAGCATCTTCTGCTCCTCAGACGTCTGCGATCTGAGCATGACCCTGACAATAAATGCCAACTTCGGCATGCCACACTTGTCAAGACGTGTTCTGGGCTGGCGTGTTTTCCCACCAATGTGCCCGGATGAGCCAGCGTGGGGGAATCATTCCATCGAGCAGGGCTGATAATTATATACAGATGTATTAAAGTGTCATTCCTGACATGCAGCAGCGGGAAAGGCAGCCCACCATTGACGGGTGGAGCAGACAGTCGCAAACTGGTTTCACTGCTGTGAAATCAATTTTTGGCCTTCTCACCATGTTGTCCGCTCATGCCCACCATGACACCTGATGCCAATGTGGACGGAAAATTCCGGCCTTTCTCTTTTCATTGTTTTTATCAACACCAGGTGAATAAACCTGCATGGAGGGGGTTTTCCTCTCTTTACCCAAATCATTTTCTACTTGATCCAAGAGATGTTCCACAATCTTCTGCACACATTCATATTCTTCCCATTCATGTTTCAAAAATGGAACCTTCATTTCCACTTCTTTCATAACTTCATGTCTACTTTCTTATTTTCCAATTCTTTTTTAAGCCGATTAATCTTTTCATTCAGCTTAGCAACGACTTTGGTGAGTTTAGTTGTCTTTGTTTCAGAGATATCTATGGAACACTTCCACAAGCTTAACAGCTTCATGTGGGCATTCAGTTCATGTCGGAGTCTTTCTTGACTGAATGATCACTGACTGCTCCTTAGACTCTTTCAATCCACTCACTAGATCCTCAATCTGTTTCTTAAAATTTTCTTTATCTGCTTTTAAAGTCTGAATTTGCCCTTCCATTTCACACGTATCCTCTTTCATGTTCTTCAGAATACATCCAAGTTCAAGAACCTCATTGCTCTTTTCATGATGAAGTTCCAACAGTTCATCAGGTTTGGTTTTTAACTCTGCATTCAACCAATTCATCAGCAATTCATTTTTCAGTGCAAGGCGTTTTCAACGATACTTCATGGAGGCTTCTGACACTTGAAATTCATCAGGTTTTAATTGACAATCTGTCTTTGTTGAATTTGCTTCTATAATTTTATCATTTAGACATTTCAAGTCCTCATTCAAGTGTTCTATTTCCTGTGACTGACACTGCAGGATTCCCACTAGTTCTCGTTTCTCATTAGCAAACTCATCTTTCTTGCATGAAAGTTGGTTCTGTACAGAAATCAGTTTTTCTTTAGCAGAACCTAAACCCTCATGTAGCCTTTAATATTTCTGCATTTCTGATACTAACTTTTCTTGGTCCTGGGCTAATGATTTTTTTCACTTCATCCTGTCTAGCCTTGCGAGCTTGGACTCTAGCTACCGTGTAATTGGGGAGCAGTCCAGATATTCCTCCTTCAAAACCTCTCTTTCTCTCACCTTAACGGGCAGTCTCGAAACTCCCGGAGATGCAAAATAATTACCCAGTATAAAATCTATCCCTTCCATTGGTAAACGAGTAACATTTCCCACTATAACAATTCTTTTTTTCTAAGCCGTTTTGTAAAATGACTTTACACCAGGAACAGGGTTCATAAATTCCACAAAGAGGCTCTATTAATACTTTCTCTTTCAACAAACCACCTGGAACACAAATTGTACCATTAGCCACCATCAATGACTGATTTGTCCCAGTAGCTCTCAAGATATTAATTTGTTTGCTTGTTTTGTCAGAGGAGTAAGTGAACACTCCCCCCTTCAAGACAAAACCTCTCTAACCTTCATCAACATGCCTCATGTTAACAGTATTTAAGGAGGAGAAAACTCCTGCTACGGGTACCATCTTTTCTGAAGACTCCTTAAGTGTTCCTATTCCTGACACTGATTTACCATTCAGCTTTCAACAATTTGCTTTTACACGCTCCATCTTAAGGTGAAAAATAAACATACTACTTTCTTTACATCACCTTTCTTCTCTACACTATTATTTTTATTGATTGGAACAACTTCTCCTAAACCGTGGGGCAGAATTTTTAGCTTGACATGTGGGCACATGCCCCACTCGCTCGAGCGTTAAGTAGCGCATGATGACATCAGGCCAGCATCCCAACATCATCCCGTGCTCGTATTATACCTTGGTCGGCGCACGCATGCAAAAGTCAGAAGCGCGCCCGGTGACAGTTAAGTGGGCAATTAAGCCCACTAAAGTTCCAATTGACCCCAATTTTTCATAGTCCACCCAACCTTACGGTTGGTGGATGGACAAATCTGCCAGGTGGACTTTGCATTTTTGGTGAAACCTAATCCAAGGGCGAGATGAGGTTTCCGTTATTAAATAAAACAATTAAAAATGCACGGACAGAATTTTCATCATATATCTGTTCGGGTGACTGATTCTGATGAGTGGACGTTTTTTCCCGATTTTTGAAATCTTTATTTATTGGTTTTAAATTCTTCAGCTCCCTGAGGCAGCTCTCTGCCTTCGGGGAGCTTTCATTCCGCGTTCCCTCACGCCCGCGCTTACATCAGCACCCGCCCTCCTCCCGCCCCCCCAACCCCGCCAGCGCTGAGCATTTCAGCGCGTGTTTCAGGCTTCCAGCCAACGTGAAATCGTGGTTGGGGGCCGATCGCGGGTGGCGGGTCCATTCCCTGGCCACTCCTGGGCCTGCCGATCACACCCACACATGGACCCAAAAATCCGGCCCCCGTGTAACCTAAGCCTTTTCTTAGCCAGGTCATACTGTTCAATTTCTTCCTCTCTCTGGAATTCAAGTTCGTGCTTTCACATCTCTCTTTCATTTTCCTCTTTTTCAAGTTCAAGCTTTTTTCATTTCTCTATCTCTTTCGATCTCAAGCTGCTTCATCTTCAATTGAGTTCCAGCTAACTCAGCTGAATTACCATCTGGATTAACTTTTCCTTTTTCCAATCCCAGATGCTCTGCTATTACCTCAGCTATGTCCACTTTTTTAGCCCCTGCTTTTAACTCTTCAAACTTTTCCGCTAATTCGAGTCACCTAGCTTTGGTTATTTGTTACAAATCACTCAGGGAACAATCTTCCCTCTGGAAAAGTGGTAGCAATTGACAAAGCCATTTTTCAATCAGCATGGTAAAATTCAGCATGGAAATCTTATCAACTTTAACCTCAGGAAGTACGAGCACTTGTATTTGTCTGTGGAATCAAAATCCCGCAAGAGCCCCCAATTTATGTTAGGATCCTTAGCCAGACCCTCAAGTTTTTGATTAGATCCAGTGAGGGACTAATAATGTTTTGTTTAAACTAGACAAAGTTTGAGATCCAAGATACTTACTAAGTGAATAAAGCCACAGGATTGCATTGATTTTAAACAAACAAAAATAAACTTTACTATTCAAGGTCAGAAAGATAAAACAATTTACAATATCTATCTTATCCTCTAACATTCAGGGCACGTATGAGGTACATATCAATTATAAAGCCAACTATGATCGAAAACACCACACTACACAGTAAATGGCAGATGCGACCAAGACAGAGCCCATGGATTTCTCAACAGCACACCCAGACGTCAATAACACTGCGAGTTAACCAATCTCACTGAAGCTCTGTCTCTCTCATGAGAGATCCCAGTCTTCACCTTCAAAGATTTAACCTTGGAATTCTTGCCAAAAGTCACTCCAACTTAGGCAATATCGACAATAGCCCACCTCGCAGGGTTTCACTCTTGCCTCTCAAGATTCCATTCCCCTGGATTCCTGAGTATGCACCCAAGCACCAACTCACAATTATAACTTCAGCTCTTCAGCCGTGCTGAGCGAAACTCTACTGCACCAAAGGGGAACCTTTGCCCCAGTGACCACAGCACTGAGTCACCAACCTTGGGCTGCCTTCGTGGATCTTCCATGCTTCTCTTGAGCCCTCTTCAATTTCCAGAGTTGGACAGCATCAACAACAGTGCACCTCACAGGGTTTCAATCTCATCTCCCGAGATTCCATTCCCTGGATTCCCGGGTATAACACTCAAACACCAACTCGCAAGCACAACTCCAGTTTCTTCGGCCAAGCCAAGAAGAACACTCCGGAGGGGTACCTTTGCCCCAACAGCCTACAACACAGAGTCATCAACCTTTAGTTGCCTTCTTCACTTAAAGTCTGCTCTCCGCAACCCTTTTCCTGTTTGGAGCCTGTTTCTTTATTTCTCTCTTTTAAACTGAACTGGGACCTTTCCCTGTCCTTGTCCTCTCTCTGGCACTCTTCTTTTGGGACCTCTCCCTGTTCCCTCTCCCTTTGGGCCCACAGAACATAAAAATTGCAGAACTGCCTCCAGTCTGCGCACGCACAAAAGCTCCGAGGTCTATCCGGAGTTGAAGTTCCCGAGCCCCAGGGTGAATAGTGATGCCCCTTGAACTGGCAGTGAGTGAGGGCCCTGTGGATGTGTGATGGGTTTGTGAGTGTGTGAGTTGAGAGGGATGAGAAGAGTGATTCATCCTGGCAGAATGGAGGAGATCATTCATCTTCTTTTGGCACTGGGTGGCTGTCCTCTTTTGCAGGGCATTGGTATTGACCACTGCTGCCACTGCCACCCAAGCCAGTGAGCTTGCTGCCCATCCTGCGGCAGGGCGGGGTTAGAGGACATCACGACGAGCCTCCATTGCGTCCAACTAGTGCTCGAGGGAGGCATCATTGAGCCTGGGGGCTGCAGTCTTTTTGCCTTTCAAGGCCATGTCTTCTTTGCAGTAGCCCTGGGCTGGGAACACTGAGAGGTGTGCACGCAGCAGGAATTCAAATATGGCGCCTTGCGTGATGAAGAGGCGAGGAGATGGTATGATGGGTGAATGAGAGCCTGCTCACCATGGAAACGGCGTGCTTCCCGGGAATGCATGCTCAATGTGGCAGGTTTGGGACGATACAGCATGAACAGTGACTATTGCGGTGACGGGTAAAACATAGTTTTACCTGCCCGCTATTGCACTTGGTGCAAATCTGGGACATTGCACCCAGTGAGTTAGCTCAGCCTGGGAACTGAGACCCAACTTAGGAACACGAGAGTTGCAAGAGAAGACTTGAAACCTTTGCCGCCACCTACTGATGCGAACATTGCTCTGAGTGAGATGTGAACATGCCGAGGGATCTCCTCCTCCCGTGTATGTCTTCTCTTCTGCCGCTACCACTGAGGAGGCACAAATGCTGCTAGAATATCAATATCGATGAGCTGCCCTCACTCAATTGGCTTCTTTGAGGAAGAAGAGTTAGAAACATTTACATCACACATTTCTAATAAAGATTTAAGCACATCTCCCTGACATCACACAAGGGGCGTGGATATTAGTTCAACTGAGGTTGACATCACAGGGATGTGAATCTCACAGTGGGACACTATCACTGAGTGGGAGGAAGGCTAAACCTTGAAATAAGAGGGTTTCAAAGTACAAAATCACAACGCCTTCAGTTGACAGGAACATTCACATAGCCATCAAATGTATTCACAAAAGTGCAAGTTATTTGCATGTCCAGCACACCCATGACCCAAAAGTGACATCAATTTTTCTTAACTTTCCTAACTCGAGCGCTAGGCCTGGGTGCAGCCCCGACATCTGCAGCAGAGGTGGAGGCAGCTGCTGACTGCTACGTCCTGATGTCTATGATGATCTTGGCGAATGTCCTCTGATGACCCCTGGCCTGGAGGGCCCCGGCCTAAGGGTCACTTGCTCAGGGTCAGAAGTGCCCTCGGTGGCCTGAGAAGCTGGAGTGGATGGGGCCACAGGCAGAGGGGGCTGTGAGAGGCTGCACACTTGCCCTGAGAGGAGGCCCCCAGGGTGTCCGGCTGACGCTCATCCCCCTTGTGGGTGCCCAAGGGCCCCACCCTGACTCCTGCAGGAGATGGTGCACCTGGAGGGAGGTGAAGGTGCCTCGTCCCCATGTCGCCTACATCCTGCTGGTGTCCACCAGGGTGTGTGGCCATGGAGTGCAGGGCCCAGCGTAAATCCAGCAAGACCTGCTAGACCAAGGTCTCCATGGTGGTCACCAGCTTTCCCACGGTGACCTTGACATGTCGGAGCCACGACATCAGACAGAACACAGACGGGCTCCTCCATCGTTCACTCTGGTCTGCTGAGTGACTGCCGAATCTCTGCCTGACGTTCTGCCGCCTGTCGTTGTATCTTCAGCATAGATTTTGCAGCCACTTCCAGAGGCTTACCATCTGACTTGGACCAATCGGTGGCCAGTATCCAGGAGCCCTCCGAGCGCCAGAGACCTGGGCTGTTTCTGTCTCCAAGACAGGGCTGCAGGGACGTGTCAGTGAGGTATTCTCCAGAAAGTGAGCCCGAGCCTAATCTACAGCTGTGCCCCACCGACGTGTGTGTCTCTGAGCTGGTGGAGGGCATGTGTGAGAGCCACGATGGTTACTCCGGAGCTTCCTCTTCGGATGATGTCCGGGGGCTCGCACTGGTGCTGGACTGGCTCGGGGACCTCGATCTGCTGGTGCCTAGAAAGTAGAAAATAGAGCTTTAGTTAATGAGCTTGAGTTAGATAAGACTGCACGTGACTCACTGTGAGTGTCAGGTTTGATGAAGTGATGGAGCTGTGATCCGGATCAGGTTGCTGGGAGAGGCCGATCTCCCCTTCCCCACAGGAGCAGTCCCTGTCCTCCCCGGCCAGCTCAGCTGCAGCCTCCTCAAACCCAATGTGGGCAATGATGTCGGCCATCCCTCCCTCAGTCTGCTATCTCTCGCTCCTGTTGTGTGACAGTTTGACCTGTATGAAGAAGAAAGAAAGACAAGTGATGAGAAGGGATGGAGCAGAGCTTGGGTGAGATGCATGTTCCCTGTGTGTGGTGAGCCCTCCCCAGAAGGGCCAGAGGATGGAGTGTGAGCAACATGATCGATGGGATGATGGTGATGTGGAAGTCTCAGTGAGAGAACAAGTGTTGATATGTGTCCCTGGCTATTAGTTGTGTGAGACCCCTGGAGAGAGTAGCCGTTAGAGTGCATGATGCCATGATGAGAGTTTGATATTGGAAGATGTTGAAGGATGACTTACCCTGGTGGAGCAGATGAGGCCATTCATCCTCTCCCTGCACTGGGTGGCGTTTCGGGCACGGGTGCCAGCCCCATTGACCTGCTCCGCGACGACCTCCCAGGCTGGAGAGGTGAAGCTGCTGTGGTTCCTGCAGCCATCCCTGGGATAGAGCACATGCCTGTGTGCCTCAAGGCCTGGAGGGTCTGGTGCGTGATGCCGTGCGCTGTCTTCCTGTTCAGGCTCTCGGCCTTCCTCTTCCGGCTGCCAGACATCGCTGGTGGGCAGTAGAGAGTGAGATTATGTGGTGGACTGGCCTTTAAATATGGCACCAGGACCTTTGAACCTACCTGCTGACAGCGGCCACAAGAGTCAACTCCCGACCCACCAGCTGATTCGGGCCGACACACGCCTTTGCATAATTAATGAGGCTTCAAGCACAGAATCGGGCGCGAGTTCCCGATATTCTGGACAGCGGGGTGGGTGCTATAGAAACCGCCCACTTAGTCTCATATATGGAAAATTCTGCCCAATACATGGTAAGTGCCTCGGGAGCAACAGGTGCCTTTGGACCTCTGGTTGTCAAAGCTGCAGTCACTAAGTGGGGAGCTCCCTCACATCATGTCTTGGTCTGTTACAGGCTTATTGATAAAGACTGATTGCTACAGCCAGTCAACAACTCCACCATCATTGAATCATATGACAAGCAGAATAGCCGGATATCTAGATTGGCTTTGGTCTTTTTCTGTCTAGCAATTCCTGTGTTCCTGCTCACTGAGGGCTCAGATTTAATAGTTTTGGGGAATGTTCGGAGAAAACCCCTCTCCTGTAAACATAGAAACGTAGAAAATGGAGTAAGTGTTGGCCATTCGGCCCTTTGAGCCTACCCCGCCATTTAACAGGATCATGGCTGATCCCCTACCTCAACACCATATTCCCGCTCTCTCCTTTGACTTTTAACACTTTGCCACTTTTTTGTAATGACTTGAAAATTGGATATTGCAATTTTTTCTTATTTAAAAAGGCAAGAATTCCGATCAGTTGTATTCACTGGTTGCCACTCTTGTGAGTAAATTTGTTTCCTTTTATTTTATAAATTCTATAACTGCTTTCCAACAATGGAAGCCGGTGATCGAATATGGGAAGAGAATAAAATTGCTAACAATAAACAGGATATTCAAACTCATGTCTTCCTAACCAAAGGAACACGGCAGTGAGGACAGTAGGCACAACATTAAGAGCTGGAGATACTCTTGTGTAACAACTGCTGGCTGGTCTGGGAGTGCCCCATGAAGAATCCTGGACTCTTTGATGTGGCCTTTTTGCTGCCTACATTTAAGGAGGATGGAGAGAGACCTAGGGAATGGGAACTGTCAGGTGGACACTTGGTGACAGGGAGGTTAGAGTTCCATGGAGACTCTTACCTTAGCAGAGAGATCAGTGACTAGGGGGCATAATTTAAAGCAATTGGTAGAAGGATTAGAGGGGAGATGAGGAAAAGATTTTTCACTTAGAGGGTGGTAGGAGGTGTGGAACTCATTGTCTGAAATGGTAGTAGAGGCAGAAACCCTCAACCCGTTCAAAAGGTGCCTGGATATGCACCTCAAGTGCTGTAACCTGCAAGGCTACTGACCAAATGCTGGAAATAGGCTGGGTGGCTTGTTTGTCAGCCAGCACAGACATGATGGGCCGAGTGACCCCTTTCTGTGCCTAAACTTTCTATGATTTCCCAGGAACTGTCAGGTTGATAAAGGAGTGACACCCTGGATTAGTAAAATGAATGCTTGGTAAAAGAGCATGATGGATTAAAAGTGTGGACAGCAAACGCAGAGTGACTGATGCACAGTCAATACAATCCAGAAACAGTTACAGGTTTTTTATTACTTCATACTGCATTGAGATCTTTTTATTTTCAAAGGACAGCTAACACAAACAGATGTAGAGAAGGTTAATAATGTAAAAGACTGTAAGGTGGACCTTGAGATAGAACCATAGAAAAGTTACAGCACAGAAGGAGACCATTTGGCCCATCTTGTCCATGCCAGCCCGAGGACACCCAGGTGCCCTTTCTAATCCCACCTTCCTGCACCCGGCCCATAGCCCTGCAGTTTACAGCACTTAAGGTGCAGATCCAGGTACTTTCTAAAAGAGTTTAAAGTTTCTGCCTCTACCACCAACTTGGGCAGCGAATTCCAGACACCCACTACCCTCGGCGTAAATAAGCTCTTCCTCATGTCCCCCCTACACCTTCTTCCAATTATCTTGAATCTATGTCCTCTGGTTCTAGAATTCTCCACCAAGGGAAACAATTTTATCCTGTCCACTCTATCTATTCCTCTCATAATTTTGTACACCTCAATCAAGTCACCTCTCAGCCTTCTTTGTTCTAAGGAAAATAACCCCAACCTATCCAATCTCTCCTCGTAGCTACACTTTTCTAACCCTGGCAACATTCTTGTAAACCTCCTCTGCACTCTCTCCAGAGCTATTACGTCCTTCCTGTAATGTGGTGACCAGAACTGCACACACCACTCCAGTTGTGGCCTCACCAGTGTTTTATACAATTCCAAGATTATATCCTTACTTTGTGTAAGTAAGATGTGAGAGAAATGCCAGCAAACTGCTCTTCCATAGCAAAGAACAAAGATATAAAAACACAGGCTTACATTGATTTTAGGAGATTGCAAGTATATGTCGTTGATGAAAAATTAACACCCTCATCTCCTGAATCAGAGGGGACTGATCATTATGAGTTGAGTTGCACTTCCCGGAACAAAGCAATATAGCATCTTTATCTAGAAGATTGTACTGTCTTAATGTCAATAAAAGTCTTTAGAATTAATGAAGTATCTACTGTGTCTCAATTGATTCCACCTTCCAGATTCCACACAGATAACCAATTCTACAACCAATAAATGTTGAATAGTTGCATTACAAATTGTTAACAATTACAATGGTGTTTATGGGTGCTTTGTGCAATGAACATACCAAGAATAAACTAGTTTATTTCCCTCAAGTACTGCTGTTGGACAAAGGAAACAGAAATGTGCTTCTGACCAATGACACAATCTGATCTTTATATCAGTGCTTCACTGTGACCCCATTTTGAGGCTTCACACTTGGTATGAGCCCAGAGTGAAAGTTGGGGGTGGGGGGGTGGGGGTAGGTAGTGCTGTTGAGCAGGGTGGGGGTGCAAACAGCAGTGACGCAGACACAAAAAGTAACTAAGGCACCTACCGTTTTGCAGGCATTTTGTTGGTGACAGCAATGGGGCCTCAGGAGCATTGGAATAGGCCACGCCCACAGGCAAAAAATATCATGCAGCACCCGGGGGTGCCTCGCTGCTGTCCCAAAGGGCTGTCAAACCTGAGGTTCCCACACCACAGCTGCTTTGGCGCTCGGGATCCCAGCTGTTGACCCCACACCACTGGGTGCTGCAACCCGAGCCCCTGCTTTATGTAAATAGAATTTAAATTCTGATATAGCTGATGCACACATTGTTGATGATGTATTTTTTCTAGATTGGATGGCATCAGTGCATTTTTCGTAACCGTTTGTCCAAACCAGTCTTTCATGCAACCGCAAAGCAAATTGCCCACGTGACCATAGGGGGCTTGCACTCCCACTACATGAAGTCCTTTGCTGGAAGCACTAATCCATAGTATGTTCTTTTATTCTTTTGTGGGGTGTGAGGGTCGCTGACTGGGCCAGCATTCCTAATTGCCCTTGGGAATGTGGTTGTGCAAACTGCCTTCTTGAACCGCTGCAGTCCGTGTGGTGTAGGACACCCACAGCGATGGTAGGAAGGAAGTTCCAAGATTTTGACCCAGCAGCAGTGGAGGAACAGTGATATAGTTCTACGTCAGGATGGTGTGTGGCTTGGAGCGGGACTTGCAGGTGGTGGTGTTTCTATATGCCCGCTGCCCATTTTCAATACATTAGAAGGAGCTTGTCTTTTAAGATAAGCTTGTTCATTCTTGATGGGCTCAGCCAGTAGATGCCAAAACACAGGGGAGTGTGACTATTGGTTCTTGTGGTAGCTGCAGGGACTTTAGGGAGATGACTCATCCTCATGGATAATCCAGATGAAATTGCTTTAGACATCGTTGATTGAAATATGACCATAAGAGAGTGACAAGTTTTAGATCTACATTGGATACAGCAGTTGTGCTCCCTTACTTTTCCAGATCTAATTATATGATAGCTAAATCCAGAAGTGCTTTAATAGGGCCTCTTTCTGAGATGTATTCAATATTATGGGCCAGATTTTCATGGAGTTGGGAAGACTCGGTGGACCTTTAAAAATAATAGGCAGGATCCCAATGCGGAGGCCCCTCCCACATTTCCAACAGATCCAATTTTTGCCAGCAGGGGGTAGGGGAATGAATCACATAAGCAGGAAACCAGAGCTCAGTAGGGCAATTTGAACTTAGTGCTCAGTTCAAATAGACTCCATTTTGGCTATTGCAAGGCCCTTGACCCATAGTGTGGAAGTCAGGAATTGATGGGGTTGATATAAACACTCTTGAAGGGCAGATAATGTCAAGTGTTACGATCTGAAGTTTTTAAAATTCATGAAAAAACAGGCTTAAGCTGTCAGTAAGAATTTTTAAAAATCCTTTGCTGGACTACTTTGACAGGCCATCTGGTGCAGGTTAAAAAAAATTACCACCTGTTCATACAGTTTCAATTGACATTACCTCAAGGCTAGTACTATGTTGTTATGAGTGCTTGGCTGAGTTTCAAAATTATCTCAGCAGTGTATTCTGAGTTCACAGTTTGACAGTTTAAAGAGACTTATTTTTCCAAAGTGTAGCCACACTTTTTGTAGTCTTATAGCCATTATGTTCCAGCCACACCTACTACATGCTTTGAAGCTGCGTAAGGATTTCTCTTCAAGTCTCAGGTGGACTCTTCCTTGGGGCAGAATTTTCAGATTGGCAAGTGAAAGTATTAAACCACATTCCCTGCCATCCTTTAGCAGAATGCCTTACTTACTTTTAGCATGCATTTCTTTCTTTCTAATTCAATATCTGACCTCCAGCTCGTAAACGGCCAGCTTTGGATCGTAAAGGTACTAGGTCAGCTCATCTGTATCACCTGGCCCTTCAATTCAGGCCTCTGATTTGCTAAACCTCTTCTCCACCTGTTAAAATTCCTCCAGCGCCACCTCTTTTGTGACCTTCAGGTACGATGAATCAAGTATGTTAAATATATAACTAATATCAGCTGAATCACAACCAGGGCATGGGAGATAATCCAAATCCACGGGTGTATTTGCACATTTGAGCCCCAATTCCACCACCACTATGTAGAAGAATCTATTTGCTTGATATCTTCTTTTAAGGCTCTAACCTGTTGCTGCAGTGTATAGTAAGTTCTATATATCTGCTGAGCCTGTCTCCGAATCACGGTTAGGTGCTCTGGTCATAAGGGAATTTTGTCGGAGAACTGGTTCAAATACTGTGTCAGGTTATCCTTAAAGCTTTCCATGACCTGAATAGTAGCCGTTCCTCTCTTGTATATTTCGAC
Source organism: Cetorhinus maximus (assembly GCF_964194155.1). NCBI lineage: Eukaryota > Metazoa > Chordata > Chondrichthyes > Lamniformes > Cetorhinidae > Cetorhinus > Cetorhinus maximus. Next base: position 37,768,807 of record NC_135903.1, on the reverse strand, counting down.
CAGTTCCACCTTCCCCACCCTTACCAGCACCTGTGGGTGTAGACACACCGAATGATTGTGGATGGGACACATCCAGTTGCTCCCGTACTGGATCTTTTGCTGCCGCATGGTAATACAATATCTCCCATTCCCCATACATGCAACATGAGTCGGTTCTTTTGCAGCCCATATAGTTTCTGTACAATTTGCTGCTGCTTTAAGTCCGCACCTAGCTTCTTTCGTCTCCTATATTGGATGTGCGCATACTACCGCGGTGCCTCTATCCTACACTCTTCTAATGTGGTGCTAACTATATTCCCTTCTATGTCTACTGCATATGGCGGAATGTCATGGTATCTAATATAGAAATCCCCCCGTATCACCCCAATATTTTCTACTCCATATAATGTTCTGCTGGGTGTTGACATAGGTATAACAGGTATCACTAAGACAATACCTATTAGCATATTATTATTCACTATACATTCAACATTCATTCTATATACACGTGTTAAACCTCTGTGCTGGCAACCAGTCAAGTCATGATCCTTATGTCGTGAAAGTTTAAATAAATGTTCATTAGTTACCCATAAAGGAGCCACTCACTCATTAATTTGTCTTAAATTCTCTTGGGTTTGTTCCAGTGCCCAGGATCTATAGGTGCTGCAAACATCATTTCTGTTTACTTCATTTGAAATATTTTTCCCTATCCCGATCAGTTTATTGATAGTCCTTACGTGACTTTCGAGCACGGTAGCCAGGTTTTGGATTAACCGTGTCATGTCTTGGTCTGTATTTAATTAGATGTTGTGAATTCCCTGTCCCTGTTCTAAAATTTCCTAAAGCTTGGAGCTCAAGGTCCAGACCTTCTGGTCAACAGTTGCCAGGTCAATAGAGATAACCATTGATGTCCCTGTGTTAGATATTGTAGCGGTGTCATTTATCAGGCTGCGCTTAACTCAGTTCCCTCCCAGGTCGGGAGGTATAACCATTGATTGCATCCCACCATTGAACTGAACCGCTTCAGTCATCAAGTGGCCCATCAGAGCCGTATAAAGTGTACGGGTATGGACCGAGCACCACTGGGGCAGAGCTATGCCAGATATGTTCAAGACTATGGGTACCAGCTCATGATGTATGTTATTGTACAAGACTTTATTATAATTAACCAATACGAGACCATTTGTTGGACCTGGACTCATAACCGGACAAGGTGGGTCGGTTGGTGTGGGTTGAGAGGCTTCAGTTGCCTCTGCTCGGACTGTTGTGGGAAGTGGTTGGGTAGTGGAACTAATCTTCCCTCTAGGGTGTATCTCCCGTGTCCATCTACCATCACTATTTCCCCAAGTCAGTACATCGTTATCGTTTAGGCCACAAATGTTCCGTTTGGAATTCTTAGGGTGGGAATGAACAACCATCGATGCATAAATTGTCAAACATGCGACATAAACATAACTCTCTGTTTTACAAACAAAATCCAACTTCCCTGCCCAATTCTTATGCTTAAAACACACAGGAGTTAAATTTGGAAACTTAACATAAGAGCCAGTTTTCCTGAACAGTCCCCACCAACCGCCATGCGTGTCATATCCCTGACACTTCCACGCCCGATCTGAAGCAAACCCTTGCTACAATTCAAATTCACTTGTTCTCCCACCGTTGCATTTAGCATTCCCCATTGTGTATCGCATCCGGCACTGTCCGTGCTGTACCAAAGTCCCTCCTGCAGTGCGGGACATGCAGTGATGATCCCCGAACTTGTTGCCAGTATCGCCATGTCTACGAACATCGACATTGCAATTAACATTCTGTGAACTTAAGCAGATAACGGTCCCAGTCATCACCGGTCGGTTGTTGAGTCTAGTTCTGTCAATGGAATCAGTTAAGAAAACGTTTCAGTTGTGACCAATGCTCCCAGAGCCCCTTTCCCCTAAAGTCTACGCACACGCATGTATCGCTGGTCATGATTACCTCATACGGTCCGACCCACTTGGGTGCAAACCCAAGTTTATCGGGAGCTACTTAAACCATTACCTTCTCCCCTGTGCTCGGCACTTCAGCTTGCTCTGACCTAACTTCTACTTCCAAGTCCCGTATGATCTGCTGATCCCTAGCCTCCTGCCTTAGCCCATGGAGCTGCTTCTCCAGCTTCTGGACAAATTGCTTCACTCTCTCTCTCTCTCTCCCTTTCTGTCTGTCTCTCTCTCGCTCTCTCTGTCTCTCTTCCTCATACCATTTTACACATGCAATAGCTGCCACCTTATCTTGTTCAGGTTGTCTGGAGAGACTTTACAGTCCAATAAAGTATTCTCATAACAGTTTTATAACAGAAATCAGGCATCGACATGTTTTGTTTCCTTATCTTCTTCTCAAACAACATTTTATTGTCTCAAAAGTAACCCACTGAACTGTGTCTGACCCGTTTCTTTTAGAATTATCCCAGATTCATTAACTCAGCCAAAAATTGGATTTCTGCCAAACTTTGTCAAGGTCTTGAGCTTAACTTTATATTTTGGGAACAGACTGTCAATTACAAAAAGCTGCAAGCGTTTGAATTAGTGTCAACTGTTGTCAAATCTTTTTGAAATAAAAATTCCCTTTTGAGAACTTTATCAGGAACCAAAATTGAAGTTTTTAAACTTTGTAAGAACTGTAATTTACACTATCAAAATTAAACTGCCTCTTTCTCATGTGTATTGATTTGTATCCAGATTAAAGGTCCCATATGTTTATCGACACATTCTTTATCTTGGATAGCATCCTCGTTATTCGAAAGTAACCTTCTAAATTACACTGCACTTTACATCTTAAGGTTGTCCCAAATTCAAATTACAGTGCTGTTGGGATGCAGATTACCTTTCATATTTAACTAATTTCTTCAAAAGAAACCCCTTTTATCCATTGGAACCACCTAGACCATGTGTTTATGTCTTTTGGTTTTCCTAGAATCCTTTTGAATTTCAGGTATTTTTTTCCTCAGAATTTTAGAATATTAACTTGTATAAGTTAATGTAACTCGTATGTATCAATCCCAATCAGCTTGGAAGCTGGTGATACTAGTCTGCAAGAGAGTGGTACAAAGGTTGGTTCATCTCAAACAAAGGTAAACCCTGTTTTATCTGTACAATATCTGCAAATTGCGATTTTTGCCAGAAATCTCAACTCAAACCTTATACTCAAAACTTTGGAATGTTTAAGTATACTTTTCCTTTAATCTAATATGGGGCTTTCAACTCTAAAGTGCTGAACTACACACACAAATGACAATTTAAGGAAGGAAACACATTAAAGCTCACATACAAATGCTTCCTTGCGCACAAACAAACACATGTATGTATTTATGTTCCTATAATATTGAACTTAACGACTTAAAACTCTCACACTCTAAACAAAACTTCAAGTAGCAGTGGGGGGAATAAAAGGATCTTGGAGGGACAATCAAACTGACTGAAACTCACATTTCCTCTGTTCCTGCCTGTCACTGCTCACTAACTCCCCTAGGGCTACCCCCTTTCTCTCTCTCTCTCTCTCTCTCTCTTCAGCACAAACAGCTCTTGTAACTTAGATCAATTCATTTTTTTTAAGTTACAAAAATTCAGTAGGGGACCTTTCGGGTCCCAGTCATCTTTCCACATATTCCCATTCTCTGTTGTTCCGCTATGAACCTCATGATGGAGTCCACAGCTCCCCAGTCCAGTTCCATAGCACTTTCCTGTTTTCCTGATAGCATTCTCTTCTTATATTCCCATCTGTCTCTGCGCAGTTAGTTTGCGCGGCTCTGATAACTTAATTACTTGCGGTCTACTTATTTTCCTCAGGGGTCTGGCCTCTGCGCGGCTTCAACTATTGTTTTATTTCAAACCATAACCCGACAGCGTGGCTCCGCCTCCTCTCACGGTAGTGTTCTGGCCTCCCAGCATGGCTCCGCCTCCTACCATGGCGCCTCCTGTCCTGAGTCCTCCTCCCGATTATTTTGATACTCGACCAGACTGTTCTTGTCTAACTACGGGTGATAAATGAAGTATACTCGCCCACTTTGCAGAGACATCCTGAGGATCCGATCTGAGTATCCTGCCGACTACACCAAGCTGTAGTGGTGGCTTTGACAAACGGGCCACAGGAGGCTCGGGTACATGTTACAGTCGTTTATTCAAGCAATTGCAAGGAGAGCCATCTCGAGCAACTTGAGGTAGCACTCTGCTAAATTACAAGTGTTCAGCATATTTATACATTATCGGTCATGTACAAGAACATTGTTCAGATACCAATCTTGTCAACATATAGGTATACACATCCCCCTACACCCAGGCACAGTTTTCTCCCCCAATCTAAGCTGGAACCACCTAGCCTTTCCTTATCTGTTGCAGAGCACACTATATTATTTTCAACCTTTGTCTCCAGTCTGGCTCCCAAGGCCTTTCTGTTGTTTGCAGGCCCTAAGGCTGTACAAGGTTCATCTGGTAACCTTTAACTGTTAATGTGCTTGGTAGCACTGGCTGCCCGGAGATTTCAAGTAATTCATTCCCTTTCAATAAATTCTTACTGCATTTCCCCTAACACATCCAAGAACAGAGGCCAAACAGCAGTACAATAGGAGTCATGCCTCCACAAGGGCTTTGGTGGAGAGAACCATTTCAAGATGCGTTTCCAATGCCTGGACCGTTCAGGGGGCGCACTCCAGTACTCCCCAGGTTGTGTGTCACTGATAGTGGTTGCTTGCTGCACTCTCCACAATCTGTTGCTGGAAAGGGGTGACACAATGGAGGGAGAAGTTGTAGACGCAGTTGCTACAGCTGCACATGATGAGTCCAGTAGCGAGTCCGAGGATGAGCACGCACAGGAGAACGCTGAGGTGGGTAGGCGTTGTTGCGAGCATCCTCCAGGGAGGCAGAGACACCTGGGCGGCTTTAATCTAATGAACCTTCAGCTAGCCCACCACAGATGGACCTCCAGGACAAGCCAGGGCTGCAGGCTCCATACTCGATACCTGAGAGCAACATCTGCCTGGTTAGGAACATTAACTATGTGCCTTGTCAATAAAGCTCAATGTCAAACAAGTCACTCATAACATCATGGGTGCCCGTTCACCTACAGGAGCAAGGAATCACCCTGAGCTTTGTTCACATGTAAACATTTAATTAATTAACAAAAAAAACCAGAAAAGAAACTGAATGCAAAGGTGTTATGCATCATATCAACTTATCATCAACTAATAGCAGGGCAACATAAAACCACCAGTGAGAAGCCCGTGGTGTGCCTAAGGTGCCTTAAGTTTACGTTTCCGGGTGCTATGTCTAGGTGCCCCCCCCTCGCTGGCACTGGCATCTGAGACAGCCTGCTCACTCTGCCTCGATGACCTTGGCGGGCATCCTCTGGCCCATGGAGCCTTTGATGGCCCGGCCTGGGAGGGAGCGGCCAGTTCCACGGCTGGCATCTCGCCAGTCGCTGCAGGTTCATCGGATCCCACGGTCACTGGCAGAGGGGCAGAGGAGCTGCTACCCTCGTCTGGAGTGCCCTGAGAGGAGCCCGCAGAGACGACAGGCAGCTGCAGCACCAACGTGAGGTCACTTCGGACCTCCCTGCTTACCGCTGATGGATGGGCACCGAGCTGCGATACTTGGTGCCCAATCAATATCCCACACTGGCACTGACCAACTGAGGTCAATGCCGCTGTGAGGGCTTGCAGGTCCGAGCGCAACCCCAGGAGGCCCTGATTGTTCTCCTGGAGGAGCCTCACCATGAGAGTTGCCACTCTCTCCATGGAGGAAGCATGGCGCTCGGCCATGAGGCTCATTGCATCGGTGATGCTCCGCATGGACTCCTCTAACGTGAGCACCATGCCACGCATTGCCTTATGTATCTCCGCCAGATCCTCCCGCATACCCTGCTGCACTTCCAGCATCTACTGCCTCACAGGTGACTCCAGAGGCCCATCATCAGTCACTGACCGAGCATGTGCCTGGTCCCCAGCAGTCCTCCAACTTCCAGCTCCATGGGCACTCTCTGTCTCCACCCGCACCTCAAGCAAGTGTGAAGTGCCCTCACTGCTGCGCCCCGGGACAGTAGCCAATGATCTAATTCCTACCGAGGTGTTAGTATCTGAGCTGGTGCCTGCCTGGCAGAGATGGTGACGCTGGTGAGTCCATTTGTTCAGGGCCCTCAGGTGTGAGAGGTGGCCCCTCTGCCTCCTCCTCCTGACCCTGCTCCGGTGATGCTGAAAGGAAGTACAAGGACTTTTGATTAGTTAATGTGGAGACAATGTCAATGTGCATGCCTGGTCCCCGGATCAGTACGCGCTCATCCTTCCATAATCAATGGTCAACCCATGTTGGAAGCCTCAATCACTGAACATTCAACAGCGGGATGGCTGCTGGGGCACACATGGTGACCTCAATGCACGCCAACCTTAGCTCCCCATGGCACCCCAGCCTCATCACACTGGTGGACCTGGGCACATGGCGTGTCTTCAGCTCCATCGCCTCCTGCTCGTATCTGGTGATTATGGCCAACTGGGCCAGGCCTCCGACAGTCCGCATCCACTCGGCAACGTTGTGTGCGGTGTTCTCCTGAAAAGGAGGGAGGAGCATTGATTAGTCCACCCCGTACCTGGATTCCCATTGCATCCCTGCCACCCCAACCTGAGTGGGACATTGCAGGGCTCCAGTGAATCATCACGCCGCAGCTGCCGCACACTCACCAAGAAGCCAGGGCTGGCCCCCCCTTGCCCACATACTGCCTCCATCACATTTGCCACCACACGGTCTAACCTTGCAAAGTAAGGAGGCACAAGCACATGGAACGCCAAGGGCAGCAGATGGGTGGGTGCCCCACCACCAGGAAGCTCCCCTCCCAGCATGTCAGCAGCCTGACTTTGACATGTTTTGCAGTTCCAGCACTGTGCAGAGGTGCAGATCCTTGAGGTAGCCCCCAAAACAATGCGGGGTGTCAGTCTAACACATGCTGCGGGTGCAGAACCCATCTCAGCACCACCCTCTCAGGGTGAGCTAGGCATGGGCACTATCTGCTGGCCCACCCAGCGAGGGATACATGCAGTGAATGATTCAATGCTGTAACTGCACTCAGTTGCGGGGGTGGGTGCTGGGGGGAAATCCTACCTGCTGTGTTAAGTAACCTCTGCCAACATGGTACTCACCCTTCCCGAGCGCAAGAGGTTGTTGAATCGATTGTGGCACTGGACCCATGTGCGTCGCACCGCGTCATGGAAGGTGACTATCTCTGCCACCTCCTCCCAGGCACGTTTGGTCAGGTGGGGCCTCCTCCTCCCGTCCCTCAGACCAAGGATCTCCCTCCGTGCGGCCACGTCCTCCAGGAGGGCAGCTAGGCACTCATCGGAAAACCGAGGGGCACCCTGCCCCGCTGCCCTACCCTCCTGCCTGGTCTGCTCTCCAGCAGCGCTCTGGGGAGCGCTTCTGTTGGCCATGATGAACAGCCTTTGCAAGGCTGCCTGCGCGCTATGTGAACAGGCCGCCAGGTTGCCATTGGACGGTCATTGCACTCCCGCCGCCACCCGCCCACTCCCACGTTTCACGCTGGGCGGGCATTAATTGGCAGAGCTGATCTCGGGCGGTGATCAGCTCCCCGCCCGTCCATGCCGGCTCCAGAACAATCCACCCGATGGGGAGGAAATTCTCCCCATGGGCTTCATCCTACAGTCCTTTGCTCAGAACCCAAATGCCACGTGTCCCATTTCTTCTGTTAATTCTGACCAAGAAAGGAGAAAGGCAGTGCCCATGACACCACCCCCACATCGGCCTGTCAACAATACCAACTATTGCTTCTCCCAAATTTACTAAATATACCCCACGTAATAGCTGCACCGGTAGAAGGGTAAGAGATGACTCAATCTAAACACTTAAGGGCCTGAGGGGTCTTAACAGGATGGATATGGAGAGGATGTTTCCTCTTGTGGGAGAATCTAGAACTAGGGACGTGGTTTAAAAATAAAGGGTTGCTCTTTAAGATAGAGGTGAGGAGAAATATTGTCTCTTAGAGGGTCATCAGTCTTTGGATCTCTCTTCCTCAAAAGGCAGTGGAAGCAGAGTCTGAATATTTTTAAGGCAGAACTAGATAGATTCTTGATTAACAAGGGGGTGAAAGGTTATCGGGAGTAGGTGGGAGGTTAGTCAGATCAGCCATGACCCTATTGAATGGCGGAGCAGTCTTGAAGGGCTGAGTAGCCTACTCCTGCTCCTAATTCGCATGTAATTATCCCCTCCATAATTAGTGTGAATATTTGTTGATGAATTGGGAAGAGATGATGAATAATTTAACCTCCTGGATAACTGGAATGAAGCAATTGATCCTTAAAATAGACCGTTAGCTGTGATATTCACAAACTGTCTTATCTGGCTTGAATACACATTGTCAATGCCTTCCGTCTGCGCCATTTCTATTTAAACCTTTGCAGACTAATTTTATTTTGAACAGTTAAACGTCACCTAAACCCAGAATCCTTTCCATGAAGAAATAAAAATGATCAAAAATCCCAAAATGTAACAGACGATCCAAAAGATGCCAGTAACATTTGGTGAACAGTCACTTTTCTCACAGTTGCTGTATATTGTCGGCACTCCCTGCTGCTCCAAGCTCTGGTTTAAGCCATCACGTAATCGCAGAACATTTGCTTATTAAACTTAAACCTCAGTGACTGCCCAATCAGTTTATAAAACCAAACTATAGTCCCTGATCTCTACCCACTTCTACTCAAGACCCAGTCTGATGTACATCGCCAATAGTTGCTATCCATTTTGAACTTGGCAAGAAATAGTAAAGTGAGTTTTGAACTCACTTTGCCTCTCATGTTGGTCTTGAATCTGATGCTAAGGATGACAGGGAACTTTGGAATTCTTTTCCCATCAACCAAAGTCACAACCTCTCCCAAATTTACGAAGCCTGGAGACGCACTAAAACAAATTGGAGAGGAATGTTATCCATGTCTCAAAATGGAAAACAGTAAGAAATTGTCTCAACCTAAGGCTTCCAAGTGTGAACATGCTCGAAGAGAGTTGGAATAAAATGTTGCTCATGTGCGAACAGGAATGAAACATCCATCAAGGCTGAAAACCTGTTCCCACCATGGATTCAATAAGCCTGGCAACCCTCAAAATGTGTTTCAAGCTAATTGAAGCCATCTGCTTTTCCTACTGTCAGAGAGAAATAGAAGTGATTTGAAAAAGATCTTCAAGCTTGGACCATGGTGGGCCCATTAAGTGGCTCAGTCAGCAAACTGGTGATTAGCAGCTTGTAACCTCTCCAGACTGAACATAATTGCTGAGGTGTTTTTTCCACAGTTAATGGTTTAATCTGCGCTGCTTTAGAATATCAGGGCTCTCTGCATTTGATTAGTTACTGATTACAAGTGCAGTCTTTAGCGCATTTTCTAAATGAATAATCTTTAAAGCATTCTGTTTCTATTTGCATCTTTTCTTCAGGAAGCTATACTCTCGCTGCTCTCTGTCAGCCCCCTCACAAGGTCCCCTGTCCAAGAGGTGGGTTGGACCTTGCTGCTGTGGCTCAGTGGGTAGCACTGTTGCCTCTCAGTCCGCAGGCCATGGGTTCAGGACCCCCTCTGCGAAGACACTGCCTCTGTTGGGCATCCATAACAGCTCAGGGAAGACTAGTAACCTGCCTTCAGTAACTAGTATCTTCAGTGACAGATGACCCCATCTTACCTACTGCGTTAGTGACAATAAAACCAGGGACTGAATGTTATGTGGGGTGGGAGGTTGCATACCGCTTGACCCCCCCTCCCCCCCACCACTGTTGGGAGTGGTGGCCAAGTTGGCACTATTGAGAGAGTTGATTCACAAACACTTCTTGGGTGGAAACTTTAAGTTTATTTACAAGGTACTCAGCAGCTACGACATGTGTGCGTTCAACTCCAACTCTATCTCTATACTATTAACTACTGAAGTAGCCCGCGCTACTCTCCTATTGGTTACTATAGATCATGTGGTCTTCCTTAACAAGCATTATTCTTAAATGTACATTACATACTAAATAAAACCATAATTACTACACCCCTCCACACACCACCTCCCCCCACCCCGCCAACCTTCCTGAAGAAATGTCAGTGCCACACCGACCGACTTTCAACAAGGCCGCCCCACAGCCATAACACACTGCCGGCGGGATTAATAAGGTGAGAGTGGGGCTTCCAACCCTCAGCGGTGTGGCCGGCAGCTCTAGCAGTCCCAGGAAGCGCCAGAACTCAACAGCGGGCAGTGCTGAGACTGAAAAATAGGCACCAGGATGAAGAAAACATGGGCCCCAGATTGAGGTAAGTCGGGGCTATTGGATGGGGAGAGATTGGGCAGCCTAGGGAGGGGACCGAGGGGGGTGGAGGAGGTGGGTTATGAGGCCATTTGGGGATGAGCAAAGCAGGAGTATAGCCCCGAATGCACACAGGGCAACCCCCTGAGGATGTAACCCCCTTTCCTTCCCACCATTTAACCAGTTTGGTTAAAAGAACAGCCCACCCACTCCCACCTGTATGGGCAGCATAATATTGGGGTCAATTGATTTGTTAACAAGCTCAGTTACCCATTAATTATAGTTTTTAAATGGTTGGCAGGCTGCCGATTTCATCCCTGGCCACCTACTAATAGAGACCAGGTTGGGTGTGGGCGGGAAAGTGGTGGGCTAGCCACCTGACATACTTTTATGTGCCCCCCCCTCACTGGCTCCAAGCCAAAAACACATCCGGCCGAAGGGGATGATGGAGGGGTGGCATAAAATCCAGTCCCAGGTCATTGCATAACTCACTGGGCCTAATGAATCATCTTAGATTCAATGGCGACAATTGGAGAATGAATTCCCGGCTTTTCCACCATAACTTAAGCAGGAGGAATCCCAGAAACCCACTTAATGCCATTGATACTGATTCTCATTTCTCGTCCACCAATGCTTTTGGGGGAACAAAAGGAAAAATCCACATGGAAATTTCCCCATATGTTTATACAGCACCTCATTACATCTATCAGAAGTATCGCAAAAAAATAAAATAGAATAATACGCAAAATAAGACTCAAATAGTGGAAGAGAGCTAGAAGAGCAAATATGTAGACAGGTTTCAGAGAGCAAAAACACCAGGGCAGTAATCGTTGGGGACTTCAACTACCCTATTGTCAATTGGGATACGAAGAGTGTGAAGGTCACAGTGGGTGCAAAACTCTTGAACTGCATTCAAGCGAACTTTTTTAGCCAGTACGTAACAAGCCCAACGAGAGGGGGTGCAAATCTAGATTTAGTCTTAGGAAATGAAGCTGGGCAAGCGGATGAAGTAGCAGTGGGGGACAATTTTGGAGAAAGTGATCATAATATAGTTAGATTTAGCATCATTATGGAAAAGAGCAAAGATAGAACAGGAGTGAAAATTCTAAATTGGGGGAAGACAAATTTTACGAAGCTCGGAGGTGAGCTGGTGTTTGTGGACTGGATACAGCTATTAGAAGCAAAAACTGTGTCAAATCAGTGGGAGGCATTCAAAAGTGAGATTCTACGGGCACAGTTTAAACATGTCCCCACAAAGAGAAATGGTGGTACTGCCAAATCTAGAGCCCCTGGTTATCCAGAGGCGTACAGGCCAAGATATAGCAGAAAAAGAAAGCTTATGACAGTCACAAAAGACTTAATACTGTAGAAAGCCTAGAGGCGTATAGAAGGTACAAAAGTGAAGATGGAAATTAGGAAAGCAAAGAGAGGAAATGATGAAAAATGGCAAGTAAAATCAAAGAAAACCCAAAGATGTTTTACTGATACATTAAGAGCAAAAGTAAAACTAAGGAAAGGGTAGGGCCTATCAGAAATGTATATGGTAACTCGTGCTCTAATAAAGATGTGGGCAGGGTTCTCAGTGAGCACTTTGTCTCCTTCTTCACTAAGGAGAAGGATGATGCAGACATTCTAGTTAAAGAGGAAGAATGTGAAATATTAGATACAATAAGCAAAATGAGAGAGGAAGTATTGGGACGACTGACATCCTTGACAGTGGATAAGTCACCAGGGCCGGATGGATTGTATCCCAGGCTGTTAAGGGAAGCCAGGGAGGAAATAACAGATGTTCTGAGGATCATTTTACAATCCTCACTAGATAAACGCGAGATACCAAAGAATTGGAAGTCTGCAAACGTTGTACCATTATTTTAAAAGGGTGCAGGGATAGGCCAGAAAATTATAAACCGGTCAATCTGACTTCAGTGGTGGGAAAATTATTGGAAACAATTCTGAGAGACAGGATAAACCTAGAAAGGCACGGATAGTCAGCATGGTGTGTTAGGGAAAGATCGTGTCTTACTAACTTAATAGAATTTTTTGAGGAAGTAACAAGGAGGTTTGATGAGGGTAGTGCAGTGGATGTTGTCTACATGGATTTTAGGAAGGCACTTGGCAAGGTCCCAAATGGCAGACTGGTCATAAAAATGAGGTCCCATGGGATACAGGGGAAGGTGTCAAGTTAGATCCTATATTGGCTCAGTGACAGGAAACAAAGGGTAATGGCCGATGGATGTTTTTGCAAATGGAAAACTGTCTCAGTGTTACAGCCCCTGCTGTTTGTTGTATCTATGGACATAAATGTGGAAGGTATGATTGGGAAATTTGATGATGACACAAAAACTGGCTGTGTAGTTGATAGTGAAGAGGATAGCTGTCGTCTTCAGAATGATATCAATGGTCTGGTTGAGTGGGCAGAAAAGTGGCAAATGGAATTCAATCTAGAAAAGTGTGAGGTAATGCATTTGGGGAGGGCAAACAAAACAAGGGAATATTCAATAAACTGGAGGACATTGAAAAGGGTTGAGGAAATGAGAGACCTTGGAGTGCATGCCCACAGGTCCCTGAAGGTGGCAGGACAGGTGGATAAGGTGGTAAAGAAAGCATATCAAATGCTTTCCTTTATTGGGCAAGGTATTGAATACAAAAGCAGGGATGTAATGTTGGAACTGTATAAAATGCTGGTTAGGCCACAGCTGGAATTTTGTGTACAGTTCTGGTCACCACATTACAGGAAGGACATAATTGTTCTGGAGAGAAAGATTTACAAGAATGTTGCCAGGGCTTGAAAATTGCTGGAACAACGAGAAAAGATTGGATCGGCTAGGGTTGTTTTCCTTAGAACAGAGGGTTGAAGGGTGACCTAATTGAGGTGTACAAAATTATGAGGGGCCTAGATAGGGTAGACAGGAAAGACTTGATTCCCCTAGCTGAGGGGTCAATTACCAGGGAGCATAGATTTAAGGTGATTGGTAGAAGGATTAGACGGTACATGAGGAAAGATTTTTTCACCCAGAGGGTGGGCATCTGGAATTCACTGCCTAAGTTGGTGGTTGAGGCTGAAACGCTCAACTCATTTAGGAGGTACCTGGATCTGCTCCTGAAGTGCTGTAACCTGCGAGGCCTCGGACCAGGTGCTGGAAAGTGGGGTTAAGATGGGCAGCTAGTTACTTTTCCATCTTTTTCTTGCCGGCACAGGCATCATGGGCTGAATGGCCTCTTTCTGCGCTGTAACTTTTCTATGGTTCTATGGTTCATGGTTTAGGGGGTAGCATATTAACATAGATAAAGGATTGGTAACAGGAAGCATCGAGAGTCGGGAAAAATGGATCTTTTATGAGTCGGCAAGCTGTAACTGGTGCAGTGTCACAAGGATCAGCACTGAGACCCCAACTATTTACAATCTACATACATATGAACATATGAATTACAAGCAGGAGTGGGTCACTCGGCCCCTCGAGCCTGCTCCGCCATTTAATAAGATCATGGCTCACCTGATTGTGACCTCAACCCCACATTCCTGCCTATCCCCAATTACCTTTCACCCCCTTGTTAATCAAGAATCTATATAGCTCTGCCTTAAAAATGTCTGAAGTCTCTGCTTCCACTGCCTTTTGAGGAAGAGAGTGCCAAAGACTCACAACCCTTTGAGAGAAAAAAATTCTCCTGATTTCTGTCTTAAATGAGCGACCCCTTATTTTCAAACAGTTGACCCCTAGTTCTAGATTCTCCCACAAGAGAAAACATCCTCTCCACATCGAAACTTTCAAGGCCCCCTCAGGATCTTAAAGGTTTCAATCAAGTCACCTCTTACTCTTCTAAAATCCAGCGGATACAAGCCTAACCTGTCCAACCTTTCCTCATAAGATAACCCGCCCATTCCAGGTATTAGTCTAGTAAACCTTCTTTGAACTGCTTCTAACGCATTTACATCCTTCCTTAAATAAGGAGACCAGTACTGTACACAGTACTCCAGATGTGGTCTCGCCAATACCCTGTACAACTGAAGCATAACCTCCCTACTTTTGTAATCAATTCCCCTCCCAATAAACGATAATATTCTATTAGCTTTCCTAACAGAATCCACATCAATGACTTGGTATGGTTGCTAAGTTTGTCGATGAGACCAAGACAAGCAGGAAAATAAGTTGTCAAGAGGAGAGAGATAAGATTCTACAAAGGGATATAAATAGGTTAGGGAGTGGGCAAAAAATTGGCAAGTGGAATACAATGTGCAAAAGTGAACTTGTTCATTTTGGCAAGAAGAGTATAAAAGCAGCATGCTATTTAAATGGAGAGAGATTGCAGAACTTGGTGGTACAGGGGGATCTGGGTGTCCTGGTACATGAGTCACAAAAAGTTATTATGCAGGGACAGCGCGTGGTTAGGAAGGCAAATGAAACGTTGGGCCTGAATTTTAGCCTCTGCGGGCGGGAGCGATTGGCGGGCTTGTGACCGGTCGGAAAATGGGCCATCGCCTGTGATCAGTCCCCAGCCACGATTTCGCGCTGATTGGCCAATTAAGGCCCGCCCAGCATGAAACGCGTCTTCCCAATGGGCGGAAAGGGCCAAGCGGGGGCGGTGGTGGGAGACGGTCGGGCAACGGGTCCAAGGGCACAGGCAGCTCCTTGAAGGCTGCCAGGGAAGAACATCTTCTGTGTTGTGAACACTGAAGTTATGGCCTCTAGTGCGGCTGGAGATGCCAGGCGGGAGGGCAGGTCAGGTGGGCACTCGGCACCCCCAGTTTTCAGCTGAGTGCCTTGCGGTCCTCCTGGAGGAGGCGACTGCCGGTCGGGGGGGGCACCCTTGTCCATAGAGATGGAAGGAGGAGGCCACCGCACCTAACAGGAGTTTTGGAGGATGTAGCAGCCCAGGTCAGCAGCCACGACGTTGTGCAGCACACATGGGTACAGTGCCTCAAAAGGCTTAATGACCTTCTGTGCTCGGCAAGGGTGAGTGTCGTGTTGGCAAGGATCAGTGTGGAGAAGTGTTAAGGTCTGGCCATCCACCCATGGAGCTCAGGAGTGTTAGAGCCTGAGTGCCCACTGTCAACGATGCCAGAGCTGGCCAAGGGGGTGAGTCCTGGCTGCTTGGACTGAGAGTCTTGTGGCTCGAGGGCCACGACTCAGATGTGCCCTGCAAGGTGTTCCTCAGCTGGGGTTGGTCAGGCTGCAATGGTGCTGCAGGTAGAGAGTGGACTCATCAATGCTCCTCTGTCTTTTCAGGGGAAGACGACCCATAACAACATTGAGAGATCACAGACAGGGAGAGGCCCCCCCAAACCTCCTAATCCTATCCAGACTCGAGCAGTTCACCTTGGAGCTGGAGAGGTGCCACACACCTCATTCAGCCGGTCGTGGAGAGGTTGGGGTGTCAGACGAAGGTAAGAGTGCAGTGCACAAAGGTGAGAATTTTGGATGGTGCAAAATTTCTTGTGTAGTCTCATCATTGACGGGACCCTCAAAACTGGAGGCCCCATTGATCACTGAAAGACGATGGCACCATGATGCAGATCTCCATTGGCTCACCAGGGTGCCTGGCATGCACAGTGACAGTGTGATGACTTAAATTAATGACATGTCCTTGTTCTCCCTTAGATTCGCCATCAGGCACTCAATCACAGGACCCCAAAGAGTCACCCCTGATGCCAGGGGACCACCGGACTTCACATGCACCTTCATCACACCCGCTCTCTGAACCAGGCACCAGCGCAGATACCAGCACCTCAGTGGCGCTAGATCCTTGATTAGAATGTCGGAGAACAGCGGTGAGGGCACTTGACACTCACTTGAGGAGCGGGCAGAGGCAGAGAGTGATCAGGGCGTTAGCAGTCGGAGGACTGTTGGGGTTCAGGATGATGCTCAGTCGAAGGCTGATGATGAGCCTCTGGAGTCGTCCATCAGGCAGCAGATGTTGGATGTCCAGCAGGATGTGCGGGAGGATCTGGCGGAGATACATGAGGGTGTGCGTGCCATGGTCCCTGTTGTGGAGGAGTCCATGCGGAGTATAAGCACTGAGTTGACCCAAGCCAAGATGTAGCACTCACAAACATAAGTTTAAGGCATCATGAGCACAAGCGGGACTGGTCACAGGTGATCTTCTGTTGTGTAATGTTTTGTGTATGTTTACTGGTCTGGGAATGAAGACCAGAGAAGGTTATGTAAATTATTTTGGATTGTCTAATTTGTTTTTGTTTTTGTCGTAATGGCCTGAGTATGCTTCACCATTTTATTTTATAGGTGCGGGGTACGCCAGTGTGTAATGCTGGATGTGAGTGGCTCTAAACTTTATTGCACAGGCACTGAGTGGACTTTGGGTTCAAATGAAAGGGTCATTTCAGACATCGGGGATGGAGGCAGCAGCCCTGGCCTGAGATGGAAGCAGATCTTTGGCGGCCGAGCTGAAGGAGCGTTGGATCAAGGTGTCCCTGGTGTCCCTGCCTCCCTGAGGGATACAGAGGTCTGCCCCCACACCCTCAGTGTTCTCCTCACCGTACCCCTCTTCTGACTCATAAATGGATTCATCTTCTGTGGTCTGTGGAGCTGCATCAAGATCCTCTTCCTGTAGGGGTCCCCCATTGCCAGTGCCAGGTTGTGGAGAGCTCAGCATGTAACCATTATCAGTGACCCTCGCTCTGGGGTGTATTGTAGTGCTCCCCCTAAACGGTCCAGGCATCGGAAGCGCATCTTCAGAAGATCTATGGTCCTCTCTATCACTGCCCTTGTGGAGACGTGACTCCTATGATAACACTGGTCTGCCTCTGTTCTTGGGTGGCCGAGAGGCGTCATAAGCCACCTTTACAACGGACAGCCCTTGTCACCCAGCAGCCATCCATCCAGTCGGGCTGGAGCACTGAATAGCCTCGGCACCTGGGAGTGTCTCAGGATATAAGCGTCATGGGAGTTGCCAGGGTACTTTGCACAGACTTGCAGAATCTGCGTCTCGTGGTCACAAACTAGCTGGACGTTCATGGAGTGGAATCTCTTCCTGTTGACGAAGGCTGACCCACTGGTGCCTTGATGGCCACATGTGTGCAGTCTATAGCACCCTGGACACGGGGGAACCCAGAAATCGCTACAAACCCTCTGGCTCGCTCAGCCTGGCTGGCCTCGTCCGTACGGAAATGAGTGAAAGTCAATACCCGCCTGAACAGAGCTTCTGTCACCAGCTTGATGCAACTGTGGACAGCTGATTGGGAGACTCCACACAGACCCCCCACTGACCCCTGGAAAGAGCCAGAGGCATAGAAGTTGAGGGTCACTGTGACCTTCAGAGCCATTGGCATGGGGTGTCCACCCACACAGTTGGAGGTGATCTCAGGTCCAATCATCTGACAAATGGAGGTCACAGTCTCCCTGGACAGGCGGAGCCTCCTTCAACATTGAACCTTGGACATATTGAGGTAGTTGCATCGCCGCCTGTAAACCCTGGCAGCAGGATAGTGGCATCTTCTGTGGCCCCTTTTGCCTTGGACTACCTGCTGGCCCTGCGCCCCTTGTGCCTGCGCCTCTCCTCCCACAGGTCCCTCCCCTGGGAGCTGCATTGGGACACCTGGCCTCCTCTCCCTTCTGCCCCTCTCTTCCCCCTCAGAGGAGGTGCCTCCAGCGGAGACCACAATCCCCATTCCCAGGGTAACAGAAGACTGTCTGATACCCGGAAGGGTCCACATGGTCCGAATTCTCCGGGGGCCTTGGAGACACCAATGAGTCCTGAAATGGAGCCTGGAAATGCTAAGAATGAAGCTCAGAACAAAGATGAAGCTGTCAAGTTCAAATAAGCAACCAGCAGCAAACTATCTCCTAAACCCCTCACTGCTCACACTGGCAATGCTGCTGCCCCTTTTTTATCCTGCCCTTGGATGAGCTTTTGCAAAATGTGGGCTGCCCACCTGCCCATTTTGCCCTTGCGACAAGCGCAAAATTGCATGGGCAATGTAAAATCAGGTTCAATTTGGTTTTTAATGGCCTTAAGTGACCTTTTAATTGATGGCGGGTGCGAGTCCAATACCTGCGCACCCGCTGACCTGAAGATTGTGCACATGCGGGACAATGACGGGGCACTCGCCCGACATCTTCTCACGCAATTTTGTGCCCGATCGGGTCGGGTACACGCCCGCCCACGAGGTGTAAAATTCTGCCCTTGGTGTTTATTGCAAGGGGAATGGAATATAAAGCTAGGGACGTTTTACTGCAGTGAGGTGAGGCCACACCTGGAGTGCTGCTGTGTAGTTTTATTCTCCTTATTTGAAACAGGATATAGTTGCATGAGAAACAGTCCAGAGAAGGTTCACTCGACTCATTCCTGGGATGAGGGGCTTATCTTATGAAGGAAGGTTGAACAGGTTGGGCCTATGCCCATTGGAGTTTAGAAGAATGAGAGGTGATCTTATTGAAACCTATAAGATCCTGAGGGGACTCGATAGGGTAGACATGGGGAGAATGTTTCCTCTTGGGTGGGCGGACAAGAACTAGGGGACACAGTTTAAAAATAAGAGGTCTTCCATTTAAGATGCAGGTTGGGAGAACTTTTTTCTCTCTGAGAATTGTTAGTCTGTGGAATTCTCTTCCCAAGAAAGCAGTGGAAGCTGGGTCATTGAATATACCCAAGGCTGAGCTGGATGGATTTTTGATAGACAAGGGAGTCAAGGGTTATGGGGGGCAGACAGGGAAGTGGAGTTGAGACCACAACCAGATCAGCCATGATCTTATCGAAGGGCCGAATGGCCTACTCCCTCTCCTAAATCCTCCCGGTGTCTACCCTGTCAAGTTCCCTCAGGATTTTAGACATTTCAATAAGATCACCTCTCATTCTTCTAAACTCCAATGGGCATAGGCCCAACCTGTTCAGCCTTTCCTCATAAGATAAGCCCTTCATCCCAGGAATGAGTCGAGTGAACCTTCTCTGGACTGTTTCTCATGCAACTATATCCTGTTTCAAATAAGGAGAATAAAACTGTATACAGCATCACTCCAGATGTGGCCTCACCAAGGCCATGTACAGCTGCAGTAAAACATCCCTAGTTTTATATTCCATTCCCTAAAGCACTACAAATTCAGGGGATTAATTTTGAAGAGTACAATCATTATTGTGGTCTGGACAAATGTGGCAGCCATTTTGTGCACAACTAAATTTTACAAGTGGCTATTGGAGCTGGACAGCCAGTTAAAAACAAGCGAAATTCAGATGTGTATTAGAATCCTGAGCAATAATCTTAGAGGTTAAACACAGCCTTGAGTAACCTTTTAATGTTTAGTTCACCAAGTTGTTGAGTTTGGCAACCCAAGATATCTGGTGGGGCGAAGAGACAACAGATAAGAAAAGAAACACAAGAGCAACTCTCTGTTGGACCCAGTGCCCTTAGGCTTTTGGGCTAAAGGATCTGGGCTGCATGCTTAAATCGGGGCAACCAAGTTGGTACAGAGACAGAGAACATCAGGGGGGGTATTTTTCCCTCATCGGGCAGGCTCGGTGGGGACAATGGGGGCGGCTGGGAAGCGAACTGCCGACTGCAATCGGGTTGGGACCGCCAATTCAGGGCCACCCAGTGTGAAACACGAGCTGCAGCGCTCAGCGCTCAGCGCTGCCTGTGTAGTGGGGGGAGGTGGGCGAGCACTTGAAAATCTCCTGAGGCACGGAGCTGCCTCACGGAGATGAACAGTTTGCAACATAAAAAATAAAGGTTTATAAAATGCTATAAAACATGTCTCCTCATGTGGCTCTGTCACAGGAGCAGGGACATGGCATTAATTAAATTTTAAAATTTTTATTTTATTTTTATTTGCTGGTGGAAACCTCATCCCACCCGTGGATGAGGTTTCCTAAAAGGCCGCTTGGCCTTTTCGCCTGCCCACTAACCGTAAGGTGACAGAGTCACATGAGAGGACATGTTTGATGACAATTTTATTTTGTTCATTACTTTTTTTTAAACAACGGTTCATCTCCCTGAGTCAGCTCCGTGCCTCAGGGAGGTTGAAGCGCTCTTTCCTGAGTATGCATGAAGTTCACACTAGGCCCATTCGTCCTCCTCCCCCTGGCTCACACAGGCAGTGCTGAGCGCTGCCACTCACGTTCCACGCTGGGCGGGCATCAATTGACCCGCCCGCCTAAAATCACAGTGCGGTGCCGATTGTGGGCTTCCTGACCACCCCCGCCGAGCACCCCTGCCAAGGGCAAAATTCTGCCTGTGGTGTTTATTTACAAACTAAGCTCTGCAGCTGTGCTTGTATGCTCACAGCATTAAATTCTGTCTTCATTCATCAATAACTAACTCAAGACTTTCTCACACACAGGCAGCCCGCACTACCTCCAAGTGAGTATTAAGACCACGTGACCTTACATTACAATACTTGTCTTAAAGGCATATTACATATCAGGTTACTACACCCTCACTGCTTATCATCTGTTCACATTAACAGCATTCAGCAGCTTTCATTCATCAAATGGGGATTGTCTTTCCATTGTTAAACCATAAACGTTGTTGTATAGAACCTTGGTCAGGCCACACTTGGAATATTGCGTGCAATTCTGGTCACCACATTACCAGAAGGATATGGAGGCGTTGGAGAGGGTGCAGAGGAGGTTTACCAGGATGCTGCCTGGGTCTGGAGGTTATTAGCTATGAGGAGAGGTTGGAGAAACTCGGATTGTTCTCACTAGAGTGACGGAGATTGAGGGGCGACTTGATAGATGTTTACAAAATTAAGAGTGGAAAAAAAGAAAAAAAAAATCAATTACTAGGGGACATAGATTTAAGGTGAGAGGAGAAAACTATAGAGGAGATGTGCGGGGCAAGTTTTTTACGCAGAGGGTAGTGAGTGTCTGGAATTCGCTGCCAGAGGAGGTGGTAGAAGCAGGTACGATAGTGGTGTTTAAGAGGCTGCTTGACAAATACATGAATAGGATGCGAATAGAGGGATACGGACCCCAGAAGTGCAAAATGTTTTAGTTGACGGGCAATATGATCGGCGCAGGCTTGGGGGGCCGAAGGGCCTGTTCCTGTGCTGTACTTTTCTTTGTTCTTTGTTCTTTGTTCAAAGCCTTTTGATAGGTACATAGGAGCAGGAGGAGACCCCTCAACTGCTCCAACCTATAATGCCATTCACGTAGATCACGGATGAGCTGTGTCTGTAACTGCCTTAGTCACACAACCCTTAACACCCTCACCTAACAAATACCAAATCTGAAATTTTCAGTTGACCTTTAACCTCACCAGCTTTTTGAGGAGACAGGGCGAGGTTTCTGCGACCTTTCCTGTGAAGAGATGCTTCATGACAACACTGCTGAACAGCCAAGCTCTCATTGTAAGGTTATGCCCCCTTGTGCTGGATCCCCCAACCAAATAAAGGTTTTCCTCCATCTAAACTATAAAATCCTGTACTCATCTTAAACGGCTCAATGAGACCACCCCTTAATCGCCGACACTGAAGGGACAAGTCTACGCAACCTGGCCCCATAAACTAACCCTTTTAGTTCCAGTATTAAATTTGACAGTTAACAATCATGCAAATTCCAAAGGGCGTTCAGTACTCAGAGGGGTTAATCTGTGTTATTTCCTATCAGTGAATCTGCACTGCAGGCCCCTCCAATGTCAACTTATCCTTCCTGAAGTGCAGTACCCAAAACTGAAAGCAGCACACTCTAAACAAGGTCTAACTGTTCCATTGGTTAGCTTCCTCGAAGGTAATTAAATGTGTAAAATATCGTGATGATGTAAGTGTAAGGAGGCTGTTTAACTTGGATTGCGAGCTGGAGGGCATGATCGAGCAGTTAGCAGCTAGCATTACATTCAGCGTGAATTCCATGTAATGACACAGGAGTGAATTTACATAGAAAGTGGTTGGATCAGGGGCCCCGCAATGAATCAAGACTCGAGAATAATTTCACAAGTTCTCCATACATCACAGAATCATGGAATCAAAGAATGGTCACGGCACAGAAGGAGGCCACTTGGCCCATCGTGACTGTGCTGGCCCTCTGATGGAGCAATTTGCCTAGTGCCACTCCCCCCACCTCCTTCCCATAGCCCTGCATATTCTTCCCTTCCAGATAATAATCCAACTCCATCTTGAAGGCCTCGATTGAACCTACCTCCACCACGCTCTCAGGCCGTGCAATCCAGGTCCCAACCACTCGCTGCATAAGAGAGTTTTTCCTCAAGAAGCCATCACCTTTTTTTTTTTCAAATTGCCTTAAAATTATCCAACACCAATGGAAAAATGAAACAAAAAACAATAGCACCTTTATTGTGGTAAAAGGTCCCAAGGCGCTTCACACACAAGGAGATTTAAGCACAGGTGGCCAAATGTTTTATTAAGGAGCATCTTAAAAGAGGAGACAAGGAGGTAGAGACGTGGAGAGGTTTAGGGAGGGGATTCTTTTGGGAGCCCCGGGTTAATATCTGTGTAAAATAGCTCACACACAGGGTGGAATTTTCCCAGATTTGCACTAAGTGTGGTAGAGGGTGGATAAAACGACATTTGACCCACCGGCCGCGATGGTGGGTTTTCACGCCGTGTTGTCCCAAACCCATCTCATTACTTATGCATTCCCGGGAAACACGCCGTTTCCATGGTGGGCGGGCTCTCCCTTGCCCTCCCGCCATCGCCCCGCCATTGCATCACACCGACCGCCATGTTTAAAAGGCAGCCGTCAGCACACTGCCCATCGCTACCAGCTCACCACCGCTGCCCAGGAGACATGGCCAGCACACTGCCCATCGCTACCAACTCAGCACCGCTGCCCGTGAGACATGGCCAGCACACTGCCCATCGCTACCAGCTCAGCACCGCTGCCCGGGAGACATGGCCAGCACACTGCTCATCGCTACCAGCTCAGCACCGCTGCCCGGGAGACATGGCCAGCACACTGCTCATCGCTACCAGCTCACCACCGCTGCCCGGGAGACATAGCCAGCACACTGCTCATCGCTACCAGCTCACCACCGCTGCCCGGGAGACATGGCCAGCACACTGCTCATCGCTACCAGCTCACCACCGCTGCCCGGGAGACATGGCCAGCAAAGGAAAAAAGACCACCGCCCCTCCCCAGTTTAATGACGAGTCCCCCTAGCAATGGCTGGATGCTGTGGAGGCCGCTGGGATGTCTTCTACCCCCCCCTCTGGCCGGAGGATGGGCAGCAACGTGACCAATCCGGCTTGGGAGGCGGTGGTCAGCGCCGATACCCCTCAGAAGAAGACAGCCACCCAGTGCCGCAAGAGGATGAATGATCTCCTCCGTTCTGCCAGGGTAAGTCACTCTTCTCATCGCTCTCAACTCTCACACTCACAAACCCAACACACACCCACAGGGCCCTCACTCACTGCCAGTTCAAGGGACATCACCATTCACTCTCTCACACACACTGTCATTGTCCTTTTCCCATCCATGGGACCACTCACCACCAGCACAGGCCAGGCATAGTTATCATCTGGCGTCCTGCTTACACTTTCTTCATCTCTATTCATGCAGGACAAGCTGGCACACAACAAGAGAGAGAGGTCGCAGATTGGTGGCGGAATGCCCGAAATCAAGGTCCTCACGGACTGTGAAAACAGAGCCATCCAGCTGGCCGGCGAGGACCGGGATCGGTCCTGTGCTGATGGTAAGGTTGGCACTGCTCCACCAAGTGAGGATCCAGCAGTGCATCATCCATCAGACAGCCACGCTGTGAGTAACGTGTCCTGTTTGACAGGACACTGCCATGCACTAATTATCTCTCCTTGCTTCCACAGGCACATCTGCCAAACAGCCGACAGGGTCCATGACCCAGGGCCTCCAATCAAGCCCCGAAGAAACTTCTGAAGAGGAATCTGAAGGCACCCTCCTCGAAGTTCTGTCATAGCGCTCACCCACACCCTTCACCAGTGCAGGGACACACACCTTGGTGTGATCTAGCTCTAGAAGAGGTACAGGATCACATACTGGTGAGCACAGTGCACAGTCTGATCCACAGCAGGTAGCAGCAAGGACTTACCAGGTCCCCGGCATTCGGAGGGCTGCTGGAAGTCAGGAACCTGTTGAGTCCGAGTCACGTGTTGAGCATCTGGACTCAGTCATGTCACAGTTGCTGGAGCTGCAAAGGCAAGCTCAGGAACATCAGGAAGGGATGTCCGCTGCACTCCTCAGATTGCAAAGCACGATGGAGGAATCCATCCCCCTTTGGGCTGAGGTGATAGCGTTGGCATGCCAACACACTAAGGTCAACACTGGCAGGATGGCGGCCACCATGGAGACCTTGGTCCAGGACGTCACTCCTGCTCTGCTGCGTGGGCTGAACTCCATCACTGCTGCCATAGTTGGCTTCCAACAGTATGTACCCAAGAGGGGTGTGGGGCAGCTCGATCTCACTCCAGTTACCCTTTCCGCTCATGGAGTCAGCCAGGGGCCCTAGGGCACCCAAAGGGAGGAGGATCAGCAGGTGCACACTCCTGGGGTCATCCACCCAGGTGACTCTGGGAGTGTCCGGCCTGTCTGAATCCCCTCTCCTTATGACCTCTGCAGCTCCAGCTTCACAGGCCAAGGAGGGTGCGACTGCCATACAGCAGGACCCCGAAAGCAGGCCGGGGCCCACCGAGTCTCGGCCCTCCAGAGGACACCCACTAAAGTCATCACAGACGGAGCATCGCAGTCAGAAGGCTGCCTCCACCTCCGCTGTGGATGTCCGGGGGGCAACAAGACGTAGCAGCAGGGTTAGGAAAGTTAAGAAAAAGTAGTTGCTCAGCCTGGGCACGGGTGTTGATCACTTGTCGATACTGTTCACTGTTGTCAATAAACTCCTAAGAATGTCCCCCTGCCTATGGCTCCTTGTTCTGATGAGCAGTTTTCTTGTCACTCAGATGTGAAGCCTTTCTGCACAAGATAAAGGCAGGTGTCTCAGTCCAGGGCCTCTTCCCTGTGCTCTGTGCGGCCTTCAGACCACAGTGATGGTCCGGCCTCACACTCCCTGGACACATTACTGATGCCTGCACCTCGGTGGTGCTGGTCGTTGCTGCTAGAATGTCGTGGGCAGGTGTCACAGAGTTCTCTCATTCTCTCTGTGTGCTCTCAGCACCTTTAAGGAGGGACTGGCCCCCATCATGCCAGCGTCTGCGACCAGTGATGCTGTGCACCAGCTCCTGAACGCCTCAGGTGGTGAAGGCAGACCCAGCATCAGATGCGCCTAAAATTTCATGGCTGCATCTCTGCGATGGCCCTGATCACAGAGCGCAAGTGAACTGCCCTCGGCCAGACAGGAGTCAGACATTCACGGACGCCATGTGAAGATCTATGGAGTGTCCTCACTGCATGTTGTCATCATCCTCCTGTGATTGAGTGACTACTGGGGCCTCCACTGCACCTCCATAACAGGAGCATTTTCACAGAGGGTATTGGTGCTGAGATAAGCCAGACTGGAGTCAAACATTCACAACTGCAATGTAAGGATCTATGGGGGCACCTCACCACATGTCGTCATCATCCTCCACAAGTCTGGCAGCTACGAGGGCCTCCCAAGTGTGCCTGCCTCATCCAGCCAGTGTGGAAGCCTCATCCCCGTCATCGTCACCACCGAGGGCCCCCTCACCTTCATCACTGTCAGCATCTTCCTCGTTGGGGCAAGTTGCGAGTTGCTGCATGAGCTTCATTATAGCGACACTCTGCTGCAGTCTGAGGCCGCCGCACGGGTGTCATCAGCCACGGCCTCTGCGGGTAGCCCTTGTCACCAAGGAGCCAACCCTGCAGCCTCTGTGGACCCTGGAAGACTCCAGGGGTCTGCAAGTGACTCAGGATATAGGCGCCATGCACACTCTCAGGAAACCGGGTGCACACCTGTTTCTGGTGGTCACACACCAGCTGCACATTCAGTGAGTGGAAGCCCCTGTGATTGATAAAGTCCACCGAGTATAGCGACGGAGACCTGAGCGCCACATGAGTGCAGTCAGTCACACCCTGCACTTGTGGGAATCCGGAGATCTGGGCGAATCCAATGGCCCTTGTATCCTGGCTGTCCCGGTCCCGGGCGAAATGCACAAAGCTGTGTGCCCTTCAGAAGATGGCATCTGTGTCCTCATGGATGATTTTGTGGGTGGTGGATTGTGAAATCCCATAGAGGTCACCTGTGGAGCCCTGAAAGGAGCCACTGGCATAGGAATTGAGCACCACGGTCACTTTCACAGCCATTGGCAGTGGATGCCCTCCATGTCCCATAAGACCATAAGATCATAAGACATAGGAGCAGAAATTAGGCCATTCGGCCCATCGAGTCTGCTCCGCCATTCAATCATGGCTGATAAGTTTCTCAACCCCATTCTCCCACCTTCGCCCCTTGGCGCCAAGTCCTACAGTAAGTGGCAGATGTGAGCGACCAGGTCACTAGACATGCACAGTCGTCAGTGACACTGGTTCTCAGTCATCTGCAGGAATGACAGGCGGCATCTATAGACCCTGGGTGTTGCCAGGCACCAACCAGCCACGGCTCGCTGTCGCTCCTGGGCAGCGTGTGCAGGAGCCCCAGCTGCCCCTTCTTCATGAGGTTGCTGCTCCTGCCTTTGCGCAGCTAGGAGCCTCAGTCACTCTCTCCTCCATCTTCTTCGCTCTCCGTAGGCCATCAGGCATACAGCTAGGTCACCAGGATCCATGCTCCTGACATTGTCCTCCTGCAGCATGAAAGAGAGAGAGAGAGAGAGAGAGAGAGATGTAGTTAGCATGGCTGTACTTAGCATTCTTTCCTGGCCCTGTGTGACTGCCCCTTAACGCTTCCCAGGAAGTGCTGGTTACCCCTCAGTTGGCCAGAGATGAGTGAACAGCATGGCTGCCCTGTCCACCTGTGACATGGGGGACACTGGTCCAAACTGGGATGCTGAGATTGCAAAGGGCAGTGAGCGTCTCCAGCAGTGACTGCTACATGGCCAGCATTGGTGAGGAGATTGTACAACTTGTGCAGTCCAACTGCTCCGCGGTCCAGTAAAGTGGTCGCAGACTCACAATCTGTGCTGGGGGGGTGGGGGGGTAAGGTCTGGAGAGCTTGATGGCACATTGGTGCCTCCACATTGCCTGCGTGGACAGGCAGGCTAGGAGCCCGACCCCAATCATATCACTGTGGCTGCGCCTGAACTGTCTCAGTTGCAGAGAGATGGTCAGTTTATACAGGTGTCCCTACTGTGTGGCCACTTCCCTCACCTACCCTGCACCCCCCCACCTCAATTGCTTGTGCACTGAGTCCAACGCCAGGGCAGAAGTTGCCCCCGGACACCCCCCACCCCGAATACAGTGACCTCCGAGGCAGGGCGGCACTTCACCCAGGTCCCCCAGTGCCCCTGAAGCCTCCAAAGCAGCTGTGAGCTGTGGAAAACAATGCTATTAACTCACCTCAGTTCCCCCAGAGTGAAGGCCACCATGTGCACGTTGCCTGTGTGCCGTTGTGAAGCACATTAGCGTGCTTTCCCACCCACGTGGACGGCCGATCCGGTGGGGGTCCAGAGCCTGGAGGAGTGGCCTTTCAATGAGATACTGTATTACAGTGAGCTCCCCATCGACCATTGGCAGGAAACATGGCCCACCAGCAACGGGCTGAGCAGACGATCGCGACCTGCCTTCCCAACGTCATGAACCAGATTGTGCCATGTTGTCCACACCCACCACCTATCACACCCACTGCCAACAGGCACGGAAAATTCCACCTATAGCATGAGGAAGGTCAGTGTGTGTGAACGTGAAGTTACCAATTGGGCTTTTACCTTAAAAAGTGGTTACATTGGGAATCAACACT